>NC_135784.1:227278177-227626927 GCF_051106095.1 Pogona vitticeps | reverse complement strand
TGTGCGCACACACAGAGAGACACAGACAGAGACAGACAGACAGACAGACAGACAGACAGACACACACACACACACACACAGGTGTTTATTCTGAACAGGCTAAAAGCTTTTTATGGGGAATATTGCTAGAGTAATGATTTTTTTAAAAAAAGAAAAAGCACAGCTCCTATTCTGAGAAGGAAGGGAGCACCAACATGTTATATTCAAAGTGTGAAGTGATGTTTACTAAGTGTAACTCTAGGCACAAAAGGAACACTTTTAAAATACTATTTTTGGAACTCCCCCCCCCCCCCGCGAGCTTTGGCTAACATGGTAAGTGAAATGACTGATTGAACTAAGTTATCTAAGTGATATATTTGCTAAATGAATTGTGTTTTACTCAGCAGTCAATCCTATTTTGCTCTTTGCAAAGATAATTAGGATTGTATTGCAAGCTGCAGTTTAAACATTTGGTCCAGCATCTAAAGAACACCTTAGGCCAGTGGATTTTCAGACTGTTATCTATCATACAGCTTACAAGGAACTTTTTAAAATGAAGGAGAGATTCAAAATTAAAAATACCATTGGGTGGACAGCTCATGTCCTCAACTAGCTCTCTAGATCCACGCTGGAGCTTTCAGCACATACACAACAGCTTGCCTGGCAGATTGGGCTGGTGGTTGTCCACATTCACTCACTTCCAAAAGTGACCTCTGACTGGCAGATTTTATAAACTATCTGTAACTGGAAGAGCTGGAACAGAATTTATATTACCAAGACAAGTGGAATCAAAGAGTGTACGATAATAATATGGGAATAAAATATTAAATAATTAATAATTAATTAATGTATTTATCTTATAAGAAAATTAGAACTATTTTATAGACACTTAAGTGAAGCTGAGGCTATCGCACTGTAAACCTGGGCATGCTTTCAACCAAAACTGTCACAACCATCTCCAACACTAGTAATATCATAGTTTTGACATCAAGCTTCACATGCAGTACTTGCCAAGCTGGTGTACTGGACAATAGTTGGGCTTCCTGTTGTCAACGGTAAACATTTTATATCAGAAATATCATCTTTCACAATAACAAACTTGCCTTTGAGAACCTACACTATATAATGATGTGAAAACAGCTCATCTCGAAGCAAGTATAACAATGGCAACTATGAAGATGGTGTACAGCAGTGGTTCTCAACCTTGAGTCTCCAGATGTACTTGGACCACAACTCCCAGAAATCATGACCAGCATAGCTAGTGGTGAAGGATCTGGGAGTTTTAGTCCATCTGGAAACCCAAGGTTGGGAAGTGTAACACATACAATGGAGAAACATACACACCCTTTAACCTCTTAGGCAAACTAATGTTTATTTAATTCAAGTCCACCCTGATCTCAACAGTTGTGAGAGATAAACAGATAAAATCACCCACTACTAATGTTACCTCTAAGCCCAGAGCTCTACTGGGATTGTGCGCGGGAAGCCAGCACCCAGTTTATTTACTTCCCATTTCGAATGAAGTCCCACCCACCTCTGCACATATAGAGTGAGGCTCCTGCTCAGCAGGGCAGAAAATTAGAGGGAACATTGCCCACCAAAGTTAAGAACATCACCATGTTGCGCTTTTTCATGTCTTCTACATTCCACCATCACCCTTTCCCAAAGCAATAGTGAATATATCTGGGTGCATTCCATGAAACTCCAAATAAAACTCATTAGGCAGTAAGTTGCCATAGGACACCTTGATGACTGGATTTATAAACAATATTGATGGGGTGGGGGCTCTCCTGGCATATATAATGTGCAGCTCATCTACCCAAGGCAGACATACATTTTCATCAGTGTGGGCATTTGACACATGATTTTATAGCAACTACAGACAACATACCACCTATCCAAAGGAAATGTTGCAGGGATTATTTCATTTTACATAGAAAGAGAATTTATCACTTTAAAAAAAAAGACAGTGAAGACATAAGACATAAGACATAAGAAATTTATTTGTCATTGCACTCACAAGTGCAACATGACCACTTCATATTTCCCCTTCAAGTAAGTATCCTATAAATAAGAATTTTATATTATAAATGTCTTCGAAGAGGTAGCTGTGTTATTCTGTGTGAGCATATCAGGCAAAATCCAAAGGGGGGAAAAAAAAAACACAGAAGCATATGACATATTAAAGAATGACTATTATATCTGAACGTAAGCTTTCATAGACAAGTCCACTTTGTCAGACATATGGAAAAAATATGGGTATGGAGCATCGTGTCATCAGTATGCTGATGACACCCAGCTCTACATCTCCTTTTCACCAACTGCAGGTGATGCCGTCCTGTCCCTCCAGCGCTGCCTGGGGGCCGTACTGCAATGGATGCAGGAAAATGGGCTGAGGCTGAACCCGGACAAGACGGAAGTTCTGAGGGTGGACGCCCTTGGAGTTGGTGGCCTGCATGGCTCTCTCACATTTGGGGGGGTGACCCTGGCTGCTAAGAGTGGGGTTTGCAGCCTGGGGGTACACCTAGACCCAACGCTCACCATGGAAACCCAGGTGGTGTCAGTAGTTCGCACCGCCTTTTTCCACCTTTGGCGGATTGCCCGGCTGTGACCCTACCTTGACATGGGGGCGCTCACTACCTTGGTACATGTGCTCGTAATCTCAAGATTAGACCACTGTAATACGCTCTACGTGGGGCTGCCTTTGAGGCTGATGCGGAAACTTCAGGTGGTGCAGAATGCAGCGGCCAGACTCCTTACTGGAGTGAGAAAACACCAACATATTTCTCCTGTTCTGGCCATGCTGCACTGGCTGCCCATCCGTTTCCACATTGAATTCAAAGTTCTAATGCTTACCTATAAGGCCCTAAATGGTTTAGGACCTCGATACTTGGCAGAGCGCCTGCTCCCACCAAGATCTACTCGGATCACCCGCACGAGTCAGGAGGTGAGGCTGAGGAGCCTGACACTGAAGGAGGCCCGGAGGGAAAAGACTCGAAGCTGGGCCTTCTCGGCAGTGGCTCCTCGCCTTTGGAACAACCTTCCTTCAGAGATTCGCGAGGCCCCTACGCTGGGTACTTTCAAATGCCAGCTGAAAACATGAATGCACATCCAGGCCTTCCCTCCTGTCAACTACTGATTTCTTTTGCTTTGCTATCAATTATTTATTTATTCCTGCACTATTTGTTATTGTTGTGTGCTAATGTTTTTATGTTTTTTAATTTTTTTGATATTCTGTAAGCCACCCAGAGTGGTAGAATATACCAGATGCGCATGATATAAATCGAACAAAGAAAGAATGAAAGAAAGAAAGAAAGAAAGAAAGAAAGAAAGAAAGAAAGAAAGAAAGAAAGAAAGAAAGAAAGAAAGAAAGAAAGACCAATTCCACAATTTCATCCAGCATTTCAATTTTTTCCATATGCCTGACGAATTGGACTTGTTCATAAAAGCTCAAATTAAAATGTAATAGTCTTTAAGGTGCCACATGTTTTTGTCTTTTTGTTTTGTTTTGTTTTGGATTTTGGATTTTGTCTGTTATTACAAATGTTTGTGTTGGTCCTGGCACCTACTTTGCTTACTAAGCTGTGAAGGACCTGCCTCTCATTCCTTGTTTCCATATTGTGAAATAATAAGGAAGGGTCAACCTCTGCAGCATAACAATGCCTCGCCCATCTCAGTTCCCTCCTCTCCTGGAATTTCAGAGAATGAGAAGTTGATGAAGTGCCAACATTACCTACTGTCATTCATTTTCATAACAAAGTTGGTAGTGTTACTGGCTGTGCTGTATACATTCCTTAAATTAGGCAGTTGCCTAATTAATAAACTTATTAGAAAGAAATGTTTAAATTATTTATAGTTTATCATACAATATTTGGGCTTTGGCCTGGTAATTTTATTTTATTTTATTCTGTTATCACAAGTTCTAATGCTTGTAGACACGCAATAATTTCAAGTGCATCTTGGAACGATATATTATGTACCTCCTTTCACTCTCTCTCTCTTTAATCATGTAAGATTTCAGCATTGGAATTTTTCATGTTCTTGATAAACAGCGTCATTGTTCTAATCCAAATCAAAGTGATTTTGAAATAAAACCCACAGATTTCCAAAAAGATTTATAATGAAATCACGGCCTCTCCCAACTTGAAGAGACCCTTGTCCAGCAGGTCGAGGCAAAGAGGAAGTCACAAAAGCAGCAAAACCAGGGAGCTGGACAGGGGACAGATTGGATTTGTCTTCAGTGTGGAAGAGATTGTCACTCTCGAATTGGCCTCTTCAGCCACACTAGACGCTGTTCCAAGTCCTCCATGCAGAGCACGTCACCATAGTCTTTCGAGACTGAAGGATGCCTAACTATAATGAAACCCTATGTGCCCTTACCTGGCAGCAAGTTACAGTAAACTTAACAGGTCTTACCTCTGAATATACACATACATGACTGTAACTGTTAAGGATACAACCTGAATTTTCTATTTTTACTGATACTACCACCCACTTTGAACTTCTCAGAGAGAAAAAAATGTGAAGAATGAGACTTCTTTCAAAAGCAGATTCAATTTTTAAAACCCTATAATAAATTTTGCTTATCACAAATCATTGTAGTTTGGAGTTTAGTACAGAACACGATGATGTGCTTTGAGGGGGTTTCATATTTCAAAGAAATGCATGAGCAACTAATGCTAATCCAAGGAAGTTACTGCTGCATAGTCTATTATACTAAAGAAGTCTCTTGATGTGTGTGTTGTCCCTGGAGTATTGTTCCAGACTGATTACCATCTTTATAATGAAATGCTCAATTACTGCTTTGAAATAGGTAATTATAAAGAGTGTGTATATTTTCCAGTCAGGGATTTTGTTTTCATTTCCCCCCTCCCTCGCTTTTAATTAGTGCATGAAAGACAACTAAAGAAGTTTCAACTTCAGTGTGACTCCCTTTGAAATAAGAAAATAATTTACACCATTCATAAAATTACACTGAATCATTTTTTTGTACTTTACAGTTGGAATGTTATTTTGCATTATCCAATGTGCAACCAATTCCAGCCCCCCCCCGGGTTTATTTTTAAATCTTGTAAAATTTAGGCACACTGTCTAGGGAACATTTGTCACTGTAAAAATGGGTTTATCATTGGCAACAACTTTATGCACAAACTCCAACTAACTGCACGATGTAAACAGGTAATACACAAGCTAACACCTACGAGACAATAGAATTGTTAAGAATCCTGAAGCATGTCTTCTTCCTAAACATTTAGTCCGCCTGCTCACCTTGCTGGAATTTGCATCCTCTTCCTTGGAAGACTCCCCTTTCATCCAATTTTGTAGAAGCCGGCCATAGTTACACAATGATCAACGACCACTTGATCAAAAGAACACCTCTTGGCCTAGGCCTCAATTTTCCTTCTGTATTTGAGGACATTTGGTAAGTTTTACTATTTGCTTTTGGGTGCATTTCGACCAAAATAAAAGATTACAATCTCTGTTCAGGGTGATAGTAGTTGAATGGACACAACACTATCACTTATGGCATTATTACTCAATAATTAGAAATCTAGAACAGTATTTGCTATATTTTTTTAAAAGCCAAATTATATCTTGCTGTTTTGCTGCCTAATTTTGCTTTCAAGCATCATAGTTCTAAATTTTTATTTGGGGTCTTCAAAGTCAACAAGTAGCCACTATATCCGGAAGTGACCAAAGGCTCTAGGTGCCATTAAGAAGGCCTTGCTGGAAAGTGCAGCACTGTTAATTGGTCTCCATATTTGTGAACTTTGTTCACATAGCAACAATGGATTCTGAGCCCCTATAATCTCTCCCTAAAGCAGTGGTCTCCAACCTTGGGCCTCCAGATGTTCCTGGACTTCAACTCCCAGAAATCCTGGCCAGCAGAGGTGGTGGTGAAGGCTTCTGGGAGTTGTAGTCCAAGAACATATGGAGGCCCAAGGTTGGGGACCACTGCCCTAAAGAATTTAAGGTTCACATTATCTTACAGATCCTATCTGCTGCTTGTAAAACTTTCTCTTCAAACACGGTCAGTCTGGTTCTATCAATAATAAATTGATCATCCACACCAGAAATGAAAGTTCTGTTCCAGAGGGTTAGTATAGGCATCCTTCAGTCTCGAGAGACTATGGTAACATGCTCTGAATCGAGGCGTGTCCTCTCCAGAGCATGAAGCCCGGGTAAGGTAGTATGGAGGATAGGCTGTTACCCAAGCAGCAGATCCCCCCTCTCCACATTGCTGAAATGGTCCAATGGAAAGGCAAGAGCCAATACAACTGGTTCCAGCAACGTCGCAGGAGTTGGCAGAACGACACATGCTGCCTTCGGGACTCCAGCTCCGGAGGGTTAGTACAGTAAATATTTGTTACTGAGGCAGCCATAGGGCTGTTGTCCTAATCCACAAGCAATTATTGGGTTTGGTTGAAGTAGTTACTAGTCTTCTTTATGTCGCTTTAATAATGTATTATACAAAGAATGTAAGCTTTTTTGCATGCAAAATAAAAAGATAACCATTACATTCAAGTGTTCTTTTTTTCTCCCTCATGTATAGTCAAACTCCTCAATACTACTCCAACACCACATGTTAACAAACATGTAGGTTAAATTCATAGATTGGAACATAACAGATTAAGAGAGAGAATTATAATTTGAATGTATTACTGAGGATAAATTGCAAGTAGAATATTTAAAATAACAAATTACGAAACAAGTGTGATCACCTTTACACACATAGCATAAAAAAAAACCAATCTTATCTCATCAACCCTCATGACAACTGGTCCACAGAATTTAAAAATTATAGTTATGACTTCAGAATATCTTACCCATGTGTTTTTGACATTTCTTGTGACATTTCTCGTGGCGCAGTGGTTAAAACGCTGTACTGCAGCTAAAACTGTGCTCACGACCTGGGGTTCAAATCCCAGGTAGCCGGCTCAAGGTTGACTCAGCCTTCCATCCTTCCGAGGTCGGTAAAATGAGTACCCAGCTTGCTGGGGGGGCAATGTGTAGCCTGTATAATTAAAAAAATTGTAAACCGCCCGGAGAGTGCTTGTAGCGCTATGGGGCGGTATAGAAGTCCAATAAATAAATAAATAAATAAATAATAGAGATACACCGTTTTAACAGAAAATTTAAGGAGATTATAAATGCTGTATTAAGTTTCATTTTACTATTCCTCATAATTAGTTATATTAGTCTGATACAACGGAAATTTTAAATATGTCTTGCAACATTCTTGAAGATAAACATATTTTATTTGGCATAAATTTTCATGGACCACAGCTTAATTCACCTGATAAAAGGATCTGTAGTCCAAAAACCATATGCCTACGTACTAAAACTTGTCTTTAAAGTGCACTAAGATACTTCATAGTAATGATCCACAACTGTGAACTGATAGTACATGTTGCACTTGTTGCTAGAAAAATATACACTAAATTCCTGAAGTAAAAGAATAATCTCAACAGTTTTCAATAGAAATAAGAAATTTGCTTTAAATTATATACTACTCAAAAAGAAAAGAAAGACCTTACTAAGAGAACACAAAGATTTATTGCTGTGAATAAGTATAAGGAATTTGTTTAAAAAAGGTTTACGTAGTAGTACCTACTCATAAAGTGTATTATACACCAGATAATTCAGCACTATTTTTACTCAAAATTAATTAAAAATGAAACATCACAAGCAAATTTTTTAAAAAGTAAATCCACACTTTCCTTTTTTAAATTGTTTATTCAGTGACTAATAACAATCATTGGATTAAAATATCTTCCAAAGACACTTAAGGAGACATTTAGTCCTACAAATTTTGTCAACAGAACATTTAATCTAATCACAGTAAGCCTCTATACTCTTGTTCCTATGTAATAAATGATCATTCCAACAGAGACAGCATTGAACCAGAATTCAGCAGATTACAGAGACTCTCCTTTCATATAGTACCTTAGTACCTGAAGACAGCTGCATTGTCCCAATGCCTTTCAAAACAATTCCTCCTATGAACTGACTTACATTTTTCCTGAGATTTAACTGGATCTGAGTGGGTGAAAAAATAGCTTTTAATTTCAAGGGTCAGAAAGTATAGAGTAAAAACAATAAATATTTCCATTCCTAGCTCCTTTCTGCTGCTGCAGGCCATTAATTTTGAAAAAGGCTTTGGTGTTGAAGGAACTAATTCAACTACTGTACTGATATGATGGCCCTTATTTGCCATGCTTGAGATTCTGTACATCCACAGATGATGGATTAATTACTTAAGTCTTTTTGGGAGGAGGGAAGAATAAAACCAAATGCATTACATGAGAAAATGCAAGCGGATATTTTTAATACCTTTCCCTAGGGTTAGTAAATTAAATATATATCTACAGTATCCAGTGATTATACAGGTATAAAGGGTTCATACCTCTTTAACTGCCATAGCAACATCCTACAGAATTCTGGGATCTCTCCTGAACTAACAAGAATTCTTTGCTGTAGTTGAATAGAGTGCACTAGAGGTCTTAAGCAGAAAATTGTACAAACCTCACCAAACTACAAATCCCAAGATTCCTCAGGATGTAGCCATAACAATTAAAGTGGTATCAAACTACCATAACTGTATAATGTAAGTACACTTTAAAATCTAATTCCTCAGAGTTGAATCTAAACGTTGTGAAAGTGTTTAGGGGTTGAAACTGTGTTTGTGTGTTCTATTCCCTGGTTGTTTAGCAAAATGGACTTGAGAGATGTCTTTTTTTCTCCTTTAGAAAAGAGAAGTAAAATCTCTTTTGGAAACTTAATCCTACTTCAGCTCTTGAACAAGAATCGTGCATTCCGTTGCTTTACAGAGATTAGATACAGTTCTAATGAATGCTAAAAAGATCACACCAAGTTGAATGGGTAGACTTGTTTACTAAGGGAAGATGCTCTATAATACACTGAATCTTATATGGTGACAACAGTATTTTTTTACATAGAATAGGTCAGAAAAACTTCCATATAAACTTGCAAAAAAATTACAAATAAAAAGGCTGTGACTCTTGCATAGGTGCACTGTCTCATGTTAAGAAATCATCTCAGATATTACCTGCTGTGTACTCAGTTGCATGACTCAGTATACAAATACACAGACAACAAATAATGTCTGTGATGATTCTTAGCCAGAAGCAATTTGCCTCCAAAACTTGCAGTATAAGCATTATGTCAGGGTACCTATGCAGGAACATTTTGATTACTACTGTATTTAGAAACAATCTTGAGAGAAATATTCTTCCTGTTAATTTGAGTTTTCTAGTGGTCTCAAGTAATTTCCTTCATATTTATCATTAAACTATACATCAACAGATCAGACACTCACTAAAGTTCTTGGCAAAAGAGAAACTACCTATTTTTTCCTTTCTCCAACATTTTCATCTTTCAGACCAAATCAGACATATTCCTATTTTGGGTTAACTCTGATTATTGTGTAGTTCTAATTTCTGTCCTGCCTTCACATATCAATGTAACCAAGTCAAACAAACAAACAAAAACAAAACAACCCCCACCCTATTTCATATTCACAACAAGATCACGATGGCACTGTGCATAACTAGTGCTAAACCACTATTTGACACCATTTCCTTCTATTTTCACGTAAATGTGATCTGTTGATTAAACATGCCAACTTCAAACCATTTTCACCTTTAAAACCAAATCAGACACGTCCCTATTTTGGGATGCTTTGTTTCAATGAACATGGAACCTGCTTAGTTTCAGTGAAGCATACAGTTCCTGGTTCAGTCATAATGAACTACAGTTAACTGAAAAACAAGCAGGTGCTTCCAGCCCTCTCCTCATAGTCAGACTTGAAGAGCATACAGGAAAAGGGAGCAGATAAGACCAAGGGTTATGTACAAAATCCCATAATATAGTGTTACACGCAGAATAGGTTAATGTACATAGCATTCAGCTAATGTCTTGACTAATGAATGCACAGACAATTTTGGCACTTAAAAACATCTTTCAAGAAATTGATTTATGAAAAAATTTTTACATGTGTATGCTAATCTTAGTTCACATTGGCATGATGCCCATCAGAAAGCCAGTAAAATACAGATCAATTATAAATTACAAGAACGAAACAAAACAAAAAACAACAGCCTTCACTATATCAAATGCCTTCAGTTTGGTTAATTATCATTAGTATTCTTCCCAAGTTTTATTTTACTATTCCTAACAAGATCTATATCCAAAGATCTCAGGGTATGGAACAAGCAATAAAATTGCACTAAAACCATTTAAAACTATTTAGAACAGTAAAAGACAGTTTCAAATACTTTACAACAGCATATGATAATACTCCTATTTCCTAGACTGGTACATGTCCTCTTGCAGCGCAATAAACACATTCCAAGTATGGATGGGTGGTTGTTGAGGAGGTAGAAGGGGCAAAAAGACTTTCCAAGGCAGAGGTAAGAGATGGAAGAAAAGATGTAAGCAGATGGTGAGCACAGTGGCTGAAAGTCTTGGCCACCAGCTGTTCACATGCACACACAGGCACCACCTGTCAACTGCCAAAAAAATTGATCTCAAGAAACAAATCCCTCTGACATAAAGAGTGGACAAGAGAGGCCTTCTCTGGTGACATGGGGTCCAGAGCCCATGCACATACATGCAACAGAGCAGCAGGTGGCCAGTCCTGCCACCGTCTGCCACCTGCTGTTTATCTTCACTTCCTCCCTTGTCGTCACCTTCTGCTCCCTGTCAAGATGGCTCTTCTTCAGGGAGGATCAGAAAATCCATAGGCTGTTGTCAAAGGAAATTTGAAGGGATCTGAGGAAATTTGGAGAGTTTTCAAAAAAAAAAAGTTTGAGAAGGGAATAAAAATCTTAATCTTGTTTGGAATAAGGGATACCAACATCCCTATGCAACATCAACCTTTACAGTATTATATTCGCGAAGGCTTTCATGGCCGGGATCTAATGGTTGTTTTTCAGGTTCTTTGGCTGTGTTCTGAAGGTTGTTCTTCCTAACGTTTCGCCAGTTTCTGTGGTCAGCATCTTCAGAGGACAGCACTCTGTGCTCTGGTGTAGTTGGCTTGGGAGTAACTCTGGCTTGGGAGTGCTCTGGTGTAGTTGGCTCCCAAGCCAACTACACCAGAGTACAGAGTGCTGTCCTCTGAAGATGCTGGCCACAGAGATTGGCGAAACGTTAGGAAGAACAACCTTCAGAACACAGCCAAAGAACCCGAAAAACCCACAACTTTACAGTATTTATTGTTGTTATTTTCATTCTTATTTCATTTCTTCTTCCACTGATTTCAAGAAATATACCTGGTTCTATTCCTTCCCATTTTATCCTTCCCACAACCATGTACAAGGTTGGTCAGGCCAAATGAGAGATTGGCCCAAGTTCACTCAGAGAGTTTCAAGGCTCAGTAAGGGCTCAAATATGGGTCTTCTGAGTTCCAGCCCAATTATCTTACAGACTCATTACACAATGCTTTTTTAATTGCTGAGAGCAAAATCATAAATCATTTGTACATCTACTTTTTAAAACTCTACTTTTCTATTTCACAGTAACAACCTGACCCCTGAAATCAATTAGGCAAATCAATCTGAAAAGAAAAGAAGCACCTGCCAGTAAAGGACTGAAATATATAGTGTTTGCGGAAACAACTGCCTCCCTTGTACCTCCTGACTAACAAAATGTTCCAAGGAACCTGGATGTTTGCTCCAGCTTTTGAGCTATCTGAATCAATCCTAATAACAAAAACTGAGTTGCACAAGGGGGGAGAATTCTAACACCCACCGGGGTGTGTGTGATACTTTTAGGGCCAATAATTATTCCACAATAACCTGTTCAATTTCTCACCTACTCTGATGAAGAGTTCTAGAGAACTGAAATGTCTGCACAGTATTTTGGAAATGTAATTGAGCCTAATAGTGGTGGTACACTGGTGTCATATGTTAGCAGCAATAACATCAATTTCATTCATTTACTTTGCTATCAGGAAAATTATTTTGATATGGGTGAAATTAAGAAAATAAAATACAACAAGTACATTTTATTAATTTTTGGGGGACAAGAAAGATTATTTTAAGAGGCAGCCATGTCGGTGTTCTTTTAATTTTGTACCTTTTATAAATGTAAAATTTTGGGATGAAATTGACGGTAAAGGACTTCTAAAGAAACTTGAGGAGTTCTAAAAAATCAAGAGTCAGAGACAGCTTTACTCTTAGCCTTGATAATGAACGAGCCACCCACCTGTCACTGCTATTCACTACTGTCTCAGATTCAGGGCCGTCTTCACACACAAACACACATTACACCGTTCTTTTTCCCTTTACAACCCTTTTCCAGCTGCATGCATCTCAGCAAGGGAAAACATGCAGTAGGACTTCCAGTAACACAGGGCCATCTCTCCTGAAAGGTGGTTCTTTTCTGTAAAAGATGGATCCAAAACAGATAACCTTAAAGACCACCCCTCCCCCCATGCCTGGCTTCCAATAACCCTCTTTGGATCCAGCATTCGCAAAAAGGAGCCAACTCTGTGGAGACTTCTAAAATTCTTTTCTTTCCTTTTGCCTGAAGGCAATCTGAAGATTTGTGGTGGGGGAAAAGACATGCTCTAGGACGGTGGTTCTCAACTCCCAGAAATCCTGGCCAGCACAGCCAGTGATGAAGGGAGTTGTAGTCCAAGAACATCTAGGGACCCAAGGTTGTGAACCACTGCTCTAGAGAGTAGCAGCATAGTGTGGTAAGGGGACTTTGCTTCCTGCCTCAGGATGCAGGTAAGACTGGGCCATCCCTGGCATCACTTCAATATACAGTGAAACAGAAATAGAGATGTATTACATCAAGGCAATCTCAGGGCCATCACCAGGAAAGACTGTTCATTGCCATATATTTCCTTTTCATGCCAAGATGATCTGAGGACATACTTCAAAAGTGTCATTATGAGCCATGTGAGTTGCATTATTTCCCACTAGAAAGTCTGTAAACAGTTCACTCCCTTCTGAAATTATTTTATATATCTCTCAGAATTAAATAATTATGTATCTATCCTTAATTGTTTTTAAAAATCCTGGCTTAAGTAATCTACATAAAAAAATTGTATCCACCTCTTACTTCAAGGAGACCGGAGTGGCACTTCATATCCTACAGTATATCAGCTTTTCAAACAAATCATGGAAACTGATGTAGTCCACTCTATTAATTATCCAAATTCCTATTCTAGCAACGCTGTTGTTAGAAGCTTTACCTCTTATTTTTAGTAACATGGGTTCAAGAAAGAAGGACAATTATTATGGTACCACAGTAGTGGTGCCATATATTTTGTGGAAGTATAGAAAAAAGGATTCTGCAAGCAAAATCAAAAGATGGGGTGCCCCAATGTAATCTACGGGCACAAATGGGGCCTATGTCTGGACAGTGGTTTGGGGGTGATCCTACATAAAACTCATGTGGTTCCATGAGGATCTGTGCACCAGATCCATGCTTTTCCACTACAAAGTGATGCGCTGGAGGACCCATGATTTCTGTAATGCAGTCTGTGGGCACAGATCGGCTCTATGATTTGATACTGGTTTGGGGATGATACTATGTAAAAATCATATGGATCCATGAGAATCCGTACTTTGGATGCATGTTTTTGTGTGACACCAAAACCATACACAGAAGGACCCACAATTTCTGTTTTTTGCTGTGTGCACAGAGATGTAGCCTACGTTTGGACAGTGATTTGGATGTAATTCTCCATAAAAATCATGTGGATCCATGGGAATCCATATACTGGATCCATGTTTTTACACCACTGCAAAGTCATGCATTGGGGGACCTGTGATTTCTGTGGTGTAACCTATGGGCACAACTGGGGCTTTTGAGTGGACAATGGTTTGGGGATGACCCTGCAGAAAAATCATGTGGATCCATCAGAATCTGTGCTTCAGAACTATGTTTCTGCACGACTGCAAAGCCATGCAATGAAGGACCCACAGTTTTAGTGTGCAGACAGAGATGGGACCTATGAATGGACATTTGTTTGGGGATGATCCTACATCAAAATCATGTCAATCCATGAACATGCTGAGGAACCCATGAATTCTTTGATGTAGCCTGTGAGCACAAATGGAGCCTATAAGTGGAGCTTAGTTTTGGGATGATTCTGCAGAAAAACCATGTGGATTCATGAGAATCCATGCTTCATCTCCAAGTTTTTGCACCACTGCAAAGCTATGTGCTGAAAGACCCATAATTTATGGGTCTTTCAGCACATGCATGCAAATAGGATGTGTGATATGGCAGTGGATTTATGGAGGATAGCATCTAAAAATTATATCAAATCATGTGGCTCTGTAATCCTATGAGTAAAATGGGTAAACTTACAAGTAAACTAGGTAAACCATGCTTTAAGAGCATTCAAAGCTACAAGGGGTTAAAAATTTCACCGCTCACAGGAATGAGCTGCTATATATTATTATCTATTTTTTATAACAGCTTTGAAAAAATGGCAACAGGTAGGGACTAAGAATGTGTGGCCAGGAAGAAGTTCAATGCTTTATTTTACACCGAAGGCCATGGAAGGGTTAAAAGATAGACACCTATCCTGTGGTTTGACTGGAGACACATTCCGATTGGACAAAATGCTATGTTATGCAAATAGTTCCTTTGGAATTCTCAGAAGTTATTTAAAAATTGAGTGATTTCAGATGTTTTAGGGGTTAAAAAGCAGTAATTGAAGGGTCTAAATTAGAGTCATGAATAGTTGAATTCCTGTAGATGGAAAAAAAGAGAGGTTAAAACTGTTCCCCCGTATGCAAATTTTGTCATGTGTTCACTTCCCCCATACACACAGAGATGCCACCACAGGCTGCACATTCACTTTCCCCCAGGGTTGTTTTTCAGTAAGTGTGAACGGTAGTGAGCAGAAGAAAAAAGCAAAAAGCAAAGCAAAGTGTGCTGCTTATATAGCACTCCATGGTGCTTCAAACACTCTCTGGGCAGTTTACAAGTTAATTATGCAGGTTACACATTGCCCCCCCCCCCCAGCGAGCTGGGTGCTCATTTTACTGACCTCGGAAGGATAGAAGGCTGAGTCAACCTTGAGCTGGCTACCTGGGAGTGAACCCCGGGTCGTGAGCACAGTTTTGGGTGCAGTACATAAGCTTAACCACTGTGCCATGAGGCTCTTGTAAGTATCCTGTAGACCAGGGCTCCCCTTTAGATAGATTGGACCCAAGCCTTGGGTCCTTTTTAAGGAAAAAGGCAGCTTTCTTTACTTACTTACTTACTTACTTACTTACTTACTTACTTACTTACTTACTTACTTACTTACTTACTTACTTACTTACTTACTTACTTACTTACTTACTTACTTACTTACAAATAAATAAATAAATAAGTGAACAACCAAGCAAACAAATGATCTGAGAAATAATGACTATGATTCAAAGAGGCTTTGAAGCATGAATAAATCAATGCATATGCACAATGAACTGTCATCTGAACCTTCCCATGTTTTCCTTCCCTCCTAAACTCTTGGTACAACTGCACAGAAACTAGAAGACAACACTTTTGTTTTAGATAAACCACAGCTCAGTGTGTCATCTGACACTAACAATCAAATCTAAGTTTGCCCAGTTCTGAAATATTCCTAGATCAGTATGTTTACAGTGTACAATTTTAAGTCCTTAACTACAGTCAGCCACTTTGATCTCCCAGACCTGTGAGGGAAAGAATGGCATAAAATATAAGAGTAAGACAAAATTAGCTTCTCTTCACCCAGTCTGTCTTATAAACACTTGCTTTTACACTTTAGAAAACAATTCTTTGAACAGCAAAGTCACCAATGACATTCAATGATGACAGAGGAAACAGTGTTACTGGGCCATCTCCAGGAAGCCGAAACGAGGCAGTCTCTCTAGCTGAAAAGGAAGGAAAATCCCAATGGGCCATGTTTCTGCCAATCCCCTAAGATAAGGATGACCTGTTTCTAATTAACAACTTCAGTGCTGGATGTCACACCTATGCCATAACACCAATTATAGCAAAAGGCATGCTTCAGCAAGAGAGCAATGGTGCTTTAACAGGTTGTATGTTTGCTCCAGACTAGTACAGCAAAGAACGCATACCTACTTCCAGGATATAAGCAGGCTTCAAAATCTTAGTGATACCTTGCTTTCTGACCTTAAGCATCTATTATGTACTGTCAATTAATGTGTAACCCATGGAGATCCTAACTACATTTTCACGGAATGTGAGATGTTCAAGGATTGGCTTACCACTGCTACCCTCCCTGCACATGTTCATGACTAAGGATTTGAACCCTCGGCACTGGCTCTCAAATCTACAGCATGCTGTCTTGTTCTCTCCTTTCTAGAGGGATTTCCTTTTGTGGCTCTTCAGAATTGCCTCCAGGTCAAGATCTGTCACTCGTACACAGCTGGGCTCACACACAGACACAGACACACACACACACACACAGAGAGAGAGAGAGAGAGAGAGAGAGAGAGAGAGAGAGAGGATAGCAGTTCTTCTGTACTTGCACAAGAGCATGTTTCCAGCTCAATAAACAGTCTAGAGGTCCAGAGGCCTCATCTTATCAAAAAAATTTATTCTTTGAATTAAGCACCAGTGGGACAAAAGTTTCCCTAACTACAACCTGCTACATGTTTTTTTCATGTTAACATTACCAGATAACTTTGCTATATTTGTATTTATTTACACTTCTATAAAAGTATTCAAAGCAATATATATCAAGACAGTAAAACATTAAATTTTTTTAAAAAATCATTAAAAATAATAAAACATTAATAATGCCACTATAACAATTTGAAAGTTTAAAAGAAAAGCGAAAGCATGAAAAAAAAAGCATTTTTACTAAATACAGGCAATAATGTTACAAAGCTCATGCAAGCAAAATAATTCTTAATTTTAAAATGTTTATTCTCTGAGGATGGAAACCTCTTTAAAATAACAGAGACCCAGCAGGCGACCTTGAGAAAAATGTTTTCCACCATGGCTCTCTTTTGACACAGAAACTACAGAATTAGGGCTCTCAAAAAGAATAAAATCCGATACAATTTGAATTATCTATTTTCAGTTCAAGAATAATTTATGTTGCTATCTCAAGCAGCTGTTTAACATCACAGAAGTTTATTATCATTACACATGGGCTGTAGATTACCTTTTGCTTTAGCAATGCAAGAGAACCTGAATTCTTTCTGAACAGGTAGTAGCATGAAATGTGGCAGTAAAAAAGCACTGTGAGCCTTAAACTAGCTGTATGATTATTTAGTTTCCCATTTACAGAAAAGAGTTTGTTTACTCCTAACACTTCTACCACACAACTCCTTTATCAGCTTTAAATCACGTTCTTTCATCTTCATTAATCATTCCGTTCAGAAATGACATTTAAAAGGAATTTGAACTATGTGCCCAACTACCGTACAGTGGAAACCAGAAAAGCAGTTTCATATAAAACAACAGGTTCTTCTAATGTTTGTCTATAATCATTGAATTATATTTCCACAATTGCCTTCCTTTTTTATGTAGGTGGGCACAGTGCATCTAAATCAGGATAGCTTTTACATACTGGGTACCCTTACCATCATGTTACTCAGTATGGTGCTGAACAAAACAACCATTGTATTTTTAAATCTCAGAGGAAAGTGCGAATTAAGTCTTTGCCACTGACTCACAATGCATTAACAGATAGAAGTGTATTAAGACACATATTTCTGCTGATATAAATCAGAAAACCTAATATGAAACTGTAACTGTGAACGCAAATCACCTAAGTATGTATTTCTAAGACATGCTATAGTACAGGATTTTACCAACAGTTGTAACTAGATGTCTTGGATTAGAGGCAGCACCTGAAGAATAAAAACGACCTTTGTGACTCTTGAAATAAATCCTAGTCACTACTGAGGAACTCAATAATGCATAATTTAAAAAATTAAACCAAGAAAACAAAAAAAAAAATGATTCAGGGTGATTCATAAAAAATAAGCAATTATAAGACAAGCAGAAAAGAATGCTTTTGTTCAAATGCACATAGCATTCACCACAGTTACGCACGTCAGTCAGCCAGAAATCTATTCATCTGAGCATTCCGAAATGTCAAAAAGTGAACTTATTCAACATCTGCATGTTCTGATTCATATTAACAAACAAAGCAATAAACTGAAGTGACATAATGTGAATTATGGTATAAATGTAATATGTTGTTGTTTAGTCGTTAAGTCGTGTCCAACTCTTTGTGACCCCACGGACAATATACAGCCTTATCATACTCGTTTCCCAATTTTGAACCAATCAGTTGTTCCATATCCAGTTCTAACTGTTGCTTCCTGTCCCACGTATAGATTTCTCAGGAGATAGATAAGGTGGCCAGGCACTCCCATTTCTTTAAGGACTTGCCATAGTTTGCTGTGGTCCACACAGTCAAAGGCTTTTGCGTTTGGATTATGCAGAACTCTGGTGTTCTGCATAATCCAGCACATGTTAGTAATTTGGCCTCTAGTTCCTCTGCCCCTTCGAAATCCAGCTTGTACTTCTGGAAGTTCTCAGTCCACATACTGATGAAGCCTACCTTGTAGGGTTTTTGAGCATAACCTTGCTAGCGTGTGAAATGAGTGCAATTTTCCAGTGGCTGGAGCATTCTTTGGCACAGCCCTTCTTTGGGATTGGCATGTAGACTGATCTTTTCTGATCCTCTGACCACTGCTGAGTTTTCCAAACTCACTGGCATATCGAGTGTAGCACCTTAACAGCGTCATCTTTTAAGATTTCAAATAGTTGGAATGCCATCACCTCCACCGGTCTGTTGTTAGCCATGCTCTCTAAGGCCCACTTGACTTCATTCTCCATGATGTCTGGCTCAAGATCAGCAACCACAATATCTGGGTTGTCCGGGACATCCAGATCTTTCTGGTATAATTCCTCTATGTATTCTTGCCACCTCTTCTTGATGTCTTCTGCTTCTGTTAGGTCCCTACCATTTTTGTCCTTTATCATGCCCATCTTTGCACAAAATGTTCCTTTAGCATCCCCAATTGTCTTGAACAGATCTCTGGTTTTTCCCTTTCTATTATTTTGCTCTATTTCTTTGCATTATTCATTTAAGAAGGCCCTCTTGTCTCTCCTTGTTATTCTTTCGAAGTCTGCATTCAATTTTCTATAAGTTTCCCTATCTCCCTTGCGTTTTGTTTCCCTTCTCTTTTCTGCTATTCGTAAGGCCTCGTTGGACAACCACTTTGCTTTCTTGCATTTCCTTTTCTTTGGGATGGTTTTTGTTGCTGCCTCCTGTACAATTTTATCAGCCCCCATCCATAGTTCTTCAGGCACTCTGTCCACCAAATCTAGTTCCTTAAATCTATTCTTCACTTTCACTGTGTATTCATAAGGGATTTGCTTTAGATTATACCTGACTAGCCCAGTGGTGTTTCCTACTTTCTTCAGTTTAAGCTTGAGTTTTGCTATAAGAAGCTGATGATCAGAGCCACAATCAGATCCAGGTATTGTTTTTGCTGACTGTGTAGAGTTTCTCCATCTTTGGCTGCAAAGAATATAATCAATCTGATTTCGATATTGCCCATCTGGTGATGTCCATGTGTGGAATCGCCTCTTGTGTTGTTGGAAAAGAGTGTTTGTGATGACCAGTTTGTTCTCTTGACAAAACTCTATTAGCCTTTGCCCTGCTTCATTTTGAACTCCAAGGCCAAACTTTCCTGTTGTTCCTTTTATCTCTTGACTCCCTACTCTAGCATTCCAATCCCCTATAATGAGAATAACATCTTTCTTTGGTGTTAGTTCTAGAAAGTGTTCATAGAATGCAATATAGACTACTGAATAATATTAAGGGAGCAAGGTGCTTAATGGGAAGTGAATGAATAGAAACCAATTTTGCTCATGCAAGGTGTGATAGCCATTTTATTTATTTATTTATTTATTTATTTATTTATTTATTTATTTATTTATTTATTTATTTTTGTATGCCATCTTTCTCCCGATTACTGGACTCAAGGTGGCATTTTTTCACTATTCTTCCAATCTGTTACAGTTACTGCCCACTTACTCCCAAAACAGGTGCTGCAGGTTGGGAGATAGATTCTTCAGAATAATGCAGAATACAGCAGAAGTAGGAAGGTATATCAGTTAAATAAAAGATGTCATGCATAAGTGTCACCATGAGAGCTGTCTATCAGTATAACTCTACCTCTGGATATAACCCTTTGTTTGCATGAAACAAATTTCAAAATAACACAACTTAGAGTGCCAGACAAGCTGTTATTCCCACCGTCCCTCAGAACAAAGTTCCTCAGAACCAACTCCTAAAATTGATTCAGAATTAAGAACAAGCTCTCATTCCCTGCAAGCAAAATAATCAAGACAATGAAATCAGGGAGCTTTCCAAAAGAAGAAGTGTTTTAAAGGCATGGGCAGCTCATAATCGCAGGAGGAGTTTCAAAGTTTTGGGATCAGTCACTTCCCGGCTCAATCCACATGCCACTACTGATGGCAACAATCCATGACTTCTGTTACCTTAATGTTACCATACAAGATGTGAGTGTTGAAGTAAGTGGCAAAAGTCACTACAATGTATGTAAATGTAATAAACATGTAAATGACATACTGTCCAAGAGGTCCACAATAGAAACATCTAATTTCAAAAACAATAACCTTTCTAATAAGTAATGAATTTATTTAAAAGGAAAAAGTTTAAAGGGATGTCAAATGGATCATATCTCCTCCAAATGCTTGTGGATTATTGAGAAACATACAGTAAGAGAAGCTTAACTACAATACTGTATATATTGCAAGTCACCATTATGGTTAGCAAGCAGTGATAAGCAATCTACTAAACAAAAACCATTTCCTCCAGAAAATGAACTGTTGTCCAAATTAGGAGAAAAAACAACAAACACTTCCCCATAAGAAATAAAGCAGACAGTATGGGATCCAATTTTTAAAAAAAAAGTTCAAAAAGATTCATGGGATTACTTATTTTCCAAAGTATGAACAGTAGTACCCTTAATTCAAGTTCAAGCCCAGTTATATTCCTGAGTTATTCTTTTTTAAAAAATCCTCTGATGTCATCAGATTTTTTTAAAAAAAATCCTCTGAAGTGGCCTTACATCCACTTCATCACAATTTTCTAATGGACCTCACAAAATAATGTAGATTGTACCCAGAAGAAAAGAAAATTCCTACTTTTCTAATGGGGCATTTTTTTACTCTTTCTTCCCACACTAGCCATCAGAATCATCAAAGAGCAATTTGTGATGTCAGGGGAAACAATAACTGGAAGGCAGCTGCAGTACACGAAACTGACAGCATTCAGGAAAACCGACTTGCATGACTCTCAATTTGTACAAAGCACTTTGGGGTCTAAAACAAATTTGAAAGAGTGAGGAGTAAGAAAGCTGAGAATGGTTATTTTCAAATACGTAAGCAAACAAATATTTGGCACTTACAGTAGCACAATGTAGGGAATTTGGCATTGACTCTGGGTGACCTAACAATGACATGAGAACCCTTCGCCTTCTACTGCTACTACCACTGCCACGCTAACACACTTCTGTCCACTGATACTAGAATTACCATACCTGATCCTACTACATTACGGTTTGGTTTATATTATTTAGTTTCCAAATTTCAAAATGGCAGCACAACCCGCAGAAGACAATTGAAATATACATGCACCAAGCAGATTCATATCATGGACCATTATTTCTTACACATCATGTATAAAAATAAATTGTTACATTACCTATCATATGCCCTTGATCAAAGAACAGTACACTCCTATCTCAGATGGTTGTCATATATAACCAAGCACACAGCTTCTGGAGGGGCACATACTGAGTGGTGAGGGAGGAAGAAGACACCTCTAACCAGCCAGATCAGCTGAATTGATTCTGGTCATCAGTGGAGTGAATCTGTCTCATATCTAAGTTTTATCTTAGTCAAAGTGATGTACACTATCAATAGCCTCTCCCTCACATAGCAAAATTCCTTTGAAATACATAATCTGTTAGAAACTTGATGAATGCATACATACATAATGGCAGTGAGGCAACATGATGCTTAGGAACATCTAAGATAGTTGGGGTTTTTTTTCTACCTTACATATTTTAACTAAAGCAAATGAAAATCAGAAGAGAGAAACTAATCATCAACAAAGTTTTATGAAACCTAAGACAGCATCCCAGTGAAAGCAGTGGGAGTTGGAAGGCTCATCTCTTCTTGTACTCTAAAATGTGACTGAACGAACAATAACAAAGAACATCCTGTAGAGAACCATCTACAAGGCACTGACTTACAGGAAATCCTTTCTAGCTCTAATTTTCATGACTACATGCCACTCCAGAACTAAAATCAGTGGAAGGGACAATCTGAGATTGAATTAGTTTAGAATAAAGTACTATATTTTAGGAAGACAATTTCTATTTTTAGTCTATAAAACAGAAAAGCAATGGTTAGGTCATATTGCTCTCATTTTCAGACTGGGACAATTGCTTACTTCAGAAAGCCCTGCTTTAATGAGATAAGTATAACAACAGATTGAAGAAGTAAAGAAATTAATTTCATAAAAACCTCTGTATTTCATAACGGGTTTGGTGATGAGTGTCATTATTTTAAAATATTTGTATTACCAAGCACAGAATATAGATTGTTGAAGAACCCTGTGCTCCTCAACATTTTTATTAATGACTTGAGTGAGAGAGTGAAGGAATACTTATCAAATTTACAGATGACACAAAATTGGGTGGAATAGCTAATACCTTGGAAGAGAGGAACAAAATTCAAAAAGATCTTGATAGCTTGAGCATTGGGCTGAAAACAACAAAATGAAATTTAACAAGGATAAGTGCAAAGTTCTACACCTAGGAGGAGGGGGGGAATCAAATGCACAGTTACAAGACAGGGGATACTGGGCTCAGTAATACTGTGAGTGAGCAGGATCTTAGAACTGTTGTAGATCAAAACCTGAATATGAGCCAACAGTGTGAAGACAAGTGCTATTTTGGGATGCATTAACAGAAGTATAGTTTCCAAATCCTGTGAGGTACTAATCTATTCATCACTCATCAGGCCTCATCTACAGTACTGGAAATCACACTTCAAAAAGAATGCCAACAAACTGTTCAGAAAAGGGCAACAAGAATGATCAAGGGACTGGAAGCCAAGCCCTATAAGGAAAGATTAAAATAACTCGACATGTTTAGCCCTTGAAAAGAAGACTGAGGGAATACAGTATATGATATCACTTTTCAAATACTTGAAAGTAGTCATACAGAGGAGGGACAAGATCTGTTCTAAATCATCCCAGAATGAGGTACACATAATAATGGGCTCAAGTTACAGGAAGCCAGATTTAGACTGAATATCAGGGAAAACTTCTTAACTGTTAGAGTAGTAGGACAATGGAATCAATTAACTTGGGACAGTTAACTAGTGAAGTTTATATTTATGGTACTATACCAAGAAATGCTTCCTTCTTGCTTTCATCCAAAAGAAGAGGGAAACCTGGCAAACACAATATTTGACTTGGATACCAGGATAACTCTAGAATGAGGCTCCAGACCATATATTCTTATCGGTCCAGCATTCCTGGTATCTAAGACAAGTGAGATTTTAATACCAGGTATTAAAAAAGGAAAATGAACAGTAATAATCTAAGGTCCTGCATGTGAAAAATCCAAGGCTCCTTCAGCTTCTATGGAAAGTGGAGTTTTGAGCCCATTAACAAAATAGCGGCAAAAGGCTAAAGGAAAAGTTGTGAGGGACAGCTTTGCTTAGGACACAGACACTAGCAACTACAGTAGTGCCTCAACTTACGACCATAATCCGTTCAAGAAGATGGACATAACTTGAAATGGTTATAGGTTGAGGCACCATTTCCCGTAGGAATGCATTGAAATGCAATTAATCCGTTCTGGCCGAAGGGAAAAAAATCACCAAAAAAAAAAAAATTCACTGCAAGACTCACTGGAAATGCAATTAATCCCTTCCGGCCAAGAGGGGGGGAAAGAAAAGTAATCAAGCATGCAAGACCCATTGGAAATGCACAGAAAACAAATGGAGCAGAGAATAAAGGGGGCAAGTCTGAAATGCAAATAAAACAAAGGAAGCATGCAGGACCCATCAGAAATGGGGAACCCCCCCCCAAAAAAGCAACCAAACCGCCCAAGACCCATCGGAAATGGGGAAAACCCCAAAAAGCAATCAAACCCCCAAGACCCATCGGATATGGGGAGGGACCAAAAACATACAAGACCTCCAAGACCCATCAGAAATGGGAAAAAGCACTCCAAAAAGCAACAAAAAAACCCAAGACCCATCGGAAATGGGGGAAAAAACCCAACAAACAAACAAACCCCCCAAGACCCATCACAGCACAGAAACATAACACCTCCCAGCCCAAAACCATGCTGCAAAAACACTTAGAACAGTTTTTAAAAAGCAGAAAGCAGCACTTTACTTACCAGGCAGCCCGAAGTCTCCCTGCAAACACACACACACACACACACACACACACACACACACACACACACACACACACACACACACACACACACACACACACAGAAGCGAGGCAGTCCAAAGCCTCCTCCAATGCACACTCTCTAACTGCTGCGGCAAAAGAGCTACAAAGAAGCAGCCTTCTCGCCACCTACAATTTCCCACCTTTTTCCCCTGCCTTTTTCTGTTCATAATTCAACGCTCCAGTCACAAGTAGAAGCAAAATTTTGCGACCGGAGCTGGTCGTACTCGAAATGGTCATGAGTAGGGATGGTCGTAAGTCGAGGCACCACTGTACAGTATTTGAACTTGCTAGCAAGGGCACCGTAGGCTCCTACCTATGACATGTGCTTATCAGCCAGCAATCCTTCATGCTCTTATCTTCAACCATACAAACAAAGCAATCGTCATTTAGTTGTGTCTGACTTGTCGCGACCCCATGGACCAGAGCACGCCAGGCCCTCCTATCTTCCACTGCCTCCTGGAGTTGTGTCAAATTCATTCTGGTAGCTTCGATGACAAAGCAATAAAGGATGTCAAAATCTGTACATACCCTAATCAAATTAGAATCTTTTGACAATACTAACCTCATTTTAAAATTATAACTGTTCACATGCCATATCAGACTCTCCACCCGTCAAAGGGGATTGCCACTCCATAAGCATAAGGAATTGATTATACACACTCAAGAGATCAACCAGACCAAGTGGTGGCATAACCAGAAGTAACAGTTATCTAGAAGTCATCTGTAATTCCTTCTTTACACACTCACTAAGCACCTAGAAAATGACAGTAGATCTTAACTCAGTCCTCAGGTACTATACCATGCATGCATATACACGCACATACGATGGAGAGAGACATTTGTCAACTAAGTCCACATATTTTAACATACATATTATTAATTAATCATGTGCTGTCAAATCAGTTCTAATTTATGGTGACCCCTTTTCAGGATTGTCCAGGAAGAGGACTCAGGAGTGGATTGCCATTCCCTTCTTCTTGGGATACCTTGAGACTGTGCAGCTTGCCCAAGGTCACACAGGCTGGCTCTACTCGCAGAAGGCACACTGGGGAATTGAATTCCCAACTTCCGGTTCTGCAGCCAGAAGGCTAAACCACTGAGTTATCCAGCCAGCTATTTGCATATATTATATTTACACAACATTTATCCATGTAAAATAAATACAAAGATAAATCTACATAAAACTAAATTTAAGCTTGGATCACAAGACCTTTAAAAGGTCTAGCTGAAAATATACTGGGGCTTCTTATCTTCATGAGCGGAGCCAACTGTGTCTCCTGGCAAATTGGGTCTTAATACATATGAAAACCCTCTCAGGTTCCATTATGGTAAAATTCCTTCCTCTTTTTCTCCTGTCAGTAAGCACTATCCATGCTCACTTGTGTTGTGACTATGTTTAAACATCTCCTTGACACCTAAATCTAATCACACACAAAGGTAGCATCAAAGCTAGGCATTATTTGTGCTGCCCACTGGGGGGGGGAATAAAAGATCTCTCTTTTTTGCCTTTTCTTAGTTTAGCTAGTTGGTGAGCTTTAACATTAGCACAACAAAGCTGTTATTCAACTCTGTACAATGACAACAGCTTCTTTCAATCCTGCCTTTTCATCTTTGAAAAAGTAGCAACTTCCTTAAGTGAATTAAATACTAGCTACAGTATCTCCTTCTTTCTTTCCCTTCTGAAAGACATAAAAACTATTTATAGAAAATACATTGTTACATTTTTAAAAAAAAAATCCAAAATGGAATTATGCCTTTTATATGACAAGACATGATTGTCCATATTGGGTTACACTACAAACCAAGCAGCATTTTACCAAAAAGCTCATTCTAGCTGAAAAAGATATGTGCTGAGAGTAACATCAGTGTGCATGTGTTAACAGCTGTGTTTTTCTCCAAATGCTCACCATGAAAGCTCACGGGGCACGTTTCAAATCACATTGTGGGATTTTCATTCATTACCAGTTCAGACTTTTATCTACTGGGAGGGAAACTGTCTCAGTTGAGGAGAGGTGGAATTAGTTCTGTGTGTGTAAAATAATCAGCAGTCTTGGGATATGATAGATACAGCTGGCTGATGGATTGTTAGAAGATAGTTTTGAATTAATATCCAGGAGACAATAATCTCAGTGGGGAAAATGGAATTATGCCTTTTATATGACAAGACATGATTTGGTGAAGATATAAATTTACTTGCTACAAGATGGTAGCCTTCATGTGGCATTCAGAGAGAAATCAATTTACAATTGCACCCTGTCTCTGGGTTCTATGCATGCTATATAGCCATATACACCTAAATTACTGAAGGCAGCAGTGTTTGAATTGCACATTTTTCTGAATGGAGAGAAATCGTGCCCTGACCCTGTGCACCACTCATATTTAATCATTATCTTATTCAGAAAATAAGATTTCTTATCTAGAGCTTTTGTTGCTTATTAGTCAGTCCTGTCTTGTTACATGTAAGACAGGGCAGTTATGACTCCCAGCCAAAGAAATCCCAAGCCAGGGAAGATGCAAGGTAGTGGAGACAAGTACTGTACTGACAAGCTTATCAAAGCAGGCATTCAGGACCGGGAGATCCAACCCACAGTTCAATAACAGCCCAAAGGTAGGTTAATATCAACCACAATCCGCAAGAAGTGTCCAAACCTATAGTCTAACAGTCAGGCATAGTTCAGGAATCTAAAGCTGAAGTCTAGGTATACAGGGAAGCAGATACGGATGTTTAATTTGGATTTTTGTATAGCTATTATGTTTAATGTTTTTAAATTGTTATCTATTATGTTTCTGTGTTATAAATTGCCCAGAGTGGTCTTGGTAACCAGATAGGTGGTATAAAAGCCAAATACATACATACATACATACATACATACATACATACATACATACATACATACATACATACATACATACATACATACATACATACATACATACATACATACATACATACATACATACATACATACATACATACTGGACACATCCAGCAGAATGAAAAACTATGGATTGGGCATGTGGGATTCTGGACTGATTTTTTTTCTGTGCTAAGGTGATCTAGCTCTAAACTAGAATATCAATATAATGATTCAGTCAAAGCTCATTTGTTTAAAGAAATAAAACAACATTTAGGACACTCAAGGGACAGATTGTGAGGATGGGTCTTCCTGCAGTCCCTAAACATCATGCCCCAACTGCTAATGCCACCATAACACCACCCGCAGGAAGCCCCCCCCCATCATTTTGCAGAAGGAAACAACTGCTCGCATAGATAAAATTCCTTTCACATTGTTCCGGCTTGAAAAAAAGTAGTAGCCCCCCAGTAGCTGAGAAGAAAACTCCACATCAGGAACAAAAAGGGCCAGACTGATTCAAAATTGGCATTTGTGTCATGTAAGTAAAACAATTCTAACCCATCCATTTTATGCCTGCAGAAAACCCTGCTGTATTTGACCATGTGGTTACAGCCTTAGTTTTGGGAAGCATAGACATTATATTATAATTCATTTCAGAAATACAAAGGCCAAACCAGTAAGAAAGGAAAGGGGATTGTTAGTGATACAGCACCCAGGAGAACACACCTCAAAATCTTTCACAGTAGCAGCATGAAGTGGCAGCAGATCAGGCAAATGTATTTTTTTCCAGCCTTTCAACTTCTAATGACATTTTCGGTCACTAGCCATACAGAACGGAACCTTCTAACAAATAAAACACAGGACTAACATGACGTGGGAAGCAAAGCATCTGCAGCGCCACCAATTACTATGCAACTGGTGAGACTGACTGGATTAAATAATTTTAAAATTATATGTACAGCAACGAATCAAGCATATCTATGACTGCAGAACTGTCAACAGTTATAAACAGGAAAAACAGATAAGACACTTTTATGGATATCAGTAATTATATAACCGTCAAAATTTAAAAATCAACAAGTACTAAAATCTCTACATTACTCTCACTGTGTAGAACAAAATGAATGCATACCACTTCAAATGGTACTTTTGCTTAATTGATTCTTTCATCATGTCTCTGTGTTATTCTTTTTAACTGCAGGTCCAACAAGCAGATACGTACAAGCCAAGAACTTAGACTACAATGCTATATATGTTTACTAAAAAATAATCCCGCTTGAAGATGGCGAGGCTGAGGAAAAAGATTAGACAGTAAGAGGAATGAGTATTCCCTCTGAAGGCCCATTTTCCTTCTACAACAGAATTTCTAAACCTACTCATTTCTAAGATAAATGTGTCTCAGCAACCATACTTGCAAATGAAGTTCATGTTTACCTTTCAGTGACCAACTGCAAAATGAACTATGGTAAATGCAAAACAGATCAGTGAGCAAACAACCAAAGAGAAGCCTTTCACCACCTAGAGAAACACTTATTTCTAAAATATGCCATAACTCCTAGTTTAACTTTTATTTCCACATGCATGGTACTGGACTGTCAAAGAGTTAACTGTTATCTTCAAATAGTTTTATTTAAAGAAACATTGCTCCATAATCAACAATGCCCAAAGGTCAGGAAAACTACGGACTACTATTAACCAGCAAATAACTCTGTCTTGTGAATCTCTTGAAGGCTTATACTGTTCATATCTTTTGAATGGTTTGCATATTTCTTGACTTACTACTGAGCCTGGCTTCACTGACAGTCCAAAATATCAGTCACTGACAAGGAAATACAAAGAGTCACAGCCACAGTATGGCACTTTGCCCATGCTGGAATGAATATGATATTCATAGGGTCTTACAAAGCATATCCTCCCAACCACATTTTTTTTCCTTCTGTGAAATCCTTTCCACATGGATCTCAAAGGACTATATCTACTCCCCAGAGTGCAGAATATAGATCAGGGCGATGCGCTTTTCTGTGAAGGTATCCTTGTTCGAAGAGAAGAGCTTCAGTTCTTTTTGTCTTCTCCTAAAGAGAGCTCTGCTACTTCACTTGTTCTATTAACAGCAGGGGAAATGAAAATGCTTAAGATTTTTGTTAGCTTACTTTACAATTAGCCTTCCAGCTGTGTGTCATTTAGAAGAGGACAAAAAAACCCACCAAAAAAACCCACTAAACTTGACCTTTTAAAAAAGCTAAATTTTACATAGCCATCTTTTCCAAAGTGTCTAAAAAAGGAAGCTGTTGGGAAAGAAACAAAGGATAGTGCTCCTTGCTTTCACCACAATATAGCTGGGCATGTTCCTTTGCCTGAATAGTACAGCAGAGTGTTGCAAGTGTTTGAGATGAGGCATTGGTAAGGCTTGCTGAAATATCTGCAAGCAAGACCGAGGGAAATGCACATTTACTCACTGTGAAGTTGCACCAGGGAATTAAGGTTTCTTCAATTTAAGCTGCTTGCAGTTCTACTTACAGCACTGCAATGGGCGCTATTCAAAGAATCACATTAGGAGACAATGAGACAGGCTTTCCCCTGCCTCAGCTGCCAACTGTCTCCAACAGGGGACTCTGCCTTGTTAAACTTGATAAATAGAATAGAATAAAATAAAATAAAGAAGTTGCCAAGGGGAAGCTACCAAAGAGCATTTAATAAAAGAAGAGACTTAGCAGAGAGAGGTTTTGCTATGCAGAGTGTTTTCTGGTGTGTGTGTTTGTGTTTGTGTGTGAGAGAGAGAGCGAAAGAGCGCACTGCTGTTTGCTTCACATTTTCTGTGTGTCGTCTGATCAATGGGAAAAACTGTTGATCAATCCACCCCAAACCCATAGTATTTTTTGTAAGTTTTCGTAATGTCTGAGTCTAGCACACCTGCTTGCAGTGCTGTCTTTATCTTAATCAGGCAAATTAATATCTTTTTTCCCTTTCCTTTGCCACAGAGCTTGCGATGATTTCCTTTTTGGATTACAACCATCAAAATGTTCTGACAATCATGGCCACTGGGAGACTTCTGGGAGCTGGTAGAACAAGTCTAAAAGCTTCCAAGCTCTGCCAGAAAAGTAACATTATTATCAGAAATGACAGCAGCAGGTGCTTCCTGGATACTGGTGGGATGTCTTTTCCTAAAGAGCCCTCTCTTTAGTGGAAATGACAAGTACAGCTTACATTTCCCAGCAGGGATTCTGGTACTTATAATCTTACCATCAACCCCTGGTGCAGAAAATACGTCCAGCTGCTGCCTAAGAGCACCCACCACCATCCTTGTCACCCCAAGGTTACATTTCTTGTCTCTGAAGAAGTGACAGCAGAAGTGCCTGCAAGCCTATCTGAGCATAGTATCCAAGTGGATCACTTGCTAAGACCTGACCACTTTCAGAGAAAGCAGCAAGATGTTTGTACAAGGCAGGCACACACTCAGATTCTAAATATTATACAGGTAGCATAGAATGCTTGGCATGGGCCAGGCAATCAGTAATGTCATTTGTTATTACTAATGCCATGAGGACCAGTCACAAAGCATATACCACAATGCATAGCATATTTTAGCATTTGTTGTCTGCCCTTTTTTGTACAGAACTCCCTAAATACAAAGGAATGAATGAAAAATAATTTCAACATAACTTTGAACAACTCTAGTTCAGCCAAGTGTAAGTTCAAATAATTATCATGTTAAGTAAAATGAGTAATTCCCTTGTTAGCAGCAATATCCTTCAATACTCTTTTCAAGATGTTCTTATTAGATGTTAGTGAAAGAAGCAACTCACAGCATAAACTTTTGGTAGCCCTTTAGGGAATATTTTAATATTAATATTTAATATTAGAAAGCAACAGGATTAGGAAATGGAGAGGAAATACGTATACTGTATTACATACAGGTGAACACTCTCCCACACAAATGTAATTAATCATATATTAATTCATACTGCAGTGTAGATGCAAAACTAGGCCTCGAAAAACAAGTGAATATAAACAATACTGTTTCAGTTGCACCTTCTGAAATGGATAAACTGACAAACTGGGTAAAAATAATACAGCAGTATAGTATTCAGTTTAATTATATCTGTTCCAATAAACATAACCAATACATTTTTTTAAAAAAATCTTTATCCTTTCACTGAAAGAATAAACTTTTAAAGTAAAATCCTTTCAAACAAGATCAGCCAACATGGTGACACAACAAAGAGAACTTCTGTAATGTTTTCACTGATTATAACTATAGGGATAGAACACCGAAATTTATTTATTAAATTTATTTTTCTGGACAACGTGCCCAAGGCAATGAGTGACCATAGGTTTTCTTTTTTTGTGTGAAGGCTCCAACAATGGTGCCGCTCAATACAGTATTCCCATAGCACATTTTCAATTCTGTAGCAGCTATGCTCAGAATATTTTCTTGTGCAGATGGCCCCACTGAATAACAGTGGAGAACACTGAGCCTACCAAGTGTTCCAAATTACAGCTTTCACCATCCCTTACCAGTGATCCTGTTGGCTGGAACTACTGGGAATTAAAGCTCAAAACAGCCAGAAAGGCAGTTTTCCCATGCCACATAAAAATATCATAACCTCCTTCTAGCTGTGATGATGAATGAGTGTATGAAGACTCTCCAAATGATGGTACTCATTCACACAGAAAACCACTCCAAATATTGTAATTTAATGTGTGAAAATTCACACCAAGACATTATTCTTGGCAGCAACTGCACCACAACCCTCACCAGCAATCTGATCCCATCTTGATGGAATGTGGTCTACCATGTAAATGAGCAACGTATCCAGTCGATATGGTTGACTTATCCTTTATTAAGTTTTCAATGCAACAGTAATTTCAACATAGGAGTGGACAAGCTTGTGCTTATACAATCTACTTTTTTTTTTTAAAAAAAAAAGAAAAATGTGTACCAACTAACAAAATAATAAAGCTGAGGCAGATGCAAAACAATGAGAAAAGAAACAATTCCCTTTCCTTCAGCTGGTTATGGAAGTACAAACCTAAAGATTTGAAATTAGCTAATAAACCAATAACATCAGTCATTTGTCAACTTTAAATACCTATAAATAAGTGATATCTTAACTTTCCACCATAACTGACATGGAACATCCCATCCTACTCAGCTAAGTTTTGAATCAAACTGTTGTGTCCTTTTCTGTGTCTTTTCACAGAACTCATTATTCAAGAATTTCTGATTCTAAGAGTTTGACACAATTTATTTAACCAATATTCATAATCCACCATGAATAACAAACAAAGCAAAGGAACCCCCAACAGAAAAAAGCCAAGTTTCATTTCAGTTTCAGCCAATTTCAATACTGCAAGTATTTAGTTGCTGTTCTCCTAAACAAAGTATTGAGAACTTCCAAGAATGTTATTTCTACAAATTAGTATAGAAAATGTGTAGCTTTTCCATTCACATGATCTAAGATTCCACTGTCAAAATACACACTTTCCTGATAAGAGTCTATTTAAAGTTCAAAACACAACTGTGTTTATCTGAAAAACACTGAGCTCTTTCGGAGTACTTTTCCTTTGCTGGAAAGATCTCACAGCCAAATCTTATGGTCAAAAATCCAACAAAACAGCAACACGCTGCAGTACAATTATATGGCAGCTGTAGTTATAACTTTACCTGCTTCCTAGAACTATCCAACAAACAGGTTAAAATTAAGAACTGATCAGTGCTTACATTTCTCTCCATTTCTTACGCAGATGTTTTAACCTGGTTGCTACTAGACATATTTATCCAAGTAACTGCCAATTTTCAACTAACATGACAAGAGAGTTCTTTGTTCCCATTAAGGGCCCAACAAAACTGCAGATGTTACTGAAAACATATTCCAAGGAGAATTGCTGTTAAGAGTTTCTTTTCTTCCTTCCAGATGCTGTGGACAAAATCAGAATGAAATGTGCATGCTTCAGGATGGGAAACAGAGTTTGCATATTTTAAGATCATTCTTAAAATAATGTGAACTTGAATGTTTTACAGTGTTTTATGAGGAATTGACAGATTAGTGGTTCTGTCAGTAATGCTTTAGCAAAAACATTTTTGCAAAGATCCTACCTTTGCACGTCTGCAAACAGAAAGTACTCCTTGAAAGATACAACTATGACTATCTCTGTCATTCTTATAGCTGAGCACTGTACATTGGCACAGGCAAAAAGTGAACACTGTTCTACATTTAGCTAAAAACACTTTCTAAGTTCATCCAGAGTACAAGAGCAGTGTGCTGCATATAATTTACAACATGTGTTACTTTAACCGATCTGAACAGTATTTTCAGTAGAGAAAGATGTGAATATATTGACGATGAGATCGAATCAAAAGTTATAAATCTTTTCTAAGACGATAAAGCAGCTTCAGTAATTTCCTAGTCCAGACTTAAATCATTCTCCTAACACCTACAAATAATTTATTGCTCTTTTTTCCTTCATATAAGACTTCTATGACTCTGTAATAAAATGCATTATACAAGAGACATCATTTTGAAAAGGCGAAAAGATACTCTGCAGAGAAATATAACAAAATGTAACAGGAAACCAATACCTCTCCAGGAAGACAGTGTTATAAGGAGTTTTACATTGTGTTAATATGTGTTCTATTAGAGTAGCTGCCTCTGAATAAACACTGCAAACACTATCATAACAGCTTTATCTTACACTTATAAGGGGTGGGATTTTCTTATTAATATGAATGAAGAAAAAACAAAACAAAACAACATGAAAGAGGCTCTTACTCCCATTTTTGTGGCCTTCCACTGATTCCCGAAAGAGCCTTTTACACACGTTTTATGTTAACAAAAGAGATGGGCACAGAAGTTACAGGGTGCATCCATATCCTTCTTTCATTTAACCTTTCTTTCACCCCTGACAAATCCTATGGAAATTTCTTAATCAAACAGGTTTGCAAAGGCTGCTGTCAGTAGCCAATAAGAGTATCTGGGGGTGAGGAGGAATTTTAAGCAGTAAAAGGCCTGGAAGGGTTGAAATCCAGTAGGAATGATCTTTATTTAACTTGTTCCTTGTGGAGTGCAATCTCCTGGCACCCTCTAATTTGTGCTGCCCAGCTGCCTGCTTTGCTCTATCTTGGATACTTTTCTCTCTTTTTTTCCCTGCCTCTTTGAGATCATTTTTTTGTATTCTACCCCACCCTGGACTTCTTCAGGGATTTTCCAGCTCTTTTGTGCTTTCCTTTATTGGATTACGTTTACTAGCTGCCTGTGTCTACGCTGGACCCAAAAAACATAAAAGAAGGCATTAAGTGGTAGTAGAGAGTGTAATTTCGGCATATTCTCATCATTTTGGGTGGGAGGGATTTTGCTTGTATTTTTTGCCTTTATTTGCTAGCTTGTTTTTCTTGGTTTTGGGGAGAGAGGTGTTTCCATGGGTGGATGTTGTTTTGTTATTCCTTTTCCTATGTGTGAGGTGGGTCCTCTCTTTGTTTGGCTTATTTTTAAAAATTATTATTTGCTTAATTTACTACATCTATTTAGTCTCCGGTGGGACATGGTGGCGCTGCGGGTTAAACCACAGAAGCCTCTGTGCTGCAAGGTCAGAAGACCAGCAGTCGTAAGATCAAATCCACGTGACAGAATGAGCTCCTGTCGCTTGTCCCAGCTCCCGCCAACCTAGCAGTTCGAAAGCATGTAAAAAATGCGAGTAGATAAATAGGTACCACCACGGTGGGAAGGTAACGGCGTTCTGTGTCTAGTCGCGCTGGCCATGGAAGATTGTCTTTGGACAAACACTAGCTCTATGGGTTGGAAATGGAGATGAGTACCACCCCCTAGAGTAGGACACGACTGGACAAAATTGTCAAGGGGAACCTTTACCTTTACCAATGGTACATATGTATGTGGTAATGTACGTGGTGATTCTTTTGTTTGGTGGTGGTAGTGGCTGGCTGTACTTTTGGCTGCTTCTGGAATAGACTGTTTCTCTTTTTGGGGATAGCTTTTGTGGGCTCTTTAGAGCTTTTGAATGAGTTCCAGATAGAACCTGAATGGCCGGAAATGAAACAAATGGCCCAAAAGAGGCAGTCTTTTTCAAGATAAATAAAAGGATTCATCCACAAAATGCATGAAAATGAAAGAGGTACTCAAAAAGAACCCAAAAGGAAACAAACCCAACATTTTCACCATGCACACACCAACTGTAATTTCCATGACGTGCCCAAAAAAATTATTTTGGAATAAAGTTCAGCACATATTTATGTAAATTATCTTCAAAACTATAAACGGGAAATTTAAATTTCCAAAGGTGACTCTCATTTTACTTTCTAGTAATGACTTAGCAATTTTCACTAATCATCTTCAAGAAAATGTTCTGACTGCTTCCCCTGACTCTCTGGTTCAGCACTGGCCTATCACATTTTTCATGGTTTGAACAAGACAGACAACTTAAACAATCTAAAAACTGATTAATTATACTGCAGAGTTACTTCCAGCAGAACTGTTTCCTTAACTCTTGGGTTTACAGAATGAGCTAAGAGTCCAAAGGATATGTAATGAAAATGCAACAAGCAAATGGAAGAAAGATGCATTTGTGTTTGTATTACAGTTACTCAACGTGTCAAAACACAGATAATTAATTCATATATTTTACTGCCACAATATGTTATGGTTGGTGTGTTTGTCTGACCTTTAACTATGACTCTTCTTATCAAGCAATACCTTCGCAGTAGAACAGTAAAACTCTGCATTAGTGACAAATCCCCCACTCTATGCCCCTTCAGCCTTTGGAGTTCAACTCCTCTCACATTACAGTATTTATTGAATTTCCCAGCCAAACGGTGTTCTGCTCCATAAAATTCTGACAAGTGGACTCTGCCAAGCTAATAATGACTTCATTCTGCTGAAATAAACTTATTTCACTGCGGCAAACAAAATGACATGACCTGGAAAGGTTATTTTTAACTGGGTAATGACTCAATTGCAGCCAAGCATTTTTCACAAAGTTCCTGGTTATAGTTAACTTACATTTCAAAAATGCTAATGCATTTGATAAAGAACCTTTCTCTTTCAGATCCACGCCACATATGTTCAAGGACTGATATGGTCCAATTTTCTTAATCAATACTTCAATAATCATCTATAAACATCCTCAAAATGTTGAACATCTGCCTATATTGAAATAACTGTAGGGCCCTCTGCCAAATTAAATGAAGTGGTCCAGAGGTAAATAAGAGGAAAACAGAGAGGGAAATATTAGGAAAGCCAAAATGAGTTTGAGAGGAGATGAGCACACCATGCAAGACATCAGTTCAGAGCAAGGCAAAAAAAAAAAAAAAAAAAAAGAGTCACAAGATCAGAAATGGGAAGAGCCTTAGAATGTGAAAGGAAAAGAGTGGTACAAGCACAACTGTACCTTCCTCGGCAGTGCATTGCATGGTTTAAAAGAAGGGGACAAATAGAAAAAGAGAAAAGGGAGTGACATACGTACACACACACACACACACGGTGAGAGAAAATTAAATTCTCCACCCATGTTGGGCTGGTCCTATCCAACTCTTGCATACTCCTAACAGATTATCCCAAAGGAAATGAAGTCCCAAATAGAGGTGAGGAGGGCGAGTTTATCTTGAAGCAACTGTTTCCAGCTTTAGGTCAGTAGGTGGAGTTGGCCTACATCTCACAGCATCTTTCTCTGGTTAGCATGTCAACTGGGACTTTTGTGAACAGAAGTCTAGAAACATAGTGGAACAGACCCATGTTTAGGTACCAATATCTTGCATGGCCAAAACCCTGTTACTTAAACGGCACTATAGTAGGCCCAATAAATCAAAGGAGATATGGTATGTCAACACCTCCATAAGTCCCATTAATTTAACAGGGGGTTTGGGCCAGTAATGATATTTTAGCATGCATAATGAAATTATATGGGCCTGGCTTTCTTCTGAGAAATTCAGTAATAGAAAATGTTTGTGCAAAACAGAGTAATAAACCATATCAATGCTAGTGATCAGCAAATCTGTACTTCTCTCTGGTTTGAAAAAAAATAATACAGATAAACAGGAAAAACTGAGAATAATAGCTAAGATTACGGGTCATAGAGGGAGGGACTGCATAGACACAGAGCTCCATAAGTCCCATGAATTTAACAGAGAGTTTGGGCCAATAATATTTTAGCATGCATAATGAAATTATATGGGCCTGGTTTTCTTCTGAGAAATTCAGTAACAGAAAATGTTTGTGCAAAACTAGTGGAAAATGTCAGTAGGCCACTGCCTCTGTTAGTTAAGCTGGACAGAATAATAAACCATATCAATACGAGTGATCAGCAAATCTGTACTTCTCTCTGGTTTGAAGAAATTAATACAGATAAACAGGGAAAACTGAGAATAATAGCTAAGATGGTGTTATTCAAGGATAGGTCAGAGAGGGAGGGACTGTATGGACATAGAACTCAAATTCTGGACAGGCTGTGGCACAATCCAATGTGACCTATTCCCCAGGATTCACACAATGTATGGGGAATAGTGCTTCAACCTGACCCCAATTCATCCCCAAACTGGTTCTTTTTGGTCCAGCAATAGAGCTACTACTGTTTTAGGTAGAGATGGAGTGATTCTCCAACAGACAGAAGGGTCATTTTAGGGGACATTACTCCCAGCAAAGTAATTCTTTCCAGCATGATCAGGCATGCACCTTGTCTGGCATCTGATTGCACTCTCACTCAGCAGTTATATAGTTCCTTCAGCTAAGCACATCTTGTGTGCATTCTACTACTAAGACATGTTCATGCACAGTTTTTTCAAATGTACCCATTTTTCAGCTGCCATTTCTGTACTGTATGGATGGTTTTGTGTGCCCTATCCTTGAATAGCAAGGAATTTGCACATCTAGAGGGTAGATATACCATAAAGCTTAATCATTATAGCACGTGCAATTCAAATGACATAGAACATGTGATTATATGCCCCTGCCCTAAAGTTTACGAATCTCATGCCCACTGAAGACAGAATTCTGGAACATCTTTTCCATATTAAGAACAGAGTGAAAGAGGCTCCTCTAGCTGAATATTTTTTTCTCTAAAAATCACACCCTGGATGACTTCAAGTTCTGTGTAATATACAAACACACTGCAAATCAGTTTTATTGTGTGACTATACAGAGAGCCCTACAACAAAAAGAGTCTTTGTGGATTTTCAAATTATATTCACATACCCCAACACGGCTAAATACTGGCTGGGATCTATCATCATGCATCTAGGCTTGCTGTCCATGGAAATAGACTTGAAACTAGGCAAAAGAGATTTCTTTAAGAACCTGTTCCAGTAATTGTATGAGGATATATAAACTTATCTTTAGGGAGTTGTCTTGAACAGTGAATCAGTATTACCAGGATTAACAGGAGAACGAACGAGTTCCAGTTTTTTGAGATGGTTTGTAGAATGCTTCAATGGTTGGGGGCTGGGGTTATGTATTAATGCATGTAAAATAAGGTTTTGCTGTAGTGTTTAGTTCTAGAGACCAATACACTAGAAGGATAGATTCTTTAAAAAGTGACAAACCACAAAAGCAGCAACGTGGATTGGACTATATGCTCAGAGCTTGTTGAATCTTTATCCTGTTAGGACTTAGTCATGGACATTACTGACCTTACAGATTATGGAGTTTTTCACTGGACCTCTTCATTGACAGAAGATGCATTTGAATTTTGATATTGTTATATTAATATGTTACTGTCTTACACATATAGCAGACTGGTGATACTAATTGACACTGTATAGTGCACATATATTTGGCTTATGTACATAGCGGACTGAGAGTCAATACTGTAGCTTTGTTAGCTTTTTCACTTGGTATTAGAGTTTGACATATGTGTTGCTACAGCTGTATTACTGACTGTAGAGTTTCTTTTTAGTTGCATTAGTTCAGTTCCATACCTCCCCCCCTTTTTTTGTTACCTATGTGATTTGAACAGATGATAATTTGTCTGTTTCATCCACTGGAAGTAATGACACATTAAACAAAACTGTTTTACCAGCTATTTATTGAATCAGAGGATTTAACAGAAAATATTCAAGTAGCCAGCAAAACCACACAACAGTTTTCTAACAGGTTTTATAAAGAAAAAGTAAAACTTTTCAACTCCACAAAAGGAAACAAAATACAAGGGGTCTACCCATTCCAAAATCAATGCAAAACTGACTTCAAAGCACGCACACAACACTGCTTCCTATTTGGAATTGCAGCCATGTAAATGCCAGTCAGTGGATAGAAGAAAGCAATGACAAGCAACTCTACATCTAAGCCAAAAGGAAATAAATATTATGAGCATCACTGTACTGAATAGAGTGGTTTTCGTTTATGGATTACTTTACAGAATAAAAAAATCTTGTGGTTGAATTGACCAATATGTTATCCTCATTCCTTGCCTTCTTCTTCATAAATTCCCACCACATGGTGAGGATGTTCCTAAATGTGCCACTGAATGTAAACGTACATCTCTCTCTCTCTCTCTCCCCCTCCCCCCCTCTCTCTCTCTCTCTCTCTCTGTGTGTGTGTGTGTGTGTGTGTGTGTGTGTGTGTGTGAGAGAGAGAGAGAGAGAGAGAGAGAGAGAGAATTGGAGAATACATTCACCCAAAAATGACACTACTAATCAATCCTAATACCACTAAAAGAGAATGGTACGCATTTAGCACATTTCTGAGAAGCAGAACATGGCTGATAATTTCAGCTGCTGTATTTGTTCTCAAAAGTGATGCATTTGCACTTGACTAAGTATAGGCAATTTTGGAAATGCTCATTCAAGACTGGAAGAAAAACTCGTAATTGGCATAGGTGCACGAAGCGCATTTTCTTTGGTTACTTGTTTCCCACCTGCATTTGTACGCATGCAAAGAATTCCAGAAATGGCTGCAGATAGGCATATCTCATACAAAGCTACACAGAAACCAGTCAGTCACATATTACGTTAAACATATGGCAGCTACTGGAACCTGCAGCCATGTATTTAATCCACTCCCCTCCTCTGTGTACTGATATTACGTTCTCTATGTGATTGCCTTTTTGAGCAACAGCTGTGCTTAACATGAAGAATAATTCCAACAAAATAGGCATACATTGGACTAGTTAATAAACCTTTCTCTGCATTCCTGCATCATAGGTGCATACCTGACTGGTCCTTTATTATAAATCTTTTTAAAACTTTTGAGTTTAATTCAGTCGTGATGCTTCAACCTTGAAATACAGCTTTTTAAAAATACAAGATCTATGTCCTTTGGCTCCTATTACCACCACAAATAAAAACATTTTTTTCTGTTTGGCCTTACAGAGCTTTTACACCTTTAATTGTAATTAAAGTTTTAATTGCCAAGCAGACTCATTGTAGGGATTTCTCTCTTTCTTTGGTTGTATTCCATGATCTGAGTAGAATGTGTGTTAATTTGGAAATGAAGTAAACTGCTAACTGATTTGAGTGAATAACATTCCTTTCATACAGCAGTTGCTCACAATCCGATTTAGATCTGAAATTATGTTATAAACATATTTGGTGTAGACTGTTTTAGAGAGAAGAAATTTATGACTTGGGGAGGTGCCATCAAATCTTGCAAGGCTGCTGGAGAACACTTCCTGCAAAAATTATTTATTTTATGTTGCTTTTGGTGGACTGCCACATATCTTAACAATTTCTGCTGTATTCACATTGTTTGAAATGTTCTGTTCTGTGTCCTTCTTGCACATCTGTACAAGATGCATATAGTTTTTGCTCTATTCTGGTCTTGACAGTCATGAGCTCTACAAAACAGCACACAATCTTCTCATTATCTTTTTGCATTCATTTTCCTATATCCCACAATTTTCTTATGTACCCCTCTGGCTTCAGTTTGGTTCAGCACATGTTCCTAGGAGACAAGGTTGCTCACATATGAGCTTGCCTAGTGACACAGACCTTCTTCAATAGTATTACTTTGTTCCCACTCAATGGCAACATTTGCTTATTAATTTAAATTGTTTTACTCCAAATTTCTCCTTAAAAGGAATCAAAGCTGCTTATATCACTAAAAAGACAATACATAAAGCTAAAAAACAGTAAGTATGCAAATGCTAAAAAGGATCAAACACATATGGTAAGCAAAAGCAATTCTAAAACACATTCAAAGCAGTAAGGCGCAGCGCCTGACCTCCTATGGGAGAGAGTTCCAAAGTCTGGAAGCAGCAACAGAGAAGGCCCTCTCCTGTGTCCACCAAACACACCTGTAAGGGTGGTGGGACTGAAAGAAAGGCCTCTCCTGGTCTTAACATTTGAGCAGGCTCATAAAGGGAGAAGTGGTCTTTAAGATAGTTTGGGCCCAAGCTGTTTAGGGCTTTATAGGTTAGAACTAGCACTTTGAATTGTGTCCAGAAATGGATTGGCAGCCAGTGGTGCAGCTATAATAGGGAGTGGTGGGGGTGGGGTTATGTGGTCCCTGTGACCAGCCCCAGTTAGCAATCTGAAAGCTATACTTTGGACACACTGAAATTTCAAGACACTTTGCAGAGGCTGCCCCACAGCAACAGTGTAGTTGACATTTTACCCATGGCCCATCTCCTAAACCACAAATCTAGCCCTTATTGACAATCAAGACACTTTAAAATTAATTAATTAGTTAATTAAATATTAATTTCTTCCCCACATGTTTATAAAGGAATTAAATCACTCACAACTACAGAACTTGAAGAGACCCTATGGATCCAGCCTGTCGGGGAGGCACAGTGGGGAATCGAACTCCCAACCTCTGGGTTTACAGACAGATACCTAAATTATTAAGCTATCCTGTAGTCCTGTAGACCTGTTTCTTGTTCAACTTGCCAAAAAATCTATGAAGATACAGACAGACAATTTTTTTTAACTTATAACAATTTATTTTCAGCATGTTGTATTTTTACACTCCTTAACAGCTGAGGTATAAGCATCTAATAAAGATTATTTGAAATGGAAGGAGGACAGAAGTCTGTAGATGCTTTCTGTTTGCCTTTTCTTTCACAATACTCAGATATCTTATATATCCCATAATATTCTACCCATAACAAGACATATGAATAGTTTAGAAAACTGAATTTGGAGCAGTAGAAAGTAGATAAGAGTCTTCCTAATATAAAATTTTACGTGCCTTCCAACAAACAGTGTTGTACAAATGTTTAGTGCACAGTTCCCAAAAGTTACACGCACAGAGAGAGAGAGAGAAAAAAAACTCTGCACAATCACAGGGCTTTCCCAGACACCTTCTAGGCTCCCATTTCTGACGGCCCAAAAAAAGTAAGTGGCTAACTTGTATCTTTTATAATGGAAAGTTTAGTTGCAACAAAACACTCTAGGTTTGAAGAGCTGTATAGCAGGGGTCCCCAACCCCCGGCCTAGTGCCAGTCTGTGGCAATGGCAGGACCGGGCTGTGGAGACAGATTCCTGCCCCCCCCGCATGCACTCCCCTCCACCTACACCACCTGTACGCACGGCCCACCACCTGCATGCACAAGTGCCCTGCCCCTCCATGGATGCGCATGAGCGTGCTCTACCCCTCCGCAAGTGCGCCCCGCCCCTTTGTGCACGTGTGCAAGCATGCTCTGCCCCTTCGCACATGCATGTGAGTGCACCCCACCCCTCTGTGAGCACGCTCTGTGAATGGCCTCATGAACAGTCCCACCCATCCCAACCAGTCCGCAACTCAGAAAAGGTTGGGGACCACTGCTGTATACAGTAGGATCCAAAATGCTGGATATATTGGAAAAACAGATTTTTTTTCTTTTACTTTACCATTATCATTCCAAGTGATTAATCCTAATTCATAGTCACAAACTCGCTTTGCTAGCCTGCTGCACTGAGCTAACATATTGCATATTCTTACGGATTATGAGAACAGTTCCTAGACATTTCGGGCATCAGGTAATGTGGAAGTAGTAGAAAATAATTCCTTGTGCTTATAAAGAGGCTACCGGGGAGCTTGATCTGATTCCTGAACTGCTAACAGACAATTTCCATGGATGTCTCTTCAGATCAGACCACCAGAAGAAAGAGAAGGAATTTTGGGACCCTTGTAATTTGTGAGACCTACTCAACATAAATATTACAAAACAGAACAAGTAAAACAGTTGGGGGGAACAAAAAGGTTCAGAGTCCAGTAGGGATGGGATGCACAGCCTATATGTGTGAAAAATGAGAAATCTGTGCACACACAGAGAAGTCTGATAAATGTGCATGGAATAACTGAACCATATAGAAAAATATCTGCTCTCCAGTTTCGAGACTATTCATCACAGGGGGGAAAGATATGTCTATCAGATATGCTTGGTGCTGAGGAAAGATGGCTTCGCAATGACCAAAAGGAGTCGCCCACAGACAACAGCTGCACATCTTAGAGGGAACTTTGCCCATAAGCATCCCTTCCCACAGATAAGAACCGAATTATCCCTGGTTTATTAAAGAACTGGCAGCAATGAAATGAGTGGGATAGAGGTCAGCATGACAGTAGTGAAAAACTCAGAACAGGAAGTTCTTATTTACTGGCACAACTGCATCTAGACATACAGTAGGTATCCAGTAGAGCTGTCTTGAGTAGTCAAGGGCCTATTAGGGTCAAATTAGACACATAGAGGAGAACAAAATGAACAAAGTTTGCTTGAGATAGACCCAGGGACCATTCAAAGAAGAAGGTGGAGCAGAATGCTGTAACAGCATCCAAAAGGTTAACATTAAAAAAACTGCCTTACCAATGGACAATCAGAAAAACCAGTTAATCCACCTGCAAAATGAGTAGGACAAACTTCAACAAGATCAGAAGAAGACAGCAAGGATGATCAGAGGACTAGAAGCCAAGTCTTACCAGGAAAGAATGAAAAAACTCTGCATGTTTAGCCTTGGGAAAAGAAGACTGAGGGGAGATATGACAGCATTTTTCAAGCACTTGAAAGGTTGTTATAAAGAGGAGGGGCAGGATCTGTTTCCAAGGGTCCCTTCTAAGGTGTGAGGCTGTGTGAGTGCATGTGACTCTGCCTCTCCTAGTGCAATGTTCCTCCTTGGTGCATTCACAGCAATTCAACTGCCACCTGTGGGGGCAGAGTCACACATAGGAGGTGGATTCACATGTACAAGAGGCAGAGCCCTCCCAAGCAGGGTTGAAAATTAGAGGGAACATTGTCTGTTTCCAATCATCCCAGAGTGCAAGACACACAATAGTGGGCTCAAGTTACAGGAAGCCAGATTTCGGTTGAATATCAGGAAAAACTTCCTGTTTGAACAGTATGACAATGGAATCAATTGCCTTGGGAGGTGGTGAGCACCGCAACACTGGAGGCATTCAAGAGAAAGTTAGATAGCCATCTGTCAGATATAGTTTGATTTGGATTCTTGCATTGAGTAGGAGATTATACTTTGCAAACAACAAAATTACTACAAGAGAAACTTTACTTGTTCTAGATTGCGATAAGCAAATGCTCAGTAAGTGGTTCTATTTTAACATACTACCTTGTGCCCAGTAACATAAGGTGAAAGAATATTTGCAAAAATATTTATGAAAGGTGGCTTGGAACAAGATTGTTCAGATGAATAAGCAAATGTGGTGTCAATAATAGGTTTTGGGGGAATTATATAGCAGGAAAAAATAAATATGAAATTTGATTGGGAAACACAGAACGTGTAAAATGCAGGAATATGACATTCAAAATGTATTATACTGCCCAAATATGGTATCAAGGAAGTTATTCCAAAGGTGGGAGTAGCTTCACATCTCGGCTTGTGGCTGGCTTGTAACCCAGCTGAGTCGACCTCCAGCTATCTAGACAAGCTGACACATTGCTTACCCACAGGAAAGCCAAAACTTGGTGTCATCATTGGGTTTTTTAAAAAAGAAACACCGACTGCAGAAAAACAGAGATTTCCCTCATGTTTAGAAGAACATCTCCAAAACACACTGCCACCTGTGTTTTACAAACAGGGGAAACATCTCTGTTGGGAAAATATTGGGTGAGAAATATCTCATGCAATGTGACTTGTTTGTAAATGTTCTTGCTTATGCTTTGATAGAATTGTTTAATAACAATTTATATTACAATAGAGTCTGTTTTTAAGTGACTGGATGAGAGTGATCTAAGAAATAGTTTTTTACTATAGAGAACCTGTTTGCTGAATCACCGAGCTTCATCTATATGATGCCTAAACAGAAGCTTTTATTTTAATAAAACCAAAGCTTTTTGTCTATTATAGAAGTATTATTTACACATATAAATTAGATAAATATGTAACAGAAGGCTGTGATTTTTAAAGTATACACTCATGTAATTTTTACATATATTCCAAGTACATGTTATATTATTGGCTTTTAATCATTCAGTTGCTTGCTTGCTAAACAAATCTTTTAAAGAAGAAAAGGATTATTTTTTGAACTTTTAATACAAAATTATTACAAGGTATACAGGAATGAAAATTTAAAACAAACATAACAAGGTACAATATCTTTTGAGACCATAAATAAATTTCTTATCAGAAGTGTAAAAGACACAAATCTATGGGTCATCCATAAAGAGCCTATTGACTAAGAGCTTTATAGCAGTGATCCCCAACCTTGGGCCTCCAGATGTTCTTGGACTTCAACTCCCAGAAATCCTGCCCAGCAGAGGTGGTGTTGAAGGCTTCTGGGAGTTGTAGTCCAGGAACATCTGGAGGCCCAAGGTTGGGGACCACTGCTTTATAGGATACATTCAGAATTCCCCCCCATGGAAACCAACAGTGGTGAGATGATGTGTGAGTGCATGGGCCAGCCAATGGGTTAAATGACTACCAGGTGGTATTCTAGGCTTTGCCTAAACAACTAGATAATACAGCACACCTAATGTACAGACTTTTGCATCAGCTATTTATAAACTGATACGAATCATTACTATTGCCATACCTAATACTCTCAAGTTCTGTGTTATTTAACTACTGTAATTCATATCATCACAAGAAGCAACCACTGCCTCCAAAAATATCTGTTGTATGAAGACAACACGAAAACATTATCCATACAGAAAAAAATTAATCTCACTGGTAGCCATGTTAGTCTGTTGTAGCAAAAAAGAACCCATAAGTGAAGTGAATTATCTGAAGAAATGTCTTTTTAATAGCAAGTACATATCAATGTATAAATTCTAAGGAAATCCAAAAATTTTGAGGAGGATGTGAGTATCAAATCAAAGAGAACATGCAGTAACCTACCAAAAAATATCTGATGGTATCTAGAGATTTGCAATTCAAAACTTAATTTAACAGGCTTAGCGACTAACAGTCACATTATACCATGTAAATAGGCTGAGTAGTCTAATACTTTTTGTAACGTTACTAATTACTATGCGACTCTATAGCTAGGCAATGATGTATGTCAACATCATGGCTCCATTAGGTCCTTTAGAACAGGGGTCATCAATCCCCAGTCTGCAGCCCAGTGCCGGTCTGTGGGCTTGCTGGAACTGGGCCTCAGACACAGATCTCTGCCCCCCTGGAAGACGCAGGCGGAAGGGGAGAAAGAGGCAACGCCAGCCCAGGGATCATCCATGCCAGAGCGTCTTCCGTCAACTTTCTCCCTTCTCCTGGAAAAAGCCACTTTAAAAGATCCTCTCCCTGCCCCGCTTGGAAAGGGAGGGCTGGTTGAGGCAGAGAGGGGGGTGGAGGAGGAGGATGGACAGATCAACCGTCCCGCCCCCCCCCTTTCTTTTCTTTCACTTGGACTTAAAGAGTTGCACAGAAGGAGCCCGGGGTAGGGGGGATCAGGCGTAGGGGAAGCTCCTGAGGGACAGGGAAAGGAGTCCCTCCTCTTTCTCCTCCTTTCATTGCCCCTAAAAAGACACACAGCCCTGCCTGGCTTGGTTTCCTAAAGTGTTTCCAGTGGCCCTGGAAGGCAGCTTCTCTCCGCAGCCTGTGCGTAAAAAGCCCACCCACTGGTCCAACAGAGAAGGCGCAGAGGCAAGCTGTCTGGGCACGTGGAGGAAGTGCTGCCTCCAGGAGGGAATATTTGCAAAGTCGCTCCATCTCTCTCACCCCTTCTGGCTTCGGCTATTGCAATCTCTCCCAACGCCACCGCTGCCCCCCCCACAAGTATCTCCACATCCTGGCTACTTGCAGACGAAGGAGGAGACAGGCAGGCAAGGGTGGTTCGGGGGGAGATCGGACCCCCGCCTTGCCGCACGGCTCCACTCATTTGCTTGCTTGCTCCCCACCCTCCCTCTCCAGGGAGCAGCCGGCTAACAAGAACACTACCTCCAGCCATCTTGGAGGCATTCCTGGGGAGGGCACGGTGGCACCTTGTCAGAAAAACTCTTGTTGGACAAAGCCGGCTGCTCCCTGGAGAGGGAGGGTGGGGAGCGAGCAGATGAAGGAGCACGCCTGCCATGCCGCCCTTTGCGCATGAACACGAGCACGTCCGAACAAGCGTGTCTGCTGCTGTTTGCGAATGCGCACACACATGTTCGTGCATGAGAAAAAGCGCAAGAGCACGGGGTGCCCCGCCTTCCCCAGCCAGTCCACGGGGTGAAAAAGGTTGGGGACCCCTAATTTAGAAGAAGCATCAATAACTATGAATATTGTACATTAATCATAAATACCAGGTGAGGTTATTTTTTTAAAAAAACAATACAGTAGTTTGTTCTCCATTCTTCAACTGAATTATTCAATGTAAACTCTAAGAGCAACAGCATGTCAAATATATATATAAAATTCTATGTTTACTTCTCTCATATTTGAAAATTATTGCCTTTAATTACTACTTTGTAAGCCTGACAGTACACAAAGAGATTTAACCACTATTGATCTGACACTGAAACTGTGTATTTAATTACATCCCATATCTTAAAACAATTTGTACTGAAAGCCCTTTAAATAAAGAAGTACCTTTTTCTTAAACCATTTATCTTGTAATTCGTTCATAATCATGGGGTTACATTCTTTTATCACACTGAGCTAGTCACACTGAATGCTACTGTGCTGTACAAATATAGCCCTAGAGAACACAGCACAATTCTGCAAAAGATCAAGATCTAACTTGTATTTCAGGAGATACAAAGTGGGAAGTTTAGTACCTTCATATTTTTAATAAAATATTTACAAGCGATACAGGTATGAAACAAGCCTATTACAAAAAGAAAAGCAAACAAAACTGTGAGTGGACTGCGGATTAGCAATCCAAATGTTCATCAATTTCTTTATAGAACTAGAAATTTAAAAGGGCACAAAGTTGCCAGAGAACATAACAAAAACACATCCTGCATTCCCGACCCACACCATAACGTTAACTTCAAAGATCCCATGTCCTAACATTACTATGACATACATTTTCTTTGTATCTTCTCTGTATTACTGCATATGGCAGGAAGACACAAAGAAGTCTGTTGTTGTTTAGTCATTAAGTCGTGTCCGACTCTTCGTGACCCCATGGACCAGAGCATGCCAGACCCTCCTGTCTTCCACTGCCTCACGGAGTTTGGTCAAATTCATGTTGCTAACTTCGATGACACTGTCCAATCATCTTGTCCTCTGTTGTCTCCTTCTCCTCTTGCCCTCAGTCTTTTCCAACATCAGGGTCTTTTCCAGAGAGTCTTCTCATGCGATAGCCAAAGGATTGGAGCCTCACCTTCAGGATCTGTCCTTCCACTGAGCAATCAGGGTTGACTTCCTTCAAAATGGATAGGTTTGTTTTCCTTGCAGTCCAGGGGACTCTCAAGAGTCTCCCCAGCACCAAAATTCAAAAGCATCATTTCTTTGGCAGTCAGCCTTCTTTATGGTCCAGCTATCACTTCCATACATCGCTACTGGAAAAACTATAGCTTTGACTATGCGGAACTTTGTTGGCAAGGTGATGTCTCTGCTGTCAAGGTTTGCTATTGCTTTCCTCCCAAGAAGCAAGAGTCTTTTGATTTCATGGCTGCTATCACCATCTGCAGTGATCATAAACCCCAAGAAAGTAAAATCTGTCACTACTTCCATATCTTCCCCTTCGATTTGCCAGGAGGTGATGGGACCAGTGGCCATGATCTTAGTTTTTTTTAATGTTGAGTTTCACACCATTTTTGGTGCTCGCCTCTTTCACCCTCATTACAAGGTTCTTTAATTCCTCCTCACTTTCTGCCATCAGAGTGTATCATCTGCATATCGGAGGTTTTTGATATTTCTTCCTGCAATCTTAATTCCGGCTTGGGATTCATCCAGTCTAGCCTTTCGCATGATGTATTCTGCATATAAGTTAAATAAGCAGGGGAGACAATATACAGACTTGTCATACTCCTTTCCCAATTTTGAACGTTGTTCCATATCCAGGTCTAGCTGTTGCTTCCTATCCCCCATACAGGTTTCTCAGGAGATAGATAAGGTCATCAGGCACTCTCATTTCTTTAAGAACTTGCCATAGTTTGTTGTGGTCCACACAGCTAAAAGCTTTTGCGTAGTCAATGAAGCAGAAGTAGATGTTTTTCTCCATAATCCAGCACATGTTAGCAATTTGGTCTCTAGTTCCTCTGCCCCTTCGAAATCCAGCTTATACTTCTGGGGGTTCTCGGTCCACATACTGCTGAAGCCTACCTTGGAGGATTTTGAGCATAACCTTTCTAGCATGTGAAATGAGTGCAATTGTACGGTAGTTGGAGCATTCTTTGGCACTGCCCTCCTTTTTAAATTGGGATATAGACTGATCTTTTCCAATCCTCTGGCCAGTGCTGAGTTTTCCAAACTTGCAGGCATATGGAGTGTAGCACCTTAATACTGTCATCTTTTAAGATTTTAAATAGTTCAATTGGAATGCCATCACCTCCACTGGGCCTTGTTGTTAGCCAGGCTTTCTAAGGCCCACTAGACTTCGCTCTCCTGGATGTCTGGCTCAAGGTCAGCAAGGACACTATCTGGGTTGTCCAGGACATCCAGATCTTTCTGGTATAATTCTTCTGTGTGTTCATGCCACCTCTTCTTGATGTCTTCTTCTTCTGTTAGGTCCCTACCATTTTTGTCCTTTATCATGTCCATCTTTGCACAAAATGTTCCTTTAATCTCTCAAATTTTCTTGAACAGACCTGTTTTTCCCTTTTTATTTTCCTCTATTTCTTTCCACTGTTCATTTAAGAAGGCTCTCTTGTCCCTCCTTGCTATTCTTTGGAAGTCTGCATTCAGTTTTCTGTAACTTTCCCTATCTCCCTTGCATTTTTTTTCCCTTCTCTTATCTGCTATTTGTAAGGCTTCATTGGACAGCAACATTGCTTTCTTGCATTTCCTTTTCTTTGGGATGGTTTTTGACTTTATAGAGCTTCTCCATCTTTGGCTGCAGAGAATAGAATCAATCTGATTTCGGTATTGCCCATCTGGTGATGTCCATGTGTAGAAGTACCTCTTGTGTTGTTGGAAAAGAGTGTTTGTGATGACCAGCTTGTTCTGTTAACAAAACTCTATTAGCCTTTGCCCTGCTTCGTTTTGAACCCCAAGGCCAAACTTACCTGTTGTTCCTTTTATCTCTTGACTTTCTACTTTAGCATTCCAGTCCCCTATAATGGGAAGAATATTTTTCTTTGGTGTCAGTTCTAGAAGGTGTTGTAAGTCTTCATAGAATTGGTCAATTTCGGCCTCTTCAGCATCGGTGGTTGGTGCATAAACTTGGATTACTGTGTTGTTGAAAGGTCTGCCTGGGATTCATATTGAAATCATGCTATCATTTTTGAGATTGTATCCCAGTACAGCTTTTCCCACTCTTTTGTTGACTTTGAGGACTACTCCATTTCTTCTATGGGATTATTGCCCACAATAGTAGATATGATAATCGTCTGAATTGAATTCGCCCATTCCTGTCCATTTTAGTTCACTGACACCCAGGATGGCAATATTAATTCTTGCCATCTTCTGTTTGACCACATGCAGCTTACCAAAGTTCATAGATCTTACATTCCAGGTTCCTATGCAGTATTTTTCTTTGCAGCATCAGACTTTCCTTTCACTTCCAGGCACGTCCATAGCTGAGCGTCCTTTCGGCTTTGCCCCAACCACTTCATTAGCTCTGGAGCTACTTGTACTTGTCCTCCGCTCTTCCTCCGTAGCATATTGGATGCCTTCCAACCTGAGGGGCTCATCTTCCAGTGTCATATCTTTTAGTCTTTTGTTTCTGTCCATGGAGTTTTCATGGCAGGGATATTGGAGTGGAGCTTGACAGTTCCTGCTCCAGGTGGATCACGTTTAGCCAGAACTCTCCACTATAACCTGTCCATCTTGGGTGTCCCTGCACAGCATAGGCCATAGCTTCTCCGAATTACTCAAGCCCCTTCACCATGACAAGGCAGCAATCCGTGAAGGGTATAAAGAAGTCTAGCACTCAGTAATGTGATGTCATGTAGTAAATAGGTATAGACAAAGAAAGCTCTGCACAGATGTGCCAAATTACTTTGTAGACATGTGCTCTTTGTCTCTCACCAATGGGTTTCAGAGTGCTATTAGACAACCACAGTTTAAGTGCCATTATGTTATAAACTAATAAAAGCCAAATCTCATTTAAATGTATTCCAGGTGCTACCACTAGTATCATCTTTATGTTTTCATACTACTACAATTAGAAGATACCATTCTTCTCTGGGAATGCATGCATCCTTTTGCCATCATTATATAAAAAAGGGCTCTTACATGTTACTGAAAGAATATTGAGTACTGCTCAATAAAACTGTGACACTCTTCCTCAACTAACCATTAACATTAAAAAATTTCATTCCTGAAAAGCACAGATCATATCGCTGACAACTTACAATTAGACTGACACTCTAAATTCTGTAGAGTTTAGGGCACTTGCAGTAACTCTATACAACTTGAAACCTGGCCAGAAAAGAGGGGAATGGAAGTGGGAGGAAGGGAGGACCCTTTAGCCAAGTTTTAATGCTGTAGTCCTCTGGAGATAGGACAATCACATACATTTTAAAAGCTCAACAGCAATTCAATTTGCTGCATTTGTGTAATGACTGAAGAAACAGAAGTAAAGAATTTGCAAATATTAAATAAATAAATAAATAAATAAATGAATGAATGAATAAATAAATAAATAAATAAATATTAATAGAAATACCTATTACATATGACTGGAACTACTATGGCAATGATTTTTTTAAAGAAAGAAAGAAAGAAACCCCACATAGCCAAATTTCAAGTTTTCAATTGTACAGTAAAGCTTTCACTGTTCTCTACTGTGCTTACATATCCATACATAGGAAAAATACAATTGATTAAATGGTGGCGGAAAAACTTTCTATGAGAAACGTCTGACAGAGCTACTCAGAATTATAAACTTACAATTTTTAATATGTACCTCCTTATCCAGGGGTTATGAAAGTAAACGTAACCACAGACCATTCAAATTACTGTTTTAAAATGAAGAAAATCATCATCCTATTATTAGCATCATCCCAATACCAACACCTTCAGCTTGGCAAAGAAATGTATGAACAATTGGAAAAATAGCATCAAATAACAGTAACAGTGATAAAAGTTTCACACAGAACTTACTCTTGTAGTTCTCTTAATTGGTTTGGGGGTTTACTTGATTTCCTTGGAAAAGGTCCAACTACTGTATATTAGAATCCATACCTATCTTTGATAACCTAGCCTGTGCCCAGACACTTTCCCTGCTTCTTTTCCCTCAGTGGCAATGGGAACAGCTGAATAAAAGAACAATGGCGGGGGGGGGGGGGAAGGGAGAATATTCACTTCACTGTCTCCAAAGCACTTTCTAACAAGTTAGGATACAGGGAACTACAATGGACCCTTGACTTACGAAGGTCTTTACTTATGAAAACTTTGAGGTACAAAAAGCTCCGGCCAGAAAATTTTGGTTCAACCTACGAGCTTCAACCTACGAAAGGCAGGGGGAAAGGGCAGGAAATTCAAAGCTGCCCCCCGCTGCCTTCTGCCTCCCGTCCCTGCAGGGACAGGAGGCAGAGGGCACCGGGGATAGAAGGCAGAGGGCAGCGGGTGCAGCTTTGGAAACCCGGGAAGCCGAAAGCCGCTCTGCGCCCACTGCCGGCTTTTGGCTTCCCAGGCTTCCAACCCCCCTTTGCTGCCCTCTGTCTTCCATCCCTGTTGCCCCCCCCCATGGGGACAGGAGACAGAGGGCAGTGGGTGCAGCATTGGAAGCCCGGGATTTTTTTTTTTCCTTTGGGTGGAATGGATTAAATGGTTTTCAATGTGTTCCTATTGGAAATGGACCCTCGACCTACGGACTTTTCAACCTGCGGCCACCGTTCCAATATGGATTAAATCTGTAAATTGAGGGTCCACTGTATATGGAATGTGCATTTCCAAGACACACGTATATTAAATTAAAATAGCAATGGTTGTTGTGGGTTTTTCGGGCTGTTTGGCTGTGTTCTGGAGATTTTTCTTCCTAACATTTTGCCAGTCTCTGTGGCCGGCATCTTCAGGGGACAGGAGCTAGAGTTGGAAGCCGGAAAAATCCACAGCAATCATCGGATACTGGCTGTGAAAGCCTTCAAGAACACATTAAAACACTGGCCTGAAATCTCTCTCCTGTCTTTGTTTTATCACTGAATTCTGGGAGAAATAGTTGGAAGACACTGTCAATTTGAATTCAGTGAGATTACAATCTAAATTTCATTAGGGGAGAAATAGAGGAATGGGTTGTGGGGTTAAAAACCTGAAACACACAGTCCTTTCAGTAACATATATTTCAGCTTGCTTACAGGCTGTATAATGGGAACTAAAGGGTTGAGACAAAGATTTCACGAAAGATCTTCACATCAAACATGGGAAAGTTTTACCAATTTCCAGGCATGCTAGGGAACAGGAAAATGCCACCACCACACATTTAACTCTCTATGGATGAACAAGGCTATAGACTAAAAGCCAATGTTATGCCAGCAGACTATGTCCACTTTTGCAATAGTACTTTTTTCTCCTCTCACTCTTGCACTCAACCTGAAAATGTGCCTCCTCTGAAGTTTTGAGAACAAACTGAACAGAGATGGAGAACTGCATATCTTGGTTCCGCTAACACACCCAGTTCAACAGAGTTACGGCATATCCTTCTATCTGCAGATGCATTCACATCTATGTATTTATGTATGTGTTGGTGCTATATATGTATGCATGTGTTGGGGCTCACACATATGCACACACAAATACTGTCAGGAGATTTGCATGGAGAATTTACACCAGCAAACAGGTATCAGTTACCAGGACTAGAAAAGAATCAGATCTCTGGTTTGCAGTTAAAGTTAAAATGTTTAAAATTATCTACTAGAAAGAACTTTACTAAAAGTCAATAATCTCAATGCATTGGCCCCTATTATGTCAAAGATATTGTTGTTTATTATGACTACAGCTCAATTATGTGCGGATGTCTTTACGATTAACCTGCATGAAGGTTCATGCGAATGACTCCCAAGAAAATACATACAAAACTACAGTCTGTTCCACTATGCATGAGGCTTTGTAAAAAGTAACATAAACCTAATTCTGTCACAAAAGCAGGTCACATAAGAAACACTCCACTAAAAGAACATCTACTGAGAATGTTGTAAACATTAAAAGATACCCCATGCACATTTTCAGACAGCAATTGTTTGCTGATATGAACTGCAGTACCCAGCCAGTCAGTACTAATGAGCATACTAATCACTATAATTAAACAAACAAAATAACTGCATATTAAGAGTATAAAATTGTTACTTTGATAGTGTGATAATGTTTCTGAATAGACAATTATATTCAGAAAACAGGAACAAACTTGAAAATGATTTAAATACTACTACACCGTGGTGGCGCTGCAGGCTAAATCACAGAAGCCTCTATGCTGCAGGGTCAGAAGGCCAGCGGTTATAAAATCGAATCCACGCGATAGAGTGAGCTCCCATCTCCTCGCCAAACTAGCAGTTCGAAAGCATGCAAATGCGAGTAGATAAATAGGTACAACCTCGGTGGGAAGGTAAAACGGCATTCCCTAGTCATGCTGGCCACGTGGCAACAGAAACTGTATTCGGACAAGCGCTGGCTCTACGGCTTGAAAACAGATGAGCACCGCCCCCTAGAGTCGGACACGACTGGACTAAAAATGTCAAGGGGAACCTTTACCTTTACCTTTACTACTACTGCTGCTGCTGCTGCTGCTGCTGCTGCTGCTGCTACTACTAATGCTATGACGATGACAACAACAACAACAACAACAACAACAATGAAGAAGAAGATAATTATACTGATATCAGCAAGAAAAATCTTGGGCAAGCCTACAAAAATATTAGAAGAAGACATTTTGCAGCATTACAACTCTCCACAAAGTTAGCTGGTGCAAAAAAAATATGTAGGAAAAAATAGGAATATCCCAAATGTAAGCCAAGCATTGTAACCATGAATCTCAAGATGGGATATAAAATTGTACCTAGCAATCTGGGACAAAATAATAAATGCTTGCTTTCAAAAACTATAGTTATTTGATTTAATTTATGAAATTTAATATAACTGTTTAGTACAATTGTACTGCTTTTTCTCTTTCTATTCAAGTAAATGACTATATTATCTTCAAGTCTCCAAATATCTACTTCAAAGCTGAATTTCCCACTTATGCTTTTTATGTTTACAAAGATGTTTGAAAGCTTTTTTTTTTGAATAATAAATATCTTTTTCCCACTTGCACTTCTTCTGCTTTCTTTCCTTTGTCTATTTTCTCCTTGTCTTTCTTGAATTAGGATTTTTTCTTATCACTGGCACCTTCTAAAGTCTCTGTTTTTACTTTGTCAGATAGACTTTAAATTTAAACAGAAGCCATAGACAATTGGTTATAAATGACTAGTTACCTGTAATTGATTTTCCCAGCAACTAAGCCATGGCTACCGTATTTTTCCATCTATAAGATATCCCTGTGTATAAGATTCCCCCTACTTAGCTTTGAGTATTCAGCCTCTGGGCTCCGAACACTCGGACATTACGAGTCCCTGTTGAATCTGAGCACTGCCTACAGCAGTGGTCCCCAACCTTGGGCCTCCAGATGTTCTTGGACTTCAACTCCCAGAAATCCTGGCCAGCAGAGGTGGTGGTGAAGGCTTCTGGGAGTTGTAGTCCAAGAACATCTGGAGGCCCAAGGTTGGGGACCACTGGCCTACAGGATCTACCTCCAAGAAGATGTGTTTTAATTGGTTTGTACAGTATCAGCTGACATGAATTACATAAGGCTCATGATTAGAGGGAGCTAAGTCTCCTGACTGTAGGAAGCTGAGTCTCGTGATTGGAGGAAGCCTGTTTGCAGAGGCAAGATATGGGCTGTTTTGTTCTCTCCTCAGCTTACTTCTGTGTATAAGATAATCCTCCATTCTCAGTCTAAAGACTTCAGACAAAAGTATCACCATACATGGAAAAATACGGTTGACTGCCTCATGACTGCAATTTAATTAATGATAGCTTCCTTTACTTTCTGAGCTAACTGTAACTTTCAGTTACTTTTGTAGTCATGGCAGTGGCTTCTTCACTCAACGTTATTTAAGTTCTCATGCTCTGTTGTGTGCACTTCTTAGACAATGACGAGGTGGCCAAGAAAAGAATGGATGGAAAGAGTAAAAAGACAGAAACAGCTTATAGAATTCAGAAATTTTTTCTTTATATTTTCCATGCATTTTTTACATTTACTTTGAGAAGCAAGGAGGCAAATAGTTATGTTCAAAGACTGGAATCATAAAGACAGATAAGTACATTTGGAAGGACTTGGAACTCTACTGTGTGAAATTAGATTTCCAAATTTTGGTTTAATAGTACCAACAGTAAAAACCTCTCTTTATCATGCTCATGTATGAATATGAAAACCCATCTATTCAACTGTGGACAGAATGTAGCTGCATTCTGTTCCAGTGACGTGCATACACTTGTGGTAGGTAGTGGCAGCTGCCAACAGGCAGGGTAAGCCCTTATTCTGCCCTTTCACTTAGAGGTAGAGCATAAGATCAAAGGGATATTTTAGCCAATCCTAGTTACGATTAGGTAAATAGTATCCTATCTGTCTCTCAAAATATACTATGTAAATCATGCTAATTAAATAAAAGAGCTCTCAGGGCATTGCCTGTAGGCTCCGCTCGCTCGGACATCTGCTGTCGACTCCTTTGTTCTCTCTCTAAGGCAATTAACCTTCCTTTGTTTCGTGATCATCTACATTCAACCATCCTTTTCTAAGAATGCACTTCATTCTAGCATTTTAGCAAAGTTATGAATTAACTCTGTGTAAACCATCTCTAGCAATATACTGAACAACTGGTGGGTTAGTGTCTCCTAAATCTCAGTATCATATTTGCTTTTGTGATATGATCACTACTGTAAAAGCCTCTAAGGTTAGTGCACACCACATAAGTCATCTGCAAAACTGACAATCTTATTGATCATGTGGTTTACTGTTATTTCCCATAGGAGGATGGTGTTCCCAGGAGAAAGACCAACATAAACTGGGCACCCTGATGCAATGCAGAAACTAACTACGGGAAAGATGCAACAATTTTACAGACTGTTTCAATGCCAGCTTAGAATACACTAGCAAAGCAAAAAGCAAACAGACACTGCAAGACCCTTCGGAAATGCAAAAAAGCAAAACAAAAAGCACACAAACTCTGCAAGACCCATCGGAAATGCAAAAAAAAAGAAAACCAAAAAGCAAACAAAACCTACAAGACCCATTGGAAAGGCGGGGGGGGGGAACCAAAATACAAACAAAGACTGCAAGACCCATCACAGCACAAAAACATAACACATCCCACCCAAAACCACACTGCAAAACACCCAGAACATTTTTAAAAAGCAGAAAACAGCACCTTATCTTACCAGGCAGTCCAAAGCCTCCTCTGATCACACACTCTCTAACTGCTGGAGCTAAAGCGCTACAAAGATGCAGCCTCTGCACCACCAATGGTTAGCAATTTCAATTCCCAGCCTCTTTTCCCTGCCTTCTTTTGATCGTAACTTGAAGCTCCGGTCACAAGTCAAAGCAAAATTTTGTGGCCGGAGCTGGTCGTAACTCGAAATGGTTGTATGTCGGGATGTTCGTAAGTCGAGGCACCACTGTATTACCAGTTGTTGACTGATAATTCAATATGACAGGTGCAAGGCACAAGTTGCAACTCCTTTTAAAAAAAAACAATTGGAGGGCCTAACTCTTCATAAGGAATATCAAGGTCGTTGTCTGGATCAAACAGAAAAAGAGTTTCCATCAACAGATGTCAAAAGATTTAAGCCCAGAAATGACACACATTTGCAAAACTATCAACTGCTATCAGTTCTAAGATGACAGCTGTGTAGCAAGACAATATAGACTGATTTATCTGTGCCCCAAGGACACTCCAAATAAATATGAGAAACACTTGTGTTTTTTTTTACATACTGGATGATTGTGAGCCAAGATCTTGGCTTACTGTCCCATGTGATCATGGCCAGTGTGATTCTAGAGAAAAAACAAATAATGTTATCCTCCTTGATATTATGAGAGTTGTCTGAAACAAAGGCAGTCCATTCCTAAAGAGTTTTATCTTTGCCTCAGTACTTACAGTTAATCTCAAACAAGTTCACAAAACTCAGGTATAATATGGACACGAGGAAAGAGAATACTATTTGTGCCAATTCTGGTGTTTCTTTGCATAGCAATTACTTACACTCCACAGAGAAGACAAGAACAGCAATAAAATGCTCTCCCGTTGCCAGAACACTACCTACTCACATTGTTGTTCACATTTAGTTAGGAAAAGACACAAATCAAAACCCAGAAAAATTATTACTAAGGAAATGCTAAAATTCCAGTATCCTGCATCAAAGTATCACAGCTTTAAACACAACTAGATTTTTAAAAAATCACAGCCTACACTTCACTATCTTTGATCTCAGCCAAAAGGTTGGGAAATGACAACTCCGTGAGATGTCAAAATTGGTCCTTCTGAGTATGCTATTAATGCCCTCTTAGAAGCATTTAAGATACTGAAGCAATATTTTCTAAGTGATTTACAGTACTTCAAGACATACAGCTCCTACGGTTATCAATCAAAAAACATTGTATAGCTATTTCTGTTTTTCCCTCCTTAAAGGACTGTGTGCAGGGTGGTTGGGTAATAAGAAAGAAAATGGCAGAAACAGTGGGGAAAGTTAGAATACCTTTTGGACCGCTCACAAAATTTCAAAGTTTGAGGAAGACTAATTTCATAATCTAAGAGTAATCATGAAGCATTTAGGTTTTTTAGTTAAGTCTCCCTTTTGTCTCAATATGTTCTAATATTTCAGACCTAATAAAGGTAAAGGTAAAGGTTCCCCTTGACAATTTTTGTCCAGTCGTGTTCGACTCTAGGGGGCGGTGCTCATCCCCGTTTCCAAGCCATAGAGCCAGCGTTTTGTCCGAAGACAATCTTCCGTGGTCACATGGCCAGTGCAACTTAGACACGGAACGCTGTTACCTTCCCACCGAGGTGGTCCCTATTTATCTACTTGCATTTGCATGCTTTCGAACTGCTAGGTTGGCAGGAGCTGGGACAAGCGACGGACGCTCACTCCGTCGCGTGGATTCGATCTTACGACTGCTTGGTCTTCTGACCCTGCAGCACAGGCTTCTGCAGTTTAGCCCGCAGCGCCACCACGTCCCTCTGGACCTAATACTGTATATGAAATTATTGCATGGAGCTTCACTCTAAGGCTGGTCTATAAACTGGCTTGGATCCAAATAAGTCCACCTGTCTTTTTTCTAGCACTTCGAAGGAGTTCCTTTCATCTAGCACAAAAATACTAGAAGCAAAATTATAACCAGTGTGATTGTACATAGCAACTTTCTAATGAAACATTTTATTCTGTTAAAGCAGTAAGATACATTCTGGTTTTATAAGAAGAAAATATTGCACATATTTCATTTTTCCTAAAAACAAATTCTATGGCTTCAGAATTTCCCCCAAATTTTGCACATTTGTTCTCCTTCCTCTTCATCTTAATACACGATGACAATGCACTCTAAGAGGTCTTTTGCCAGTACCTCTGCAAGAGCTCAGAGAACAAAACAAATGTGTTTTCCCCCTTCAGCACTTTCACAGTTCTTTTAGATCAAAATTTAGTTGGGCAGGCAACTACTGGCAGGAAAATAATGTTGGGTATGTGTTTGGTCCATACTGTTTAGGAAAGTGTAAGTTATCATGCTCTGCTACTACTGTGTTTCCCCAAAAATAAGACATGGTCTTATATTAATTTTTGCTCCAAAAAACAATTATGGTTTATTTTCAGGGGATGTTTTATTTTTTTCATGTACAACAAACTACATTTAGTCAAATACAGTCATGTCATCTTCTTCTGGTTGCTGCACAGTGGTGGAGGACGGGGTTTCACTTAACTGGGGCTTATTTTTGGGGTAGGGCTTATATTACGAGCATCCTGAAAAATCGTACTAGGGCTTATTTTGAGGTTAGATCTTATTTTCGGGGAAACAGGGTATGCACAGAAAAGCTACTTTAGCCTTTCTCAGCATACTGCCCTTCCTAACAGTTACCCAACATTCAAGAAACCTGGATATTCCCAATACCTCTGAGTGAAGATCACACCTGTGATTTCACAAGCTATAAGGCTAACCAGGACCAGGACCACTGCTAGGCAGTGAAGCAGTCATCCCAGACAGCACTTTTGGGGTTTGGAGTTTTGAAACGATATCAAATGACTATCTACTGCTGTATTTTTAATTGCAGAGATGTAGAGGTTCAATTATTTTCTGTCTGTTAATGGTACAGAAGTTAGTTGTGACTAACTGTGCCATTCATCTCGATGAGGCTACCCTTCGTACAACTGACAGATCCAACCCATTAAATCTGTAAGGTTCTACAGAGATGTCCCCACTATGAAAGCTACTGATTTAGAATGTGTAACAAAAGAAATACTATTTATAGGCTGCAAATGACTTTCAACACAACTTCCAACAGGAAAAAAAACCCTCATGGTTGTTAATGTAAATCAAATAAAACATTTTAATAAAAAGATACATTACACTGCTACTGGGCATTTTTCTTGTAAAGATCATAGAGAAGAAAACTAAACTATGCTAAGGCCACATTTTGGATGGATACATCTATACATGGATCCTTTTGGCCACAATAGCTCTGCCAGTTATTACATCTTCTTAAGTCATTAGTCTCCAGTGTAGAAATTCTTTGTACAGACTAGAGGAATAAGGGAAACCACATGTTACAGCAATGCTAGGGGAGCTGCCATATAGCCGTTGTCTATCATAAGACAATAGGGAACTACTAGATACAACACATTTTGTCCTTGTTGCTACATCACTTATTTTCAAAAATTTTAACCAATTTACAGGATTGGGGAAATAACAAACAAACATTTTGGTAAATAGCCTTCTTAAGTCAATATTGTTAATATTATAATCCTATTTGGTTTTTTTATGATTTGTTACAGGGAAAGACGTTTAATTAATGGCATATAATTAATCTGATATTCCCTTCTCTTACCTTCACATACAAAGGTATTTATACAGCCGCCTAGAGGGGTCCTCACCGACCAGATAGGCGGTGTATAAATTAATTAATTAAATAAAAAATAAATAAAATAAAAATACTCATCTTTAAGTCTTTTACAGTGTAAATGCAAAACAATATTATCAGTTGTTAAACAAAGCATGGAACAGACCCTAAAGTGACACTTTACTGCTTCTAAACACATTACAAGAACAAGAAATAAATTATTTTTAAATATAAAGTATTTCTTAAACAGATTGTATGGAATTCCATTCATATACACATTAGCTATGGGTAACACTTTGTTTTTTAAATGATGTGATGTGTGGCAGAGCTCTAGTTTATTCTGAGTTTTGTTTGTGGGGGGAACACTTGCACACAAAAATTATCTTGTAGAGCTTTTTATTACCAATATACACCAAGCAATGGAATTGGCTCAGCTCTAGGGAGGAAAAAATGAACACTACGGTCTTTGGACTGCTGGGGATAATCTATAAACACAAGGAACAAAGTTGACCCTTGATGTGATCTCTGTTCACCTCTCACAAGGGACACCAATCTAGAGATATCGTTATAAGGCACAAAACAGCTTGCTGGAAGAGTTCCGAAAGGAAATCATTCTTCCATTCAACCATGTTGCTATGACAACAGAACCAATCAAGCTTCTCTGCAAAGGCTTTTATGTCACATTCTGTTAGCAAACTCAGAATATATTTTTAAAAAATGTAACCCAAAACTAAATTAACACTGCAATCATTAAACCATTAAGGTAAGTAAAAGGCAAAATCCTTTCCAAACAAAGAATCCTCTCACTTGATTGAAAAGAATACAGTGGTGACTCGACTTATGCACTTAATTGGTTCCGGAACTTCGGTCGTAACTTGAAACGGTTGTAAGTCAAAACACCATTTCCCATAGGAATGCACTGAAATGCAATTAATCCATTCCAAAGAAAAAATCGCATACAAAATAACAACAAAAAACTGCAAGACCGATCAGAAATGCGATTAATCCATTCCGGCCAAAGGGAAGGGGAGGGAAAGCAAACAAACCATGCAAGACCATTCGGAAGTGCAAAAAAAGCAAAGCAAAAGGCAAACAGACATTGCAAGAATCTTCGGAAATGCAAAAAAAAAAGCAAAGCATAAAGCAGACACTGCAAGACCCTTCGGAAATGCAAAAAAGGCAAAGCAACTAACTACTGGGAAAGATGCAAACTACACAATTTTACAGACTGTTTCAATACTAGTTTAGAGTACAGTAGCAAAGCAAAAAGCAAACAGATACTGCAAGACCCTTCAGAAATGCAAAAAAAGCAAAACAAAAAGCAAACAAACCTGTAAGACCCATTGGAAACGGGGGAAAAACCCAAAAAGCAAATAAAAAACCTGCAAGACCCATCAGAAATGCGAAAAAAACCAAAAAACAAAGACTGCAAGACCCATCACAGCAGAGAAACATAACCCATCCAGCCCAAAACCATGCTGCAAATCCCACCCAGAAGTTTTTAAAAAGCAGAAAGCAGCACCTATTTCAATTCCCCATCTTTTCCCCCTGCCTTTTTTGATCGTAACTTGAAGCTCCGGTCACAAGTCAAAGCAAAATTTTGTGGCCGAAGCTGGTCGTAACTCAAAATGGTCATATGTCGGGATGTTCGTAAATCGAGGCACCACTGTATTACCAGTTGTTGACTGATAATTCAATATGACAGGTGCAAGGCACAAGTTACAACTCGAGGCACCACTGTATCAAGAATATTTCAGGCAATCCTCAATGCCCAGAAAACTTAACAATTGATTCCTATTCATATAATGTTGAAACTAATTGTGTATCTGTATATGCTCTGGAACAGCACTGTTTTCTTTGGGTTGCATATATACCATATATTTTTGTTATACTTTAAAAATCTCATTGCGTATCATTAACATCTTTTGACATTCTATGAACTTTGCTTGTTTTAAAAGACACATGGAACTTATGCAACTCAGCAGAAAGCATCTCTACTAAAATTTAGAAACAGAATTTGCAATACTTCAGACAAACAGCTTAAACAGTCTGGGTGCCTTGCTCCAATATCCTGTACACGGGCATCTCGAAGAGTACAGGAAACGTCAATAGATCCAGGATGAAATCGTTAGGATGACAGAGGGTCCCTAGACATACTAGACATACTAGGCCTACAACTCTGGTCTTCCTTCTACATGTAAACCTAGCTCTCCCTATAGATCGTCTCTCAATATATGGAGGCTGGAGAGCTGGACAGAGCTAAGTGAGCAGACATAAGTTATTTTTAAAAAACATAGCTCGTCGTTGTTGCTTTATGCAGTGTTCATGCAATATTTCTTTATTCAGCACAACAGTCTTAACATTACTGCATTCTCATCACTCTTTTGTTATCTGTGATGGTTTCAGGAAAAAGATCCTTAAAAAAATAACAACAATAACATGACATAAATCTTTAAAAATACCTAAGCAATGTTCCTCCAAAAAAAATTAACACAAATATTCAATAAACCCTCAAGCTCACAACTCAAACATTTCTTTCCATATGATTCCCTTTAATAAGTTTTGGGAATAGCCACAGTGACTTCCATTCCCACCCTCCTCCCAGGGACATGTATGGAAGTATGTGATTCATTATTGCCCTTTCTTCCATTAAGCTCCCATTTCTCTTGTTTAACTCTTACTTATCTCCATATTTAGCAACTTGCTATTTGTTGTATATTTTCACAGCGTCATGATCTTAATTCATTTTATTTTTACATTTATGTATTTCACATTACTTTTTTGTATTTTATGTTTATTAAACTTTTTTAAAAAAACTGCTTCAAAATGCTTGGGAAAACAAGTGCCGTCAAAATTGTAGATTTAACTATTTTTAAAATGCTAATTGTGACATCAACAGAGTAACCATCTTCCCTCGTGATTGCTGAACACACCATATTATTGATTTAATTGTTTCATGTTTATGATGTTTTTATTATATCTTATATTTTATGATATTTGTAAGCCACTCTGAGTAGAGACTGTCTAGGGGGGCGGGGCAGGAATCTAATAAATAAAGAAATAGTCGTTAAGTCATGTCCGACTCTTCGTGACCCCATGGACCAGAGCACGCTAGACCCTCCTGTCTTCCACTGCCTCCTGGAGTTGGGTCAAATTCACGTTGGTAGCTTCGATGACACCGTCCGACCATCTCGTCCTCTGTCGTCCCCTTCTCCTCTTGCCCTCACACTTTCCCAACATCAGGGTCTTTTCCAGGGAGTCTTCTCTTCCCATGAAATGGCCATAGGATTGGAGGCTCAGCTTCACGATCTGTCCTTCCAGTGAGCACTCAGGGTTGATTTCATCATGATACCTTACTGTTATTTCATTCCGCCCTTATTACCAAATAAAATTAACTTTAAATAAAATTAACTTTCTACAGTTAATTACATTATTGCAACTCATTATTTGCAAGCTCTGAGTAGGAAGTTCTTTCATTGGGGTCAACGTATGAAATTGTTTAGTGGCATTAGAAGAATGACCCAAAGAAAATGCTATGCTAACTGACTGATGCAAAATCTGAAACTGCTTGGCTGAAATTCTTCCAGGACACAAAAGAGAAAAGTTAGATAGACAGAGGCTGATTACACAAGTGCTCAAATGATTTTTCCCAGTGTTCACCATCATTACTGCTATCTTTAATAGCACTAAGTAGTCTTTGTTTTCTATGTTTGGGGGAAATTGTTTATTATTTTAAGTATTAATAATCAGTTGCTGTTGTTAGTAAATATCTTGATATTTTTTGCAACTGACCATGGACAATGCATTGTTCTCTCTCTGAATTTAATCATACATTTCTTAATCCCTTGCAATAAAATCCTTTATAAAATCTGTGGGTCACAGTCTATTCCTATTTGACCTACCTTTCTAATGTGGTAGAAATTAAATAAGATCATATATTTTATTCCACTACAAAATCTGCCATCACAGACTACATCTCTTGGCCTGTATTTGCACTATTTCCAGTATATATTATTTATCTACATAACCAGGTTTTTACTTTTATGACAGACAATGCTTAAGAAAGTAAGGCAGTAAGCTTAAGAAAATTTAAGAATTATTTTATACCTATTTTCTTTCTCCCTCTTGAATGTACATGTTCACATGGTGAAGGGGGTTTGAGTGTGTCGGGGAAGCTGACAGCAATACCCTCAAGAGGCTGTGCACTTAGGTTCCTAGTTGGGTTGCCAAAGGCAGAATGGCCAAAGCTTAGTAACCAGACCAAGATGCATCCATCCTCTACTATAGAAATTAACAGTTGCAGAAGAGAATCGATACAATAATGGTGATGGGAACTAACAAATTTTCAACTATTGAGCAACAATGGGAACTAATGCCTCTGCCTATGAACAGCGCCTCGACATACGAACGAAAAACAGCAGGTACAGATTAAATGGTTTTCAATGCTTTCCTATGGAAAATTTTGCCTCGACTGACAAACTTTTTGACGTACGAACACCGTTCCAATACAGATTAAGTTCATAAATTGAGGTACCACTGTAACAGAGTTCTGTGTAGTTAACAACCTGTTCATTCCAAATACAGTGGTGCCCCGCATAGCGAGGTTAAACCGTTCCGGATTAACCCTCGCTATGTGAAATCGTCGCTAAACGGAACGTAAAAGCCCATTGGAACTTCGCTTAATGCGTTCCAATGGGCCCTAAACTTACCGTTCAGCGAAGTTTCCTCCATAGTGGCAGCCATTTTTGCGCCCTTGGTAAGCGAGGGGAGGGCGCGAAAACGCTGCGCGTGGCCATTTCGGGCGTCCGGCGGCCATTTTAGAACCGCCGAACAGCTGATCGCCCGACTCTGTGGGAGGCTTGGGGGCGGCGGCAAGAGGAGAAGAGGGAAAGTGGGGGGAGGGTGCACGAGTGCGCAGCGTCCCTCCCTTCGCCTGCCTGCCTCGCCGCCTGCCTTCCTCCCTGGGGGCGTCAGGAGAAAGACGAGGAGGAAGAGGGAAAGTGGGGGGGGGAGGATGCACGAGCGAGTGCTGTTTCCCTCCCTTCGCCTGCCTGCCTCGCCGCCTGCCTTCCTCCCTGGGAGCGTCAGGAGAAGGACAAGGAGGAAGAGGGAAAGTGGGGGGTGGCGGGCGAGCGAGCGAGCGCCATTTCCCTCCCTCCATCTGCCTGCCTGCCTGCGTTCCTCCCCGGCCAGCGCAGCCCCGCATCACTCTCGCGGCAGCGGAGGCAGCAGCTCCTTCCTGGCACCCATCTTCGGCCCATCTTCGGTAAGCGGAAAAGGGATCGCTATGCGGATTCGTCGTTATACGGTGCGCTCGTTATGCGAGGCACCACTGTACATGTTTCAAGCAACCTAACTGATGTTTGTATACTAAAGATTACCATCTCCCTCAGCATTTCCTTACAGAGCTTGGTTTCCAAGACATTTAATTGTCCTCTTCCAGTCATTCTTTGGGTACCTAAGAATAAATATCACATAATCATATCATGCTAGTTTTATAAATGCATCAAATGTGACTCAACTACATATTTACTTAATGTACTACCACTGTACTTATAAACCGTACACTTAATTCAATTGCACTGATTTACACCACTGAAGAAAGCATAAGGAACAGATACAGACTGTTGAATGTACTAATTATTCTTAATTTCAAAATGGCTAAAATCCTACTGCTTAGGGTAGTAAAGCACAACTAGAGTAGGCCCACTGAATCAGTAGGGACTTGGTGATACAATTCATCCATAAGTTCCACTGATTTAATAGACCTACTCTAGTTGTTACTATTTTACTATGCTAAGCAACAGGATTTCAGCTAATGTTTGAATATTTTTCTCCACAGTTCTCTGACATTCTGTCTTTGGCACAAGATATTATTTGTTCATAAGCCTTGCTTCTCAATATTAAATCAACATTTCTGCAACTTAAAAATTCTCAGGGAATCATGGGAGTCTAAACAAACTGTTTGTTGTACTATGTAGATTAAAATAAAAGCAGAGATTAGACAGTCGTTAGGATTAAAGATGCTGGTAAACTCAATATCAGGGAAGTGGTTTCTCTAATAATAGTTTTCACAGTACAAGTACTCAAGATTGTGGCATAGTGATTAAACTGCAGCACTGCAGTGAAGACTCTGCTCATGACCCAAGTTAGATTTGATAGAGGACTCGAGGTTGACTCAACCTTCCAAAGTCAGTAAATTGAGTACCCAGCTTGTGGGCGGGCAGGTGGGCAGTAATGTGTAACATATATAATTAAATTGTAAACCAACCAGAGAATGCTTTAAGAGCTATGGAACAGTATATAAGCAGCACATTTTGCTGTGGGATTTGGGCAGTCCCTATGTACTGATTTCAAACTACAGTAGAACCAGGAGCTAAGGCCATTGTGAAATAAACATGAATTATGTCATTTAAGGCTTTTAAGTCTGAGGTCACAATTGCACCCAGCTTTTAAGAACATAAGGTGAACCATGCAAGAACTCTGAACTGAACATTGCTCAATTCATCTCTTACAAAATGAAAGTGGAATGTTACTTCCACAAACAATTAACAGAATGCCCTGCCTGGCACCATTTGAGCTGTTTTTAAAATTATTTCATGTCCATTTGTTGCTATATATTATACCTTCCATTTAATCCAGTCCTAAAGCAATGCCATATGTACAATATATACAGTGGTGGGATTCAAATAAATTAACAACAGGTTCTATGTCCTAATGATTGATAAATAAATAAATAAATAAATACATAAATAAATAAATAAATAAATAAATAAATAAATAAATAAATAAATAAATAAATAAATGAATGAATGAATGAATGAATAAATAAATAAATAAATAAATAAATAAACAAACAAACAAATAAACAAATAAATAAATAAATAAATAAATAAATAAATAAATAAATAAATAAATGCCCAGGACAGTGGGATCCAATGAAGGTTTCTTCCATAGTGGTCTCCCTACTGCCTATCATCACAACTACTTCCCACATGATTAAGACATCTAGATAAGTGTATATTTTTGGGCATACCACTGCTGTTACCCTCACTGTGGGCATGTGCCAAACACACACACACAAACACACACCTCACAGTGGGTGCTTATGACCAAGTTTGACAGAGAACTGACACATCTCTCCTTCCCTTTACCTCCTATTTCACCCTAAAGCTCACCAGTAAAAATTGCTTCCATCCCCTTTCCTGCTCCTGAAATGACTGATAGCCCTACTTGTTGTTACCTGGAGGCCAGCCGCCTTTGCGCACTTGTTGTGGAGTTATTCCCCCCCCCCCGTTTCCTTCTGACTTGGAAACGGGGGGGGGGAGAATAACTCCACAACAGGTGCGCAATCTGTCGCCACTCCACCCAGCTTGCTGGGGGGGCAATGTGTCGCCTGTATAATTAAAATTGTAAACCGCCCGGAGAGTGCTTGTAGCGCTATGGGGCGGTATATAAGTCCAATAAATAAATAAATATATAAATATAATTAATCGGTCCTTCAGTTACTGACTCCCCTGAGGTCTGCTCCTACTCCATCTTTCCCCTCCACCCTGCGCTCACCGCTTCTCCTCACCAGTTGCTTTGAGGGGTGTTGGTGTTGGTGGTGGCACTGGTTGTGATGATGGCTTCCCTCAGAGCCCTGGCAGGCTCCACCTCCCCCACTCACCCTCAGCGGCCGCTTCCTCCTCTCAATTCCCTCTTTCCCTTCATGCCACCGTGGCACAGGTGGCATGGCTCGCGAGTTGTCCTCACAGCACACCAGACTCATGGTACATCCCATCCAACCATGGTACATCCCATACAGTACCCACCGTGGCGGGTAGGTGCTTTTGAATGTGGCACCTACAGCGACCTTCGGTGTCACTGAGCTCCGGCTATCCAGAGGGGGCAGGTCAGAACTCCCTCTCCCCCCCACACACATACACACACACAATGCCCAGAGTGCAGGCTCTGCACCAGGCACTTGCAGCTATGCCTGAGCATGGAAGGGGCTGCTGAGCCTTCTCTCACACACGCGCCCTGCTCCTCCCCCTGCTGCCCTCCCTGTTTCGGATACCTGTCCCCCCCGCACCCCACTATTCCCTGCTTCCAACCCAATCTCTCTTCCCCCCCCCGGCATGCCATAAAAGGGGTAATTCAAGGATGAAGCTCACCCCCTCCCAAAACACCTCAGGGAGTGGCAAAGAGGGGCGGAGAGCAGCCTTAGGTGCCCAGCCAGAGGAACTGGTCGAATTAGGTGGCACCGTGCCCAGAGAGAGAGAAAGAGGGAGTGGGGAAATGACTTTTCCCATGAGTGAGACAGACGGACACGGAGACACCAGTCCGATGACAGTGTCTCAGAAACAAAAGGCGGCCGAGGGATGGGAAGCTGGTGGTGGGGCGAGTTCATGGAAACTGGCACACACAATTAAACTATCCTCTGAGAGCTACGAAGAGAAGCAGTGTTGGATGGAGAATGAAAGGCATGGCATAATAATAGGGAAGAGCAGGGCACTCCAACCCTGGAGCAGTCAAGCAGGAGCAGGCAAGGCACAGGGTCAGGATGGGAAAAGGTAATAAAGAGCACATAAGCTCATCTCCCTTCCCACCACCAAACGCACAGATAATACGGATCCAAATAACTGTTTCCTATTCATTGGAGAGGGCAGCTCTGGTTTACTTCAGCCTCCAGCATACACTCAGGATGCAGGGGTAAATCTGAACGTGCAGATACTCAACATGACAATCTTCCTAAGTTGGGTCCCAAAGAGAGTCCCTCAGTGCCCACAGCTGTATTGAACCATGCCAACAAACAGGTGCTAGCAATTTTCGTTTCCACCAGGGACAGGTATTTTGTCAAGTTTATGGGTTTTAACTGTCAATTCCAGACCAGCCCATCTCCAAATGCTTCATATTATTATTATGACAGGAGGGATCACTCACAGCAGTATGTTGTTGTTAGAAATATGGATTTCCCCACCACCAGCTACTGTGAGAATTGCTGCTAAATTCAGGAAACAAACAGGGGGTGTTGCTTTGGGTTGGAGAAGATCCGTTGGAGCTGCTTTCCTGGGGAAGTCAAGAAGATAACTATTTCTCTTGCCCTGTGCCTGCCAGGCGTTTTACAGAACTTCAATAGAACCCGGGGTGTTCCCCCGGAAAGAACTCCGGATTCATCATATGGAAGATAAACTCGCTTTGACTCACTCCAAAAACTCTCCCCCCCCCCATAATCTTCCGGTCTATAAATGATATTTAATCTATGCACAACCCAGATCTCTCCATATTTATGCAGGAGCAGTCCCCTTGAGATTAACATGGTTTAAGCAAGGAGAATACACCTGCATACACACAAACAGCCACACTTGGATCATCCCTTTTCCCCTCCTGCTAAGAATGGAATCAATCCTGATGATGTTTGGGGGATGGCCTTCCTTTCTCCTTTTACACCCGGGATTTTCTCCCACAGAAATGGTATGGCCTGTACTCATTTTGGTCAATATAGCACCTTGGAAAGGTTGTGTACCATTCTACATATCTATATTTCATTATATGCTAAATTACATGTCTCATATTTTAAAAAAATCCTATGAACAAAAAGAAGCATACGCACAGTGGTGCCTCGCATAGCGAGGTTAATCCGTTCTGGATTAACCTTCGCTATGGGAAAACATCGTAAAACGGATCCAAAAAACCCATTGGAACTCATTAAACAAAGTTTAATGCGTTCCAAATGGGCCCAAAACTCACCGTTCTCCAATGTTTTCCCTTGTTCCAGCGGCCATCTTGGGTGTACCGGTGGCCATTTTGAGAGTCCCGACGGCCATCTTGGGTGTACTGGCACCCATTTTTTCTATTCCGGCGGCCATTTTGGAACCGCTGAACAGCTGTTCCCCCATCGTAATGCGAGCATGCCCTCGCATTAGCGATGGGGAAATCCGCATCACAATGCGGATTCATCGTTCAACTGTGCACTCGTTATACGAGGCACCACTGTACTTGAAAGTAATCTCAGAAATGAAAGCTTGAAAGCCAATCTCAACACTCCAGTCCTCTGAAGATGCCGGCCAAAGAGACTGGCGAAACATCAGGAAGAACAACTTTCAGAACATGGCCAAAGAGCCCGAAAAACCCACAACAACCAATATCAACAAATGCTTGATTAGTATGCTCTCATGTATTTCTTTTCTGGAGAATGCTGCCTTCTCATGATGGTCCCTCCCCCTCGGAGTCCCTCTGGCCCCCACCCACCCCCCATGTTGACCTGTGGTCAAGATGTGCCTGAATGTCTGGAGAGAAGAGTTTCGATTCCCCTTATCTATTGATATGTTTATGTGTTTTCCTTTCTTGGCCCTGGATATATGGCCTTCAAGAATAGTAAATCTTACTAGTGTTAAAATACTGATAGCTGTCTTCCTCCTTCTAACAGAGTGGGCCATCTGTGTGCCATTTGTCAGTTTTGGGGCAGGAGGAAGAGTTCTTTGTTATTCTAAATGAGGCTTGGAGGTTTGGATGTGATCTCTTTGTGGTGTGAGTGGCTTTTCTATTGCATACCTTGCTTGCGTGGATCAGTGGGACTGTCACCGGTTCATGCATTGGATATTCTCTGAGATTTAAAAAAAAAACTGTTTCTAGGCAGAGCAACAGTCTTATATGGTACCTTTAACTTGAAAAAAATCATAGTAAAATGAGGATGGTTGGGTGTTTGACTGAAGCAGTCTCACCCCAAAACTTTTTCCCTCTGTGTCCTGCCCTCATGCCTTGTCAATCACCCCCCCCCCTCTCCCTCGAGGCCAAGGGCTTTCCTCCAGTGAAGTCAAGGACTCATCCTTCCCCCCCTTTCCCCCAGTAATGCCTCTGCTCTTTCCAGGGCTTTATCTCTCTTACCCACACCCCACCTCAGACAGCTCAGTGTGGTGTGGGAAGGGAGGCAGCTGATTGTGCCCCCCTCCCCCTGCTCATCATGGGTCACCTGGCCCCTCCTCCTTCATTCATCTCAGGCCAGCAAACAGTTCTAAGAACCAATAGTACATTTAGGAAGCGGTTCTATAGAATAGGTGCGAACCTGCTGAATCCCACCTCTGAATATATAACCCCCTGCTGTCTTCAATGCACGCATATCTGATTTATTTTTGAATATGGGTCCTGAAGTAGTATCCCACTCTAGGATGATAACAGAGTGTGAAAGCACTCACTCACAAGATTGAAATCCAGCTTTTGAAAGGTACTGTTTGTCTTGATTTCCAAAACTTTCCCAGGAACCAACTTTCCTGCTTGGAACATTTTTATTTAAAGTTCTCATCAAAGCTTTTTGGCATTTGGGGTACCTCAATGTGAGGGATGAAGGCAACTACTACTATAACAGTTGACAGACACACATATTTTTAAAGCAATCAACCTGTAGCATTCCTTTGGAAGATATTGGTTAAAATGAATTCTGTTCCCTCTGAAGAAGTCAAGCTGAGATTGGTAAGAACTGCTGTATGTATAACAATTTAAGTATTTGCTTCACATTTATTATACTATTCAACAGAGCTCATTTTGTCATAGGCTTTGCAGTAGCTTTCAATTTGATAGAAAAGCGCCAGTGATAAGGCAGTAGTTTCTATAAAGCTATGATCTTGAGATTCTGAAATATCAAGGACTATGTCGTCCAAAGCAGTGGTTCTTAACCTTGGGTTACTCAGGTGTTTTTGGACTGCAACTCCCAGAAGCCTTCACCACCAGCTGTGCTGGCTGGGGTTTCTGGGAGTTGCAGTTCAAAAACATCTGAGTAACCCACGGTTAAGAACCTCTGGTCCAAAGCATAGGAGCCTTGCTAATTGGGGTTTTGGTAGCAAGTTGACATGCTCCCACAAACCACCTTTGAGAATCCATTGAGACATCATTGCTGTGACTTAAATAAAAATCATCATCACCACCACCTTAGAATTGCAGAACTGGAAGGGTCTCTATGGATCATCAAGCCCAGCCCCTATCAAGGAGGCACAGTGGTATTGAACTTCCAACCTCTGGGTCTGCACCCAGATACCTAAACCACTGAGCTATCCAGTGGGAAAAGATAATTGCTACTATAACCAAGCTTGAAAAAAAATTGAAATCTGTTCATTTTACCTGTATATGACATTTAACAAAAAAATTGAAAAATGGTCCAGTGAGTAAAACCTTGATGTGCTATGTCTTTTAAAAAAAAACACAGCAAAATTGTTTCCCAAGCATTCAAATTGTGCAAAATACATAAATTAGTATATTGCTAGTAGCATTATTATTGCTATTATTGTAACTGCTTATTCCCTCTGCTCCAGGGTATTATGCTAAACATTATGAAAATATATAAATTTGAAACTGCAGCTCCATGCAATTTCAGGCCTATTATTTTAAATGGATCCCTTTCAAGTTAATTTAGCCATGGTTTAATTTGGTCAGCTATGTGTTCAGCTCACGACTACATTCAGAACACACTACAGTGAGTGGGGAATTCAAAATAAAGCTGTACATAACACATATCTGATAGATGTTTAACATAAACATTTATTTTGCATATAATTGCTTACAATAAGCACATAGGTATTTCTTTCTCTTTGTGACATTCTGTTTTAAATTTCAGAAATTTAACAATACTTACTTCAGTACTGTTATCCATATATATGCCTAAAAACCCGGGAAGACAGCATGAGTGGAAACTGCTTTTCAAAGACACAGAAAAAACATTCAATCTTTATTGGTTGGCCTCAAGGTTTGTCATGGTCAGGCCCTGAGCTTAAGAAAGGCCTCTGGCTAACTCTTGTTTCTGTAAGAGCTGACTTCTGATGCTGTTATATGTGCTGCCCGAATCAAGGCCCCCTGCCTAAAACTGTTTCTACTGTCATGACCATTATTCACTCATCCTTTACTTCTCCATATGTTTCCCTGGTAGCTAGTTGTGGCACTTCAGAAACAGAGCAAAGTTAATACCTGGTCCAACTGCAATGGCTGGTAGCAGTCTTAGATTCCAAATGGAACTCACAACATAGGACATTTCATTTTATGTAATCTAAAACAGTGGTTCTTAACCTTTTTGAAAGAAACGCCCCCTTAAGCCATTGAGGAAGTTATCATTGCCCCCCTCCCCACGGTGATATTCATTCATTCATTCATTCATTCATTCATTCATTCATTCATTCATTCAAGAAAGACACTTAAATCCAATGATCTCTGACAATAACATTCAATTGCAAGAAAACGAAATGCATAAAAAAGTAACATTTAATTATTTAATTACAAGTGAATTTTAAGATGCAAAAAGAAATATAAAAAGGGCATAAAAACAAACCACAATGCAAGAAATAAAATTTCAAGATAAAAATTCTGAAATTAAATAAAGATTCGAGGAAAATATATATTCATGCACACTATAAAGAGGGTATAAAAGAAACAAAGAAAAATTTTACAGAAAAACCAGAGCAACTATATATATATATATATATATATATATATATATATATATATATATATATATATATATATATATATATATATATATATATATATATATATATATATATATATATATATATACATACACACACACAAATAAATAAATAAATAAATAAATAAATACATACACACACACACACACACACGCGCACGCACACACACACACACACACACACACACACACACACACACACACACACACACAAAGTTTATATGAAGAGCACAACAAAAATTGGAACCATAAAACCGAGAAACCAAAATATAATATCGAACTGGAGTGCACGTTAAAAAAGTACAATACAAAGAGACACACAAAATGTTTTACAGAGCACAACAAGAATTCAAAAACGAAGCAAACATTGTCACACTGTATAAGAACAAAGGAGATAGGGGCTACTGCAATAACTACCATGGCATCTCTCTGCTCAGTGTTGTAGAGAAGCTGCTTGCTCGTGTTGTGCTGAAGAGACTCCAGGTGCTTGCAGACAGAGTCTATCCAGAATCACAGTGTGGATTTCGAGCTAATACATCCACCACTGACATGGTATTCTCCCTCAGACAGTTGCAGGAGAAATGTAGGGAACAACGACAGTCACTCTTTGTGGCCTTCATAGATCTCACAAAGGCCTTTGATTTGGTTAGAAGGAATGGCCTTTTATAAATACTTCCCAAGATTGGATGTCCACCTCAACTCCTTAACATAATCAGGTCCTTTCATGAGGGAATGAAGGGCACTATAGTTTTTGATGGCTCAACATCAGATCCCTTTGATATCGGATTACAAAAGATCTCCTGTTTGGAGAATTAGTGCAGCGAAATTGCCTCAGAGGGAGACCCCAGCTGTGATACAAGGATATCTGCAAGCGGGATCTGAAGGCCTTAGGAATGGACCTCAACAGATGGGAAACCTTGACATCTGAGTGTTCCGCCTGGAGGCAGGCGTTGCATCACAGCCTCTCCCAATTTGAAGTGACCCTTGTCCAGCAGGCCAAGGCAAAGAGGCAGTTCTGAAACCAACAAAATCAGGGAGCTGGAGAGGGGACAGATTGTATTTATCTGCAGTGTGGAAGGTATGGTCACTCTCGAATTGGCCTTCTCAGCCACACTAGATGCTGTTCCAAGTCCTCCATACAGAAAACGATACCATAGTCTCTCGAAACTGAAGGATGCCTAATCAATCAATCACCCATGGGCAAAACACAAAACAACACATGAAAATGAAAAAAGGGTGCTGAGGTTTTTATCCAGTGCACATCATTCCACTGATAGAAGACACTGTCCCTTTCAGAAGAGGGAAGGAGACATTTTTCAGTGATGCCCCTCCCTCTTGCAGACCACTTCAGATGTGCTGTTAAGTGTGAGTTGGGTAGCTGAGCTTGGTGTGATGGCAATGGAGAATGACGGCAGCACAGGAGAAAGAAAACTGGGGTAGGGAAGCAGCCTAATTTCTCCTTCCACCAGCAAGATGATCCTTACTGGACACAAGCCTGTGTATTCCAAAGCTTGAAAAATGCAGCTTGATAAAAGCTCCACTTTATCTTCCACAAACAACCTCTGACAACTAAATGTGCCTAAAGGGTGGCAATTAAAAACAATATGTCTCCATGGCTTCTGACCACATCCTGATGAAAACATAGTCAGGACTATGTATTAATGGCCCATTCTAGTTTCACCAAAAGACTTAGTCTTCATTGTTGTTGTTTAGTTGTTTTGTTGTGTCCAACTCTTTGTGAACCCATGGACCAGAGCATGCCAGGCCCTCCTGTCTTCTACTGTACTGCCCCCCAGACTTGGGTCAAATTCGCGTTGGTAGCTTCGATGACACTGTCCAACCATCTCATTCTCTGTCATCCCCTTCTCTTGCCTTCACACTTTCCTAACTTCAGGGTCTTTTCCAGGGAGTCTTCTCTTCTCATGAGATGGCCAAAGTATTGGAGCCTCAGTTTCAGGATCTCTCCTTCCAGTGAGCACTCTGAGTTGATTTCCTTCAAAATGGATAGGTTCGTTCTCCTTGCAGTCCAGGGGCCTCTCAAGAGCCTCCTCCAACACCACAATTCAAAGCATCAATTCTTGACCCCCTACTTTAGCATTCCAATCCCCTGGAATAAGAAGAACATCTTTCTTTGGTGTCAGTTCTAGAAGGTGTTGTAAGTGTTCATAGAATTGTTCAATTTCAGCCTCTTCAGCATCGGTGGTTGGTGCATAAACTTGGATTACTGTGTTGTTGAAAGGTCTGCCTTGGATTCATATTGAAATCATTCTATCATTTTTGAGATTATATCCCATTACAGCTTTTCCCACTCTTTTGTTCACTATGATGGCTACTCCATTTCTTCTGTGGGATTCTTGCCCATAATAGTAGACATGGTAATCGTCTGAACTGCATTCACCCATTCCCATCCACTTTAGTTCACTGACGCCCAGGATGTCAATGTTTATTCTTGCCATCTCCTGTTTGACCACATCCAGTTTACCAAGGTTCATAGATCTTACATTCCAGGTTCCTATTTTTCTTTGCAGCATCAGACTGACCTTTCACTTCCAGGCACGTCCACAGCTGAGCGTCCTTTCGGCTTTGGCCCAACCACTTCATTAGCTCTGGAGCTACTTGTACTTGTCCTCCGCTCTTCCTCAGTAACATGCTGAACGCCTTCCGACCTGAGGGGCCCATCTTCCAGCGTCATATCTTTTAGCCTTTTGTTTCTGTTCATGGGGTTTTCTCGGCAAAGATACGGGAGTGGCTTGCCAATGCCTGCTCCAGGTGGATAGCGTTTAGTCAGAGCTCTCCACTATGACCTGTCTGTCTTGGGTGTCCCTGCACGGCATAGCCCATAGCTTCTCTGAATTACTCAAGCCCCTTCACAACGACAAGGCAGCACATTTTCACATAATCTTATCAGAAGATTTTGAGAAGAATTTTCAAGTTTTATGCCAATCACTTCACAGTCCTAAGGGTTTTACAATAGTCAGAAAGTAATAACTATTTATTTATTTATTGGACTTTTATTGGACTTATATACCGCCCCATAGTGCTACAAGCACTCTCCAGGTGGTTTACAATTTTTTAATTATACAGGCTACACATTGCCCCCCCAGCAAGCTGGGTACTCATTTTACCGACCTCGGAAGGATGGAAGGCTGAGTCAACCTTGAGCCGGCTACCTGGGATTTGAACCCCAGGTCGTGAGCACAGTTTTAGCTGCAGTACAGCGTTTTAACCACTGCGCTACTAAGACTCTTTGCAACATTTACTCACACAAATTACTTTGGGGGAGGAGGGTTACAACAACATCCATAATGAATTACCTTAAAAATAACTTTCCAAAAACCCAACAGAACAATAAACAACTGAACTGTTTAATAGCTCAATGAGAGATGGTGCACCACCCCAAACCGACCCGTTTCTTTCCGTGCTTCCATTGCAATGGGCGGGAAGGTGGGGCAAGGGCAGGGGATTGTGGGAGTTGTAGTCTAAACCTTGTGGAACACCCCCCACCCCCTTCTTGAAGCAAACTCAAGCCACTGACATGCTGCCCTTTTTGCCTTCACTGAATGGATCCTCAGGGTTCAGGGAGAAAGAGGAGCGGCTGACTTTCCGCAGTGCATTTGCTTCTCTCTATGACAAGCCCCATGGAATTTGCCCTCAGCGCTCTCAGTTCAATTTTAGAGCTTTCTCTCCCACAGGATTTACACATAGAGGCACATCACACCCGTGTACACGGAAGACAGGGGTAGATCTCAAGTCCGACGTCCCTCAAAGCCATTTAAAGTCAGCCAGGTGAACTTTCTTCCCCCCTGACAGCCAGCCAGCCACAACAGGGCAACAAGAAAAGCTGGAAAAGCTGCCGAATTCCCACCCACCCAGGATGAACCAAGCCAGCACCATTCCTAGAAATCCTGCCGCGCCACCCCAAACTGACCCATTTCTCTCCACGCTTCTCTTGCAACGGGTGGGAAGGTGGGCGGGAAGGCAGGACGGACAAATGGGGCTTGTCTCTCCCTCCCCACCCGGGTGTGAGGCAGCACTTCAACAGGCGAGGACGGGGACCCGAGAGACCCTTTCCTTCCACCCAATCCACACTTGGTGCTCCCCTAAGGGAGAAAGGCGAGATGTGGCAGGCAGAAAAAGCTGGATCGTCTGGAGGCGGCTGGATCCACAGCCAGCACTGTGGCTGCAGCTGCCTTCACAGGTTTGGCTTGCTCCAACGCCCCCCTACCGCCCCCCATGGGGGGGGGTCTTGATTCCATGCATCAGTATAGGGAACCCACACATCTAGTGATCACCAAATCAGGACCTAATTTCCCAAATTTCAGTGAAAAAATTAGAAAAATCATTTTAGCAAAAACAACAGTGAGCCAGATCACACAGAAAATAAGTGACCTGTTATTTTTAATATAGAAGCTAAGAAAGGAATATTCAAGATACTGCTAAGAAATAAATCTATGTATTCCAAACATGTTGAAGTACAGAAACTTTAAAAATTATATAAGAGCAGAGCATTCATATATAGATCTCACCCAAACACTTCATTAAAAAAAGCTAGAGCTACATGCATACATGCCTTTTTTAAAAACTAAAATTCCACAAAACAGCTGTTTGGCATGAAGAAAACGAAGCAGGAATTGAATCCAGCCCACCCATCACTTGAGGAATGATTAGGAGGACTTCAGCCGAGATACTTTTGCCTCAGCCTTGTCTGTTAAGATTTGCATAGAGAATCACATGATCAGATGGGGAATCGTGTCGTAGGCATGCACTTGAACAGGTAATTTCCATTCAATTTCCAACCCAATTGAATTAATTTCAGTTTAGTGTGGGTCTACATATTTTTTTCTTTCTTTATTCACTGTAAAGAGCACAGTTGCAAGCCTATAAATTAATTAGCAGCAAAAGTGGTATTGCAGCTTCTCTTGAACATTAGAATGTTTGCTGACCAAGACTACCACCCTAAACACACACACAGAGCAAGCAAAATACAATGGACAATACAGTACTGCAAAGTCTGATACTGCATACTTTTGGCACTGCAATAAATGAGACTTCAAAAGGTGGTTAATGAGTTGTAAGAAATAAACTAGACCATGAGGGATGGTTTCTTTGCTTTAAATATTATTTTCACTTGTGCTTGTGTCTGCAGAAGTCCCATATGCAGTTCAAAAAAAAGACTATCTGGAGACGGCGTAAGAGAAAGCATCAAGTAATGAAGCAGTCAGTTCTAGAGTGGCTGAACAATCAGTGTGTTTGAAGCCTTCCTGTGTCTGCAGAGTAAAAATATGGCTTGTAAGCCAAATGAAATTTATAGCTTGCTCTACTATAAATATCTGATAGACTCATGTAAGATATATTTGTTTTACAACTAAATGGAAAAAGTATGATGATTTACCATTTGACATGATGGAAATGCTTAAACAAGAAAGCATATAGCTAAAAATAATCCATATATAAAATGGACACCAACAGCACAAAAATACTGCTAACACATGATTTTGCCAGACTTATGAGACTCGATCTCTTGGGTGATGTAACTCATCTCTGTGAAAGCCTTTCCCCCAAAAGTATGAAATGCCAGTAAAAGTGTATGTATTTTTGGTACAAACTAAGATACAGTAATGGGTGTTGTTTCATAGCTCAGATTTCAACTGGGCTTCTATTACAAGCATTACTTTTAAGAGGCAACAAGGAATACTACAATTTTTGAAAAGCTCTTCAAAGCATGCAAAGTATGAACATAAATAATTCAAATATTTATCTTCTCTGACATCACAGAACTTTTAAAACACACAAGTGTAAAAAGATATAATGCAATGATCAAAATGCACTTGAAACCCTGCCGCACCCATTCCGATCAGACTCAGACATAACAGTTCCTATTTATGGACCAAATTATGTATTTATATGTATTCTCAGTTACTGACTGTATCTTTAAACCTATCACATTTTTACACATTGAACCCACAATACATACAAGAATTTATGACATACACATGCACAGGTGTGCACACATATAAATTCCAAAGCAGTGTGTGCTCAACTTGCATTTTGTGATGTGCCTCATTAGAAGCTCTTTTACTTCTTCATTCTGATTTTGGCCTACAGTGAGCATTCTGAAGGAAGTTGTCACACAGTTTTACTAACCTTTGAGCTGCTCCAGTAATGCTACCTGGTGCCACTTTCCATCAGCAATTTCTCTAAGTTGACTTTTTTTTTTTTTTAGCCCATGGAATTGACACAAAATGTCACAGGAAACAACATCTGTCAGCTTGGTTGGATTTATCTAGACTTTATTTCCTCAAAGGAGTTGAATCTATGAGCATGCTCAGCAGTTCACATACTGTACTGAGTTTAGGACAGTCCCCCTACCATTTCAGATGAGGTACTCTTGCTTGGTCCAAAAGCTAGCACCATGTTTGGCTCAGGTTATAATGAACTACAAAAACACACAATATTTAATGAACAGTAAGTGTAACGATTTGGACAGTTTTGCTTCTTAGAAGAGATTTGTTGTTGCTTTAGAATACTAGAGGGTTTTCAACAATTCTGTGTAACAGGATGCCATCAGGAAACATTTGCCCTAAGAACATACAGTGGTGCCTCGCTTAACGGGCGCCCCGTTTAACAACGAATCCGCATAGCAATGGCTTTTTTGCGATCGCTTTTGCGATCGCATTGTGATGTTGCCTATGGGGAAAAATCGCTTTGCGATTTTTCCCCATAGCCCCATTTTCCCCCAGCTGACCGGCGGGGGCTTGGGAAGGACCACGGGGGAGCCCTCCCCTGCGGTCCTCGCAAAGCCCTAGCTGGCATTTTCCCCCAGCTGAGCAGCGGGAGCTTCCGAAGGACTGCGGGGGAAGCCACTGCCGCTCAGCTGGGCGAAAATGCCGGCGGTGGCTTCGGAAGGACCGCAGGGGAGGGCTCCCTCACGGTCCTCCCAAAGGCCCCATTTTCGCACAGCTGATCGGCGGTTCCAAAATGGCGGCCCACTGTGTTGCCTCGCTTTAGAGGCACCAAAAATGGCCGCCCCATGGAGGAACTTCACATAATGGTGAGTTTTTCCCCCACAGGAACGCATTAAACAGGGTTTAATGTGTTCCTATGGTTTTTTTTTGCCCCGTATAGCGATGAATCCGTATAGCGATGTTTTATCCGGAATGGATTATCGTCGCTATGCAGGGCACCACTGTATTCTAATAAACAATTAAATGCTGAGGAGGGTGGTGAAGACGAAGGTCCCTTTCCTTCAGAACAGGATGCTAAACAAAACACACAATTCATCCATTTTACATTTCCTGGTATTTTGAAGCTTTCTTCTCGTTTATTTTTTTTTCCTTTTAGAAAGTGGCTCTAAGAAAGTTTTAATGAAACTGTTTTGCTGCACAAATCTGAGCTTTTGTGACAGCCCCATCAGAGCACGGCACTGAAAGTTTTCTTGTCAAAATAACTCTTCCTTAAGCTTTGTGCCCTAGGTCTTATGCTGTCAAAGAACCAATGATAATACTCCTCAGAGAAAATGGAATCAAATGTGATTGCATTCAATGTTACAGGTTATTGTGAAAATCTTCATGATATACTTGATTATAATCAAGAAGTGCAGCTGAAGTTCATGGCTTTTAGCAGTTTGGAAAGGGATTTGCAATGTTTAAAAAATAAACCCATTAGAATACTAAAAGATTTTGCAACCTTCTTCCATTGCTTTAGCTTTTTCTCAGGAATAATGTGCCAAACTACAATGTCTCAGATTAGATTCATAATAAAGAAATAGTTTAAAAACCTCTTTGCTATCAAAACTATGTTATCCATCCCTTAATGAAGTATTTTAAGAATTACTGAATTCTGTTATTTATACTTTGGTTTTGCTTATTATAGAATCTTTTCACTCTAACAATATGTGGCATTCACATAGCACAATATAAATCTTCATAGCGCTAAACACACATTATCTCAGTAAAACTTATAATAACCCTATAAGGCAGACCAATATTATCCCCACAACACAATTTAGAATGCAAAAGCATGACGCTCGGCAAGTGGTTTGCCTAAGGGCCTCAGTTCACGGTTGTGATGAGATTTGGACAGACAACTTCACAACTCACATTCATAAGCACTAAGCTATCCCAGTTTACTATATTTTGACTTGGAAAAATTTGTGCTATTCTCTCTTCTTAGAAGCAGCAAATTCTGATTATCATAGAAGTTCTCCTACCATACTTGCGCAAGACAGGTGTCTTTTATATATCTGCCTGTGCTCAGAAAATGAGTCTTTCCAGAACATGAATGTCAAGTGAATTTCACTCAAACCATTCCCAATGTGATTCAGGTTCTATTTACTGGAGAAGTAAACTACAAATTCTCCCTACACAGTAGATCCAAATTAGCATTTGTAACCAAAACAGCTACAATCCACATGTATATAACTGAGACTCTTTAGGGGAAGTGAAATGCCCCTGCATCCCAAAGCAGAGGCAACAGAGACAAAGTAGCTTTTTCTAGCAATAAAGGCTTTCCTTGGAAAACTGTAATGAAGAATTTAACTACAAGCATTCACAGTGGAGAAAAATGGAGAAAAGGAGGAATGGCATAATGAACAGTGTGCCCTGAAAGTATAGATTTGGATTTCTGAAGAGAGAGATAGCAACTCAAAAAAGCAGCAGAGAGTGGTATAAGGAGATAAGTTACCAGGATTCCAACTAAGGGATAATCCTTCAAGGTACTGTATTCAAATCAGACCTTGCAAACCGAATTTCAAGGAAGGGATCCTATGGAGGGCAAGCACAAACTTAAGGAAAGATTAATATAAATTTGGGAGGGAATGAAAACATGCATGATCTCAGAGGAAATTGCAGCGTGCAAGGCCAGTTACAGATTCTGTGGACATATGCTTGAGGTACAAAAAGGGTAGAACCAGAATGGTGTCCCCCATGCACAAATGGCATCATGTTCCCCTCAAGTCTGATGATCAGAGAAATTAGGTGGCAGGCGATCAGCTTCTCCCAAGATTTTGCAATAGACTATTTTGTGCGCAGTGCCTTTCCTTTTCTAGGCTCTAAAGCACTGTTCCCAACCTAGGGTGGTGGTGGTCACAACATGCTTTAGGGGGTCACGGGTCACCTTATATTTACTGCAGCCCCCGTTAAATAATTTCTTCCTTGACCTTTCAGTCGTGTGTATGTGTATGTCTGAGAAACAGGCCCTTTGGGGGAGAAAGAATCCTCTAGTTTCTGAGAAGGGATGACTTTACCCCATTAAAAATGCCTTTTTATCCAAACATTGTGAAGGGGTGGTCACAGGTTGCTTGGCTATTATAAAAGGGGATCACAGCTCGAAAAAGATTGGGAAACATTAAAGAACACAACCAACAGGTAGAGTAAGATGTCGACTGAATTGCAACCAAGCAGATGTAGGGCATTTGCTGTCTCAGAAGTTCACTTATTGTCATCTCCTTTTTAATGAAAAATACTCGTACTGTCAAGAAACAATGTCTTGGCATATCAGAAAAACAAAAATAAAAGCATGTAAAATCAAGGGGTGAGATCAAGGGATAAGATCAGCAGAGGAGTTTAAATGATGGCGGAAACTGCCTTACTGACAACAGCCCTCTGTTCAGACACTGAAGCATGTATACATGAGGGGAAGTGTTAGACCCTGCAAGCTCAGTCCACTACCCCTCCCACACACAACTTCAGCACCATAAGCACAGCAGATGGCTGTCTACAGAAGTGAACTGTTTGACATGCACAGACTGTATAACACAAGTAGAACCGCTATCACAGATAGACAGCACAAGTGCATCTAGGAACATAAAACAGGCATACCACTACTGGTATGTTCCCCACCACCACCACCACCTCCAATGCAACAGGTCACAAGAAGAAATGAAGAAGTGTTCATCATGCTTGCAAATGGTGTGGCATGGAACAGCTACAGTAACCCGTCTTAAGCTTTTTGTTAATGAGAGCAACTAGATGGGTATCTGTCCCACTGCCTACATCACAATTGCAAATAGATCTACTCTCCTGACATGAACACAAGATATGTGTGCGTGTTAATGTCAGGACCTTTTTAAAACATACTCTATTAAAGTTTTTAAAACATGAAAAAGAGATGGACACCAAACATATAACAAGCACATTACACATTAAAGAAAGGCTTGCCCCAGCAAAAAGGTACTAAGAAAGGAAAGGAAACACAATCAGCTTTACACAGGAGGAGTAAAGAAATGGGAAAGCAGATAATCTTAAATCAACCACATTATTTCACAAAGAGGCAAGGGATTGAGAAGTAGGTTGAATATAATGTCTTATAGTGGGATGATTTCTATGACATTTCACATTTTCTCTTCAACCTACATTTAAACTCATAAGGAAGTTCAATAATCTGGCCTTTCTCCCTCAGATTACTCAAAATTATTTTCAAACCCAACCCTAAACTCAAACATAGGTTGCAGGAAAAAATATGACATATCATAGAAATTGTCCCCTTATGTTGTTAACATAATTAATGAATGAATATCAAATGCTCAAAAAGAATCTTATGTGAGTGAACATGAAGACTTCAACTTATTGCACATACGTGAATTTCTAGTCAGAAGTTGTCTCACTGATTTCAGAGGAACATATTCACAAGAAAAAATGTATATATTTTAAGCTAAATATATCAAATCTGGCTACAGTGACACATGCCTTAGTTACATCCCATTTGGATTACTGTAATGTGCTCTATGTGGGGCTGCCTTTGAAGACAGTTCGGAAACTTCAGCTGGTGCAAACTCTGCAGCCAGAATACTGACTGGGGCAGATAACACACCTGTTACAAGAACTGCACTGGATACCAGTCCGTTTCTGGGTACAATTCAAAGTGGTGGTCATTACCCAAAAAGCCCTATACAGCTTGGGTCCAGGCTACCTGAAAGACCATATCTCCCTATATGCACCTTCATGGCGAATAAGCTCAGCAGAGGAGGCCCTCCTCTCAGTCCCATTGCCAGCACAAGCACAGCTGATGGGGACACGGGAGAGGGCCTTCTCTGTGGCAGCTCCCAGGCTATAGAACGTTCTCCCCTGGAAGAACAGGATGGCCCCTTCCCTTTTATCCTTCTGAAAAAAGCTAAAGACCCATCTCTTCAGGCAGGCTTTTAACACTTATAACTGAATCCCTGAACCCTATTTCAGCAGAAATGTTAATCTTTTTATATTGTCATGTTTTAATCTTTTCATTGTATTTTAAAGCATATATTGTTTAATCTATCTTTTAATATTTAACTTATTATCTTTTAAAATTGTGTGAATTTTAATGTTGTAAGCCACTTTGGGTCCCTTTTTGTGAGAAATGTGGCACACAGATAAAACTAATAAATAAATAAATAAATAAATAAATAAATAAATAAATAAATAAATAAATAAATAAATAAATAAATAAATAAATAAATATATGAGTATTCAACAATGAGAATTTTATATGAACCTATGTGCGTTGATCCTGCAATTCCCAAAACTCTTAGATCATCTTTACTTTACATCAAGAGAGAGAACAAGACTTTAAGGAGCAAAATATTTCTGCAGCCATAAAAGCAAAACAACAGCAAATGATGTCAAATATGAGACTAATGGTTAGTAAAACTATAATAAACATCACTGGTATAATGCCAATTTATTAATAAAATATGAACCAAGAACTGCAATAAAAACAAGCATTAAGAAAACACCTGTAAGATTTTAAAATATATAAATAACTCTATATCCAAAATTATATCATCTGCCAGTAGGTTTATTTCTCATGCAAAAATAAGTGTGAAGTGTTTCAGAGAGTAAACACTCAAGTGCATTCTAAAAATCTAATCTCTTATGAGAAAGCAAGTTACAAGAATGGCATATGGTAGCAGTTCTTCACAATGATGCCACTTCAGAACTGCTATTGCTAAACACTTGTTTAAAAGCCTTCCTACATCTGGAAAATCGTGAGAACTGATATTTCCCAGATATCAGAACAGAATTCAGAAGAAACAATGGGAGTGTTGCTCCCAGAGGGAAGAAAGTAGCCTATCCATGTGACTCTCATGCCCATGCTTTATTGACTGAGTGGAAAAACAGGACTGCAATCTTGTTAAAATACACATTAAAATCATTGTTAACTTTAAGACAAATGAAATGCATGGTTTCTAGAGGTTTTCCATTACTATGCAGAAAGAATCTGCTAGATTTCAGTACGAAAATGCACAACTCATATTCACAAATATAAATGCGGAGAAATAAGTTCTCGACAGTGACAAGTGTAAAGAAAATCAATACCATCACACCTTTCATAAAAATTGGAAATGTGATCTATATTTCAGCACACATTAAAAATGACTTTTTAACTACGTAACTCTGTAATTTTAATTAAAATAATACATGAGCCAAAAGCAGTGAATACCACATACTTGTGATAAAGCCAGTGTAGCAACTCTAGAGTAAGGATGATCGTCCTGATTAAAATAATTTAAATTATTTATGTGGCTCTCACTATCAGCACACTATAGAAGCTCTTTGCTGCTTTATCCTAATGTATACACACTGATGTACTTTCAGGAAGATACTGTAATTCATCCTTCAGGTAATGAAAATCCTAGGCACAAAAGATGAAATTAGCTCTGATTATGCCATTGTAGTTAACTGAGAATCACTTGAACTATGGGTTTTTAGGGTAACAAAGAGTTAGTTCCCTAGTCATTTAGCGGACAACTTCTCACTAAGAAAATCAACACTGACAAAAAGGTTTTCCAAATCAGAGTTTACTCACAATGTTATGAGGAGCTGCTAGACAAACATACAAGGTGCACATGAGAGCACATTCCACAGCAAGACCAACTGGTCTAGTCACCACCAAACATGAAAATATGTGAGTCTCGGTAGCCTGATGAGGTCTTTTGAGCCAATTCAGTCTGTTTCACTAGGATTGGTCACCTTTTTCTATGATGCTCCAAGAAAGTAGAAAGGTTTTCATTATCTCAAATTAATTTTGTTACTATTATCTCACACTTTCTATGAATATTCAAAGTGACTATATTTTAATTTATTCACAAACTGCCCACATGAGCCGCCATTCATATGAAACATGTCATTAATTTTGGAAAGTTTCATTCCTATCATGTGACAAGGTGGACACAATCCCACACTTTGAAATACAATTTACTCATGGGTCACCGTATAGCAAAATAAAGCTATTTCATTTTCTATCAACAAGTGAAAACCATTTTACAAATTAAAAATAAGTGTTATTCATTCCCACACAATATTTTTCAGGTCATTAGTGTGACAATAGCAGCCAATATTACCTTTTCTAGACTAATTAACCTTTGTAGATATTGGATTTACTTGCAAGAATGAAACACAGCACAGTACACAATGTCCATAATAGTTATAGGGGAAGTTCCAAAATTGCTATGTAAATAAAATGGCTGACTTGACAGAGAAATGAAGTAAATCTTCACTTCCCTCCCACCATTTTTATGAGTGCATCCACTAACAAGTACGTTCCTATATTGCACCCACCATGGACATTAAGAGGAAAGCTTGTTAAAGGAGAGAACACAACCCACTCTGGCACTAGTACAGAGAAATTTCACAACAAAACGTCTATGCTAATACAGTACTGTACGAGACTAGTGTCACATTTTACTGCATAGTATTTATTTATTCTTTATTCTATAATGATCATATTAGAACCTTTTATTACTAAAATATGTAAAAACAAATGTAAATTCATCCTATTGTTTGCTTGAAATACTTGGGCCCGCAAGTCCATGACAATATCATTAAGATTTTGAATAAAAATATTTCACTCATCTTCTAAATGAGCACGTTTAAGGAGACATTTTTATAGTCATCATATTAAACAAATTATACAAAACAAAAGAATTTTTAATTAAACTGCTGGATTATATGATAAAACAATTATATACAATAAAAAGGCACAATCTACATTAAATTATAATGTAAGACTATGAAACTAATTTATTACTTTTAAAAAATAATTATCTATACATTGTCATAACAGTTTGGCTTCACATGATACAATGTGCTACCAGGAAAAATACCAAATCATATAACCACATATCAGAGATAGCAAGATTCCTTGATCCCCTGAATGCAGCTTGCGGGTGGGGGGGTGGGGAGGTTAGAGAAGACGTCATGGAGAGAAAGAACCGAAAATTCTGCTTATACCAGTACAGCTGCATAAGCCTACATTTTGATCCAGTACTGGCCTTTATCCAATGACATTGTGGTATCAGTGCACGGGCCACTGGTGTTAGCACTTGGACATTTCCAGACCTACTACAAGGGTCATATCCACTAAACTTAGGCCAATAGCTATATATCAAAATGCACATCAGTTTCTGTAACTAGTTCTACAACTGCTTCCATAATCTTGCAAAACAGTGTAATGTAACATAACTGCAGGGATTTTGGCTTAATCATCCTTATGCTAGACTCGGGCACCTCTGTTTATTATAGCATATAATGGGTTCTATCTATTTACACAAAAATGTCACCAACCAGGTTTGTAGCAAAATAATTTTTCTGCATCTATGGACATATCATATTTTAAGATAGTGTTGAATAAGTAGCTGAAAGGTCGAGCTAAGAATTAGGAAATTCCTGGTTCAAATTATGTGTGTAACATGAGCTCACTGGGTGGCTTTAGGCAAGCTAGTATACCAGCTTCACCCAAGCCATCAGACTAGACTCCTGAAATACATTGAAAACAAGATTAAAATAAATAAACAGACAAGCCAATAACATTTGTGATGTGTTGCACAGTACTGTACACTACAAATTACAACAGAAATCTTACTGTAATTACTATGTATCAGGCAAATAAGCTCATATTTACACATACACACATTGTAACTCTTGTTATTTATTATTACCAGAAAGCCAGGACTTGAGATAGGACATTTTAAGCAAACTTTGAGATGTGATTATCAAATCAACTTCTCATATTACAATTTAAGAAATACTGATGCTACCTTAATGTTTTCTGTGGCAAGTATACAATGTGTGGATAAATTCATATGTTCAGATAATACCATTGCAACATCTGTGTTTCCTACATATAATATAACATGCAGAACTTCCCCAATTTGGAACATTTGTCTCACACATATTGAGCCCTGCAATTTTTTAAAGAGATGGCATATGTGGGGTCCTGAAGATATTGGACTGAAACAACAGTACTACCAACCACTGCCATCTTCTACACTGTCTGGGAAGTTCAGATCAACAATATCTGAGGGCCACAAGTTCCTCACCGTTATTCCAAAAAAGTCCATGTTCTCCATGTCCCAGGGGATGACCAATGTTTAGTATCTACTTCTCATTCATTCTTCATTTCTTCCAGATCTTTGTGAATTGACTAAGATCAATTTAAATGTACTACAAAAATGAGAGAGAACCTGGAGGATACTCTTATACATTTAAAATGATCCCATCTTTCTACAGCTGTTTATGTCAATCATTAATTAACATTTTGAAGACAAAGAAAGCCTGTGTTAAAGGTTGTGCAGGCTTGTCCTTTCAATTAAAGGTGTGAGACACCCTAGTGAACCTCTCTGACATGTGGTGGATAACCTACAAAAAATGAAATAAGAACAAACTTGGCATTACCAATTAGAGTAAGGCAAAATATATCCTCAACAAAAGTATAACAACAGACCTATTGCTTTATTCAAATCAGCTCATATATTATTAAAAAGGAAAGGAATAGTCAATATTTAAAACTTTGCAGGTCAGGTCACATAATATCTAAATAAATGTTTAAACAATAATAGTTACACCAATTTTCTATTAAACTTAAAGACAAACAGGGTCCATATATGTCCTTGAACATTCAAATTCTGTGGCAGAGAAGTCCCCGACCCTCTTGAAGAGACTCTGAAGGTGTAAAATGGCTGTTTCCTCTGATGCAGATGCTTCTGCCAGTGAATTACATAATTTTATCATTTTAAAAATAGTGGTATGTCATCCCATGCATCTTCAGGAAGACAACAAAGTAGACAGATGAATAGAAGCATGGGCATATGTTTCAGGGACTACAAATTTACAGTAAATAGTGGAAAGAAATGCACCCATTTCACCTTTTACCTCATTCATATTTTTAAAAGTTCAAGTACAGTACATTCTGTCCTGAAAATAAACATTGTAAACATTTAAGTTATCAAAAAATGAACTGAAAGTAAATTATCTGTCATTTGCACATTTTGCCATATAGCTGAAAATACAGCCTCTTCTACCAGCATTTTAAAACAGTATTTCCACATCAGAATTAGTTAGAAATTATAGAAAGGAGTCAGATTGCCACTATAAGCACAGATGAACTAAAATAAGGCCTTCACAATTTCACACACCATCCTTTAATGTACTCCTTGACAGAACACTAGGAATATCAAAGTCAATTTTTAAATGGATGAAATTCTGGTTTTCTGACAAAAAATATGAACATCTCTAAATACAGCTGTTCATTGGCCCAGAGACTTCTTTTGAGCCTATGTATAACTGAGTGTGCTATTTATATATAAACAATGCATTTCCTTACTTTTTTTCCCAGAGAACCAGGGTCACTGAAGCTCTATTCAAGCATCATAAAAGGCATCACTGTTAATACACTTGAACGTGCCCCTCCATCACTCCATTCTTTACTGTTTTAGTGTTGGATCTGAAGAGGAGATTCCTGCACACATATAGGCTCTACAAACAAGGGAAGACCCTTGAAAATCTACACACATAGCCTACACAAGCAGAAATCTTACTCCTCTTTGAATCTGGTGTTGCTTCCATGAAGAACACACAATGACGAAAGGGGCAGGAGCAGGCACTCCCCTCGAAGCAGGTTTACAGCACCAACATTTATAATAAAGTATCTCAATAGTAAGACAAAAGGATACAAGACAGAAACAAGCAACAAACAGAAGCACATCTGAACCCTAATATCCGGGCAGAACAAGAGCAAGAACAGATGAACTTTTACCACAGCAGTGTCTTGAATGTGCACTATCAGTTCTCGTTAATGCATATTTTGTTGTAATTCCCATTAACTCTTGGGGGGGGGAATAAAGTGCTGTATTTGGAAGCACAATGTTGCAGTAAGAACATGTCTTGGTCAGAGGTGCCATCAGCACATAGCGTCCTTGGGCTCCGATATGAACCCAAACCCTCGATGTCAAGTGGTTTGTGAACCACCCACCATAATAATTAAAATCAATTCTATGTCACTTTGGAGCTCTGTAGAAAATTTAAACGGTGATTCAAAGCTGCTTACATAAAAAAACCTGCAATGGCCTAAAAACTGTAATTCAACCAGAGGCACTGGGGGCAATTAAAGCGCCACATGGTTTAGTTGCCCTGTGCCAATAATCAAGCCCCTATACCACATCACTGGCAGAAAATGACGGAGGGCAATAAAAGGAGAGATAAACCATCAAAGGGCACTTTACAGGGAGGCACGTAAACCTGGAACTTGGCCCCGGTTGGCTAGACCACATACATACAGATTAACTGACTGCAGTTTTCCGCAACTTTAAAATGTGCACGCACACGCACGCAGGCACCACACACACACACACACACACACACACACACAAAATATGCTGAATTGCCCAATGACACAGAATGTACATTTACTTGATATCATTCTGTATTGGTATCCTTGATGGACTAAACTTTTCAAGATGTTGCTTTAAAGAAATCTCCCTGATTTCATTCCTTATGGGAGGTTAAGAAACAACCTGTCAAAGACTGACATTTCTCCTTAATGTAGAGACTCTTGCTTTCAGCAGTTCCTACCATTTATTAAATGATGCCAATCAATTTCAAATGTCAACAAACAATAATGTTTCAAATAACAATAAATTCACAGAAAATCATTACAACCCATTGTAATATGGATTGTATATGTTGATCTGTTAAAAAACTACAATTTGTACTACTTTAAGATACTGACTTAATGAACGTTTCCTGAATAATTATAATGAACATATTACATGATTTTGACGAGTAATATGTTTTACTGCAAATTTTTAAACATTAACAATTGGAATTGCATTAGAATAAAGGATTTTAAAAATCTAAAACTCAATACTCTGTTGAAACTATACCTATAAAATCTATATTAAACTTAGCAACATGAATTGGAAAAATGACTATGTAGCTACTGGGGGAGGGAATAGTCATAATAGCCACAAGTATATGTCTTTTTACATGCAAAATAAATGGCTTTCTGAACTAGACAGGAATATTAGCTTAGCATTGCATGTGTCTAGTCTAATCCTTTTCCCCCTCTGAGAAATGCCACTGGTTCAGCTGGCACTGAAACAGAAGGCTGTAAATTCCTATCTTCCATCAGTACTACTGACCTCAGAGCAAACCCCACAACTGGCTACAGGCATCCAACATCCATCATTGCTCCTGAAACTTAATCTTTCAGGGAAGGACAGCTGCACTGGACAACAGTTAAGTAGCTTTCAAAGCTTAATTTGAGTTATTCAAACAATAAAAAAATGAATCCAAGAAACTTCAATTTTAATTTCTGCTCTTAATTTTGATCTGCATTATTTTTTTAAACCTAGTACAGTATTTATATTTCAAATCATTCAAAACAAATATTTTAATGCTGCCAAGTTAAAAACATGAAACTGCACATTGCAGTGCAACTTATTTCAGAATGAGCACTGTAAGGCTGGATTATAAATTGCACTGTTAAATGCCTTTAACTCTTATTGATTTCAGCGGATAATGGATTATGCCCAGTTTCTCCAAATTTTGCAAGCCCATTCACACTGTGCCCAGATAAAGATAGAAAATGCTTCCATGGCCCAAAGTCTAAATATTCATTAAAAAACGAAAGAAACAATAAGAGATTGCTGTCTAACTGATAATAATGAAAGGAGAATGGACAGTAACAAATACGCTGAACCAACAATAAAGCCCTTCTACAGCAGTGGGACTAGCTCCTTGCTTATCTGAAATCTTTTAACAAGACACAGCCATCAGTTAGCGTGAGAAGATAGTAGGTTTGGCCAACTACAAAATCATATTATACACACCACTGAAGTTCGAAACATGTCTCTCAAAGCTTTAAAGGACACATCTTGGGGATTGCCACATTTTCTTGCTCTACTTCATATAATACGTGGAATACATTATTTATTGACAAAATATGTACGAAATGACTTTAACCATGTGATGTGAGTGTACACTGGGCTGCTGTTTAAAAGATCTGTGTCTGCTTTGTCTGCAAAGAAATAGAATTTCTTGTTGTCCAAACCAGAATTTAAGTATTAACTATCAATATGACTATCAAACCAATGATTTCTGCTTAAACAAGCACAAATGCAATGTAAGAATCAATCCAGGCATTTCTAAAATCAAAAGTCCCATCATTTTACTGAACTGATAAAGGAAAAAATGCACTCTGAAAGCTGTTATATTTTGCAAGTTTATGAACGCAAATACCATTTTTAAGAGGCGATCTCTGTAAAAAAAAAAGTAGGTACTGATCTAATGCCAATGTTATAAAATAATGCATATATTAATTGTTTTATTCATTTACACTTACTATTTACTCTTTTATCTTTAAAAATCTTATATTTTTGATGATATTTATGCAATGGCATGCAAGGTGGGATATCAACACATACTGTTTCTGAATACAATACGAAACACTATTTACATACTAAGACACTTTTCTAATCTGACTGGGGAAGTTGTGGAATCTTTTTTTTCCCTAGAGGCATCCAAGAAAAGGTTGGGCAGGCATCTGTTAGGCGTACATTAAGTATGAAATATCCCGCCTCAGGGCATGAGTTGGACCAGATGGCCCATAGATGACTCTCCTAATTCTGTCATTCTAATTCTGGATATAACGGAGATCAATTTACACGTATGATTTTTTACATATGCCAAATAATCACCAAACGGAGATTTAAAAAACTATTTTTTCATAACAGTACTTTCCCACACATATTCTGATTTTAAAAAACAACAACATGGAATTTACAGATATTGTCTTTACGCAAAAGCTTTCATGATGTCTATAATTTAATGAGAGATGTCAATGTTCAGTCAGAACAGTATGGTATTATCATGGAGACAATATGTTTCTAATAAATATACCTTCCACAAAGTTAGAGATGAGGTAGACACAGGACCCCTATAAATGGAGTACAGCTCTAACAACAAATAAAGCTTGCTGGAAATTAATTCGAAGGCAAAACACTCTTCAATAATATTCTTCTACATCATCAGATTTCCTCAGTCAATGTGTTGTACAGGAGCTCTCAGTTTAGTAGATCATAGAGAAAATATTTCCTTCGCCTTTGCTCTGACTTGGTAAATCACTGATGGTACTGTATATGAAAGAATATTTTAAGCATGGATTCACCTCCAGGCTGTCAGTTACTACTACACATTTATAGGGAGATTCCTGTAACACCAAATCCAAATAAATGAAGAACCCACACCCCATAACCTATGAAAGTTCTAAGTTTATTTTCAATTGTAAGTATGTTAGGTTTTGCCAGAAGCAGAGTTGGAGAGGTAGTAAAATAATTTGATAAAGACAGTACAATCTAGTATGCGGACACTTTCAACGTCATGATCATATGAAATAGAGACTATTTTTCCCTCCAAGGAAATAATCATTGCTTAAAAACTGAAGTCATAAAAAAGAGTAAAGCTTATTAATCATCTCACTTGTCAAGAATGCTTTAAGTAGAATTAGTACTCAAAATATTACAAGCTGCTAATGTGTTACTATCTGCTTTTTTTACATTTGGAGAGACAAACTCAAGTTGGGCGAAACATTTTTACATAGTGCACAATATGGACTTAAGAAAATGTATTTCAGATGGGCTTTTGTCACTGTAGTAATATAAGAAACATGAAACTGTGCTATCATTTTTGCCTCCGCAGTGATACCTATTTCTTACCTTTCCAATTTGGTACAATACCAAAATTCCTAAGAAAAATTATGACTCATATCACACCTAGTAGTTTTAAACCATATTCTTAAAAAAAATCACACAGATAATACGTTAATGTTGTATTCTCACTGGGGAATCCTACAGACTCCTGAGTTAATTTTAGTAAATGCTTTTAAAATAGCTTAATAAATCAGCTACCTGTCCAGTTTGAAAGGAATTCAATACGCAAATATTTCAGCTGTTCTCCAGTACAAATGGTCTGCCTTGTCAATCTCGAAAAAATGAAAATGAACAGAGACTGCTTAGCCTTATTGTCTTGGTTTCTGTCTTGAATGTCATGGTTGCTTCACTTCAAGTCAGTGCAAATGTTCAAAACTGTGTAACGCACCTTCATCCCAGATACAATAAATGCTGACTACACTCCAGAGATAACTCCGGAATCTCTGTACTTTACAATGGTAGTTTAAATATACATTCAATCCACAAAGGGATCATGCTTGTTTAGGGTAATGTTCTTCAGCTCATTTTTAACCTCTACATTAGTATTTGGCAAACAGCGCCAATTTTAGCATAACCATGAATCTTCTGCTTAACCTCATGCTACTTCTTTAGAGAGGAGGGAAAAAAACACTGTCTTATATAGTGTTAGCCACAGAACAAAAATGAAATATATCAAGATCCCAATTTAGTCAAGATGATCACAAACAGTATCGTTCATAAACTACAGAGAAGCAATGGTATTCTCAATACCCCACTTAAAATTCCCAGTGGGAGACAGAACAAAAATTATTCATTAGAAGACCAACGGCCTAGCCAATTCATAATGAATAACAGGTTATCATTTATAGCACTGAGTATCAACAGAAAAATGTCCTTCTAGCGAAAGCAGGAGAGTATGCTATATAACGGAATTTGCTTTGCAAGAGCAGTTTATACAGGCCCCTAGTGGTTCTGCACTCACAGTAGCAGACAAAGGGGTACTTCCCTACTTTTCAGCTTACAAAGTTCTACCATTAACACAATTCAAGTGTAGAATCTGAATGTGGCCCTTTTTAAAGAGAGAGAGAGAATGAGATTTTACTGAGATTTCTAAATGCAAACTCACATCTACATAGAATCCTTCCACAGAAAATTAGGCAATGTATGTATAAAAGTCAGAGAGAGAGAGAGAGAGAGAGAGAGAGAGAGAGAGAGAGAGAGAGAGAGAGAGAGTTCTATCACTGTGTATGGGCATAACTAGTTATTTAACAGCCACAACAGAATGATTGACTTGCATCACTATTCAGCAGCAATTAAAAACACTGATGTTGGGGAAATAAAAAGGTGATTTTGAAAAACAACAGCTTGAAATATCAAAATCTCAGCAACACATCTTTGTAAGTGCTATTCCTGACAAAGCATAATAAGCCACAATTTCTCAGTGACATTAGTACTTAAAGAAGATGTGTACAAATCAGGTATCACATTAAATTGAAAGTACTTATATATTATATCCAAGTGAAAGCATACTATTGTCTCTCTCTTTGTAAAAACACCTGTCTCCCTCTTGGTAAAAACGTGATTCTTAAACACATCTTGTAGAGAACATATCTGATGTTTCCAGCATTTTACTAGGGAAAAATCTGACAGCTGAACTTATAGCGCTGACCAGACTATCAATTTCACATCTGAAATAGCTGTACAGTATAGTATATTTTCTGAGATTTACTTTAAGGACATTGTAATGAAACAATAAGCAGCCTTCTTTAAAAGTAGCTACATGTTACTGGTTATTTTCAGGATGCTGTATATATTTCTCCAATTTCTGTTTGAAGTTACACTGTTGCAGTGCTGAAACCATATTCTTTCCCAGCAGATCAAAAACTCTTGAAAACCCATCTCAAGTTCCATTTACATTAGACACAGAGCAGCAAACATTCTAAGTTTTTATAAGACACAAGAAAAAAAAAGATTTCCTGTCAATTTGAATTGTTTGCATAATAATTTTAATGTCAAGCAGGAGAAAGCCCTTGTTTGAAAAGGAAAACTAGCTAGTTATTCCTAACCAAAGGAGATAAAAGCACCTGACAGAGAGGTCCCCATCTGAGCTTCCTACATTATTTCTGAAGTTATAAAATTACCAAAACAAAAAACAAAAACAGCCACTCACTCTCCAAAATGTAAATGGTTCATGCCAGGATGAAACATTACAACACCCTAGAAATACTGAAGAAGAAAAAATATTCACTTCTGATGTGAGCACTCTCTTCAAACCATATTAAATTTCTGTTTCTGTACAGAGAACGCTGATAAATGAACTTTCCAATGGCTTGCAAAATATACAAAATCACGGAAGAATGAATGAATGAATGATGATGGCATAGCACACTTCTGTAAAACCCCCGTAGAGAAACAAAAGTAACACCAGCCAGAACAGCAGAGTGGAAAAGGCTTTGCAGTGGTTGCTACTTAAAAGGCAGGTGGGGAGGGTAGGAAGAAGTGAAATAGACAACCAAAACCTTAACAAGTGTTAGGAAACTACCTAGAAATGAATGAAAGCTGAAGCGAGGTAACAGCCGCTTTTTACCAGGAGAACTCTGACCAAGTAAGTGAGCTAACAAAATATACCAGAGGTTTCAAATCCAGCAAATCCACTAGCAAACGTTCTTTTCTTGGATCATTTAAAAATAACAATAATTTTAACACAAGGATTCCTTCCTTGGAGGCATGAGGAAGGAAGGTGGCCCGTCTCTAGAAATCCATGATCAGGATTGCTGATAGATACAGAGTCCTCCCCTCCCCACTTCAACTCAAGAGTATGTATGGCAGCTACTGGGGTCTTTGATTTTTCTTGTCTTCCCAGGATGAAGAATAAAATAATGTCTATTGTTCTCAGGGCACAAGCCGACCCAAGCATAAACAAGAGCCCTTCTTTTGCGATTTATATGTCCTCCTGTCCCTTCCCGTTCCTACACGCACGCACGCACAGAGAGAGAAAGAAAGAAAGAGTACACAAGGTATGGACTGATCTTATTCTGGGCACCAGTCAAGGCAACCCCAGTCCTGCCTACCTCAAAGCTTCCCAATTTCCCCTTCTTGTCAGTTCTCCCCAGACTGGAGATGAGACCCCCAAGGCTACTTCGAGAGCGGGAGGGGAGGGGTGGGGGGGAGAATAGCGGAGATATCACGCATGGCTCTCTCTCTCTCTCATACACATACACACACAGAGAGAGACGAGCAGAGAGAAGGAGCAAGCAGAGGCTAAAAGAAAGAAATGGGTCAGGAGCGGAGGCAGCAGCAGCAAAGACAATTACCTGGTCATGCTGGCAGCCCTCAGTCCCATCACCGCCGCCACCAGCGCCGCCGCCGACCAAGTCCGCCTTCCCGCCCGTCACAACCCCGGGCGCTTTCTTCTCCGGCTTGCTTCCTCTTCCTCTTCTTCCTCCTCCTCCTCGTCCTCCTGCTTGTGCCGGTATCACTATTATTGTGGTGATTATTCTCTCCCCTGCCGCTCTTGCTGCCACCCACCCTCAAGGCCAGCTCCTCCTCCTCCTCCTCCTCTTCTTCCTCCTTCTCCTGCTCCCGTCGCTGGTCTGTCGGGCGCCCAGTTTTAATCCAAAGCCCAGCCACCGGCTTCCAGCCGGGAACCCACCGCCACTTCCACCATCACCACCACCATCCCCCCACCCCCGTCGGTCGGTCGGTCGGTGGGTCGGAGGCTTTCTGTCCGCGGTTCTCGGGAGTCGCTCCTCTTCCAGACAGTCGGAAGCGAGAAAGTGTCGAGCGGCCTCTCTGAGGAGAAAAAGAGTCCGAGGGGTCGGCGGCGACGTCCACGGAGATAAAAAGAGCGGCCGGCCCAACTCCCCTGGCAGCCGGGCTCCCCTGCTTGCTTGCTCGCGCGCTCGCTCGCTTCTCCTCCTCCTCCTCCCTGCTCGCTTGTGCTGCTGCTGCTTCTTCTTCTTCTTGCTGCTGCTGCTGCTCCCGGCGCTCTCTCCGCTCGCCTCTTCTCTTCCCCCCCTTCTCTCTCTCTCTCTCTCTCTCTCTCTCTCTCCCCTCCTCCTCTCGCTCTCTTCTTCTCCTTCTCTTCCCGCCTCCCCCCCCTTTTGCCACTCTAGATTTAGTCCATCCTTTAGCTACAAATAGAAAGCCACTTTCTCGCTTCGCCACCTGTTCCTAAGAATAGCAATAATGATGATAATAGCAATAGTAATAATAGTAACAGTTATAATAACGGCACCAATTCCCAGAGTGGAATGCCAATCCTGGAGGGGGGAAAAATTAAGATAGGCAGAGGAAGCGACGGAAGCCCCTGGAGGGGGGGGAGTCTCCTCTCTGCCCCAAGAGGCGACGGCGGGCTGCCGGCCCGACTTCCCGCGGGAGAAAGTCGCAGGGATGCTCTTCCCACTGTCTGTCTGTCTGTCTGTCTGTCGCTCGCTCTCTTTCCCTTCCTGGGTTTTGGTGGTGGTGGTTTTTTTTAATGTCTGTTACTGTTAAATCCGCTTATGAAGTGCTGATCACAGGATTTGTGTGGTTCCCCGATAGTGTTATATAGCAGACGCTTGTTGCAACACCCGGCTGCTTAGACCAGGGAGGGAGGTGGAGCGGGAGAGCCCCTCAGCCCGACTGGCCCACCCGCCCGCTGCTCCAAACCCCCCCCCCGCGTCGCCATAACCTGGCCCATAAACTGCCGGAGGGCAACACCAAGAACGGCACACGCGCCGCACACTGGGGCGCGCGAGAAACGGGGAAGGTGCCGCTCTTGGGGAGAGGGAGAGCGCGAGGAAGCGACAGCGCGCGCCCGGGTGCGCGCGCGCATCTGTAGAGAACTGGTGACGTCACTCCCCGCCAAGTCCCCACTACACCCGCCAGGAAAACACCTCTCGCTTCTCTCCTCCCACCGCTTTTGTCTCACACAGATATTACATGTTTTCACAGCGGCGAGCAAACGCGCCCCGTGTTGTACCTCAAGAGAGAGGCACACTTTCAAATACAATCCGCTGAGCTGGGGCTCTATTACACTCCGCCTTTTCCCCGCCTTCTCCAGTGAATTTGCAAAATCCTGCTATCAGCCTCATTACAGCTTGCCCCCGACTCCCCGGGAACAGACACGGCGACCTGTGAGATTTCTCTCTCTTTTTTTTTAACTTGGCATACTGAAGAGAGGCAGAAAAAAGGAAGGGAGATTAGAGTTCGGTGCAGGTGTTCGGCTTGCTTCAACTCAAATGCCGTTTTGTGGAGTCCTCTATTTTATTTTTGGAAGCGGAATACACATCTCAAGTTGCTCAAAAGAGAAGGCAGCGAGACCACCGGAGAGCCTCAGTCAGCACCCTGAATCCCCGCGTTAGCAATCTCTTGCTGTGGAATCCAGTGCAACTTGAAGGCTGCCTACTGCTAGACAATTGCTCCCTTTGCTATCTGTTTACATAACGTGTGCATGTAGTGCCATCTATTTTAGATGTCCATATCAACTGAATTTTTTAAATTGGTAATATAAAGTTAAATAACTGTAATTTACTCTTTCTTACAATTTCCAGATTTCCAAAAAGAAACTGTTATCCGAGGCTGCTATATGTATTTTTACAATGGCATTTAAAACAAAAGGCAAAAGGAAGATTGCTCCATGCCTCACAAGCCTCATAGATCCAACAATCTATTATAGGATGCATTTCCCAGTAGATACAAGGCTGATTCCTCAAGGTCGAAGTCCAAATGTTATGCAGATTTCTTCCAGGCAGTAATCCTGTACGGTTGCATTGTTGTTGCTTCAGTGATGACCCAGTTCTGCAGCAGCTTAGCCACAGAACGAACCTGGGGCTTCTCCATGTGCTTCACTCATTGTTGTGTGTGATTTTCAAAGAAGTAGCCATGTTAGTCTGTGCGAGCACATCCAAACAAAAACAAAATAAAAAACAATGGAGTGGCACCTTAAAGATTAATTGTTTAGAGCTCAATGTGAGCTTCTGTTGTTCATCAGACACACTTATCCACAAAAGCTCGCATTAAAATATAACGGTTACCCTTCAAGGTGCCACTTTGCTTTTTTTTTTATTTTTATTTTTTGCTCAGTGTGAGCTTATGATCCAAACAGGAAAACATGGATCTTCTTCCTGCTACTCTGAGTTGTGTTTTCAGAAGTAAAGTGGTCAGAAAGACAATGGGGAGTAAGGAGCCACTGAGGTCAAGAGTTGCCTATATATAGTGTGATGACCATTGCCTAGTGCAGTGGTAGCAAACCTTTTTGGGCTCACATTCCCAAACTGGGGGGAAAAAACCAAACAGTGGGCGGTGTGCCGCTTCTGCAACAGCAGCGGTGGCGGACCCAGAGGACCCAGAACTGGAAGTGGCGGACCCGGAACCAGAAGTGGTGGTGGAAGGGGGAATCTCGGCACGGAGGTGCCTCAAGACCCCTCCGCTGCCAGCACCAGTTGCTCTGGATCCGCCTGCCGAAGCGCCAGCGCCAGCTGCAGCCGCCTCCTGAGATTCGGCTGTGGGAGGGGCAAGAGGAGTAGCAATCTAGCGAGACCTATGGCTCGCGTGCCAGCAGAAAGGGCTCTGCGTGCCAGCTGTGGCACGCATGCCATAGGTTCGCCATTGCTGGCCTAGTGTCTGCTAGTAATTCTCCCCTGAAAGGTGAGAATCAGAATTACGGTTAGGCAACAACTCTCCCCAATGCATAAGTTAGGCACTGCTGGGTCAGTCTTGCATTACACAGTCATATTGAGAGTGCACAATTATCTGTACTGTACTGTACATTCAGCCCTTTCTTCTTTTGCTCTCAGCAGCTAACTACTTCCAATAGCTGTATGGCCTCCCTGCAGCATTACCACCATGAGGATGAGGGATTTGCCTCCAGATCTGGAGTGGTAGGGGCAGTGATGGAGCCACCCCCACTCTCTGCTACATGGGCTCATAATCTACTTCAGTGTCTTCTGGCCTTGGGTCCCACAAGTCCTCACTGCTAGCTGGGTTGGATAAGATGTCTGGGCATTGTAATGCAAGAATCTCTGGGAATCCAAGGTTGTGGACCACTGCTCTGGTTGATGCCACTGTCTCCACATCTCCACAGTGTGGTGACCTCATCTTAAGGGGTGGTAAATAAATGCCAGGAACATAGCCAGCCCAGAAAGTAGAGAGGCAACTAGGAGAAGGAAGACAACACTCCCCCCCCTCCTCTTTGTCTTTGGCTGGAGGGTGGCACTGTAGGAATGAATAGGGATGGGAGCAGTAGTAAGAGCAGGAAGTGAAAGGGGGCAGACCTGTACACATAAGGACTCACCACCTTCTATTTTTGTGGACCAAACCAGAAATGAGGAACTGAGGCTCCTGCCTTGTCTACAGTATATGTTTTCTAGCACCCGAGCAAGGTTTGGGTTTTCATGCAATAATACAATGAAAATGGAGTTGAAATACATGAAGTTGGAATCACCAGGTGACTGACAGTGGGACTGCATTCCGTGTTCTCCAGAACAAGAAGGGAATATGAACAGGAAACATATCAAGCTACCTGGAGATGGTATTTTGAATTTATCTGCCTTTTTCAGCATCAAATGCCACATGAAGCATCATACCAAGTAGTGCTTATTTGGTTACTGAAGAAATTGAGAATTTGAAAAGTACTCTGTTTTCTTGTGTCCTGTGTCAATGTTCATTCGTCTTTAAAGTGATGAATAAAAATACACTCACAATGAATGTTTCAAAAAGATATTTAGTTATAACAGACATTAAAATCTTCTGCACAATAGATTTTGTTTTGAATTTCTTCAAAGTTTTGAAATTGGGTTACTTTAATTCCTTACAAAATGCATTTAATTTTGTGCTTGATAGGTGGCCTGCTTATTTATTTATTTATTTATTTATTTATTTATTTATTTATTTATTTATTTATTTATTTATTTATTTATTTATTTATTTATTTATTTATTTATTTATTTATTTATTTATTTTTAGCTTGCTTCTTTATTCATTTATTTACATCCCACCTCTCCTCCAACAAATTGAAGACAGCATAATGGCTTTTCTCCTCTATCTTTTATCCTCACAACAGCTTTGTAGGTAGGTCATACTAAAGTCAGTGAGTATCATGGCTCATCAGAGCCTTGACACTGGATCTCTGAAATCCCAATCCAAGATTGATTGATTGATTGATTGATTGAAGATATTTTTATCCCACCGTTCTCTACTAAAAACTGTAACACACTGCCTTTTGCATTGCCTGGAATCCTATCCAATTACTACTAAATACAGTGTACTGACAATTGCATTGTATATGTCCGTGATTGTTCTGTTGTGTGCTTGTACATGCCTAGTTGTGTGTCTGCACAAGAGATGGCCAGTAAATTACAGACAACACTTGTGCAATTCTTCTTGCACACTTGGTATATTACAATAGAATTTTAGCCATTATGTGTAAGGTGATGTAGACTTAGTAAGGCAGTGTTATCTCACTGGTGGTGCTGACTAACTTCACACATTGATTTGTGCATTTCCCGTGTGGCTAATGAGAGTAATCACCAATATAGTCTGGCATGAAAATGGAAGGCTAAAAGTGGACTCACTACTGTTGCGGTGGAACTATATAGTTCTGCTTGTTTCTTTATTTGGTTATTAGATTTCTATCCCACCCATCTAGACCAAGGGTTTACTCTGTTAGTAGATTGGCAATTGCTTCAATAGCTATTTTACTTTCTCTTCCACTGCTCCTAGGTAGAGAAATTCATGCCTATCTTATACTGCCATTCTGATGTGTCGGGGCGTGGACTATGGAGCTACTTAGTAGAAATCAAACATATATCTCCATATCAGTCCACAACAAACATATGCATGGCCACACACTTCTACACCTATATGTTTTGTACATTTGAGGGCAGGGGTCTGGGTAGCCATGTAAGAATAGTGTGGAAAACAACAAACAAGCAATCTATTCTTATACAGTAACCATTTTTAGTGTCTGCTATAAAGTGTGGATTGGAGCCCACTTGCATCTGATGAAATTGGCTACAGTCCACAAAAGCTAACATGAAATAAAATATGTGCTAGCAAACTTATTTGTGGTTGTGTACATATGTTACAAATACACTTTAAGAAAAATATTCTACTTTTTCAAACCAAATTATCAGGATTCTCAATATTACAGTTTTGTATGATCAGTCCTTAAATGTAAAAAGAGCTTTTGGTGTACATCCAAAATGGTGTTCATTTCAGGATTCACTGCTTTCAGTTTACATCCAGCTTAGACTGCATACTCTATTTCAGTCTAAAAAACCTTGATCCAACTTCATCAGCCTCAAATCTCCATGGATTTTTATCATGTGATTAATTACTGACTTCCCAAAGTCTTTTTTCCTCTCTTCAATTTCTCTAATACAAAGAGCCAAGATAAAAATAGCAAACATGGCAAAAATAATAAAAAAGTAAATATACTTTGAATTTCTTTCTTCTTCAGACATCCTTTCCTTTAAGTACCAAAGGGTATCACTTGAAAGATTTATAAGAATCATGCAAGTTAAAAAAGATAAAGATAAATCACTGGATGAATCCCTAGAGATGCCAAATTAGCACTTAAAGCATATGCCAATCCAAGGTAAATTTGCAGAGTTTATTATTTTGTTTACTAGCAATGTGTATATTTATTAGCCTAGTAAATTTCAGTATACATTGGGAACAGTAAGAAAGTCTTGTGGATTCAAATGAGAATTCTAAGCACGTAAATTACACAACTAGAATCTGTTTCTCCTAGTCATTTAGAAATCCAAGGATTAATATATGTGTTAATGAAGCCTTGTGACTAATCAGCTGTTAAAATGTAGCTGACAGCTCATCAAACTGTGGCTGTAAATAATTAGAATACAAGAATAGCATGATAGCAATCATCATCATCATCATCATGCCCTCCAAGGACACTGGCCTTGTTGATGTGGAGTGGCTTGCATGATTCAGTGAGGTTGAGAACTGTGCTGTAGGGTCTCCCAAGCCAGACAAGTCTCAGCTAACAAGCCAGACTGGGTCCGCCAATCATCAATTATGATGAGAGGAAATAAACAGAAATCCATACCAGATCGGTTGTCACACAGGTGAACAAGGACCATGTCAGATACTATAGCCCCTGGGCATCTGATGACAAATAGGTTACACAGCTCAGCAGACCCTGTTGAGGAACCAGGACAGGCTGTTGCAAAGCTACTGGAACAATGTAAACACAAAACTTGGACTCTCACCAAAAATTCAGAAATTATGATCTGAAGGCCTTGGAAATGCATCTCAACAGATGGGAAACCCTGACATCTGAGCGCTCAGCCTGGAGGCAGGCGGTGCATCATGGACTCTCCCAATTTGAAGAGACCCTTGTCCAGCAGGCTGAGGGAAAGAGGCAGTCACAAAAGCAGCAAAATCAGGGAGCTAGACGGGATACAGATTGTATATGTCTTCAGTGTGGAAGGGATTGTCACTCTCAAATTGGCCTTCTCAGCCACACTAGATGCTGTTCCAAGTCCTCCATACAGAGAACGATACTATAGTCTCTCGAGACTGAAGGATGCCTACTCAATTACAAGGCAAACACAACAGCTTGTGGTTTTGAAAAAAGAATTATGGAAATCTGGAAAAGGAAACATTAAGTAGTGACATAATTGAACAACGATTAATGGACCAGGGATGGTTTATCATCCAGAGTAAAGTGTTTTCAGAACTGGAATTGCAAGAACTAGAAAATGTGGTAAAATCAACACAAAACAATGACCATAATATGGAAGACAAATGGAGGGTAGAGGTTGACACAGTAGTGGGAAAAAATATCAATAGAGCAACAACTTATGGAACAACCCAGAAATTATGAGTTGACAGAATGGTAAACATCACTGAGGGAAAAATAGTAATCCATATTAGCCAGAACACAGAAAGACAAAGGCTCCCCAATTTGCACCAATTATAAAGTAAACCAGTAAAAGATCTACTGAATGATCCAAATGTAGTCATCAGAACAATCCCAACCAACACGCTAAAGGAAACAAACCAGCTCGTGTATACCACAGCTAGCATAATAACCATGGATCTTGCTTGTAAGCTGCAAAACCCCAGAAAACCCATGGCACCCCAAAGTGGAAAATTTAGCTGGAAAGAAAAATAAACAAACATGCAGACATTAGCAACTTTAAACACTTGAAAGATTCAAAAATTAAAAAAGTAAAACCCAGACTATGCAATATATACGACCTAGAAAGGAAAACAATAGTTGAAATTATGGAAGAATTAAAACAGCACCTAACAGCTACAGCAAAGAAAACTGAAAGATATGATGGACGCTTGAAACAATATAGAGAAAACACACAATTTCAAAAAAAGCAATGACTATTCTCTACATCACTAGGAGAATATACAGAGCAAAAGAAATTAAATTAATAAAAAGATGATGCTCTAAATTTTTGGAAATAAATGTGGGAAAGCCCAACAAGACATAACAAAAATGCCTCATGGATTAAAGACATTTGTAAAGAAACGTAAGGAAAACAAATGGATTTCTCACCAGATTACTCATAAACATGTTCAAACCCACTCATAAACTCAAACACAGGTTGCCGGAAATAAAATGTCATAGAAATCCTCCCCCTATTGATTACCATGTACGGGTGTGAAAACTGGACAGTTAAGAAAGCTGAGAGGGAAAAAAATGATTCATTTGAAATGTGGTGCTAGAAGAAAGCTTTGCAGATACCCTGGACTGCCAGAAGGATGAACAAGCAGATTCTAGATCAAACCAAGAATTATCTATAGAGGCAAAAATGTTGAAGCTGAGTCTGTCCTACTTTGGGTGCGTCGTGAAAAGGTTGGAAAAGAAAATAATCCTGGGAAAGGTGGAAGGCAGCAGGAAAAGAGGAAGACCAAACAGGAGATGGACTGACTCTCTAAAGCCATAACCTTGAGTTTACTAGAGCTGAGCAGGACAGCTGAGGACAGGACATTCTGGAGAGTGCTCATTCCTACAGTTCCCATGAGTCAAAGGTGATTTGATGGACCATAACAAGCAAAAGAAATCTACGTGACTTAACTAGTTTCACATATACAGTAAAAGAAGACGAAACTACAGTTTATCAGACAGAAAGATTGGGAGAGAGATATTGAAGAACATGGAACAGAGAGATTAAATTTTCCTCACTGTATGCTAATTAGTAGTAAGGCTGTAGTTTTGAAAAACAAAAACAATAAATCTATACTTCAATATTAACGGAGCTTTGTAAGGGAAATCATGCATTAGCCACAATTCCTCAGTTGGAGCATTTATCTTTAAAGAATTTCAACAAGTTCTCAGAATTCAGGCAATGCCCAAACATTCAGCATAAACTACAGCAGATGTCTTTTAAAGCTGGTGCTAAAATGCTCGTTCTGTACAATGCCACTGAAGTTCACATTAGTTCTGAATGAGGATTTCATTTACTTAACTGCCATAGCAAACTACTCAAACTGCTCACAAGCAAACCTATAGCCTGAACCTGTGGCCTTAAAGACTTTTTTTCCTAGATACACCAGTTTTCATGTTCTCACCAGAGCTAGAACAAGGTTTCCTATAGTTAGCTCATCTTATTTTCTTCTTTTCAATGAGTACATTATGAAGTGAAATTTTAAGACTTATGCAACAAGTAGAAACAATGCCCTCTTTTGGAGTGTGGTGAATAACACTAAAATTACTTTTAAAGGCATTTTCAAGAGATATTCTGAGCAACATTTTCCAAGTTTCACATCATTTTCCAATTAACCCTTAATAATACCTTAATAATAGGCAATTTAATAAACAGTATAAACTGCTACGTTGGCAGTAGTAACAATAATTTGTCATGTCACTGCATATAATGAATTCCTTTTAAAAAGTAAGTTTCCAAACGCTGGTTGCCACCTAAGTAAAAGGAGTCGAAACACTATTAATAAAGTTTCATCCATCAAAAACCTGGATGCAGAAGAGCAATATGGCCCAAACACACTAAATGTTACTAATGTCCTAAATATTGTGAGCAGAAAAATTTCCTCCTGCTGCCTTAAAGGAAAATAAATCATTACGTACTTTCTTCTTGATTCCTTTTTATAGTCTTTCAGCAGCTTTAACACTTGACTGTTTGCATACAGATATATTGGATTCCCTTACTCTTCAGTGACATCTTCAATAGGTGTTGCCTTTCATCATCATTTCATGTGAAAAAGTTCCAAAATTCATTTCACTTTCATCTTTTTTCCTCTTCTACTGCTATTCCATATTCTCAATACACTTGTTTAAATTAAGTTCATCTTATTCTCTTAATCCAAACTACCATTTAGTCCCATTTTAACCTTTCTAAAATTCTAATCTATTGCAGTGATTTCCACAGGCCTAAAGTTACCTATCACTTATTATGTTATGTGCTGTCAAATCACATTTGAATTATAGCCGCTCTAATAAGATTTTCAAGGTATGAGAGATATTTAAGGAGTGGTTTTACTGATGATACCCCCTTCCCAGTGAATTTCCATGGCCAAGCAGGGATTTAAACCTGTAAACATCTGTAATCAATAAACCAGAGTCCTAGTCTGCCACTCTATCCACTACCTTACACTGGTTACCATTATGGGATAATCCATCTCATAATAGAGAATGCCAGTTTAACATTCATGGACTAGAATGGAACATTTTAGCTTGCACAGCTATAAACTATTTCCCCCATTATTTTTTTAGGAAGCAAAAATGCTGCAATAAATTTACAGCTTTTGTCAATAGGGTACTTTTTAAAAACAAAAACAACAACAACTAGCCACATTACTTCAATTTGAATCAAGAAATAAAAAGATGGCTATTTCTGGATCAAACTCAGATCAAATACCAGTCCTGTTTACAGTACAGACAATGATGTCACACCAGAGATGGATAATAATTATATTGGGTTTGCTTGTTAATGCAAAATTATTCATTTTATACCTTTCATAACCAAGTTGAGACCCAAAGATAATTTATAGCAAGGACCTGTATATGTTGAGCATTTCTCATGAATTCACATTTTACACGCATATGTACACAAAACCACCCCAAAAGATGCATATCTGAAAAATGTGTCCATTGAAAAATGAACACAGATACTCTTTACTCATGGAGAAAATGCATACTGAAATATATTTATCTGAAGAAAACACATAAACAGATATCAATTTACCAACTACACATGGAATACAGAAATTGCCCTGCAAGAAAAGAAAGACTCACAAAATGCCACAAACCAGAGTTGGAAGAAGCTCGACACTGAAAAAAAGCACATTAACAAAACCTAGCCTGACAGATTTTTGCCTCTCCACACCACAATATTGGTTGACTTAAAATTCTTGTTAGTCTCCCTTTAAAAGTACAGTGGCAGCTTAAAAGCTAGAAACAATACAAAATAAATACAATGTTATTAAAATTTATTAAATCCACAAGAATTATTACTAAAACCAGCAGCTTTGAAAAGCTAAGGAAATATTAGTAAAGGACAATTAATGGAGTTTTCAGAGCTTTCCTTTAGACTTGCATGGAAGGGGCCTGCTAAATCCTTGATGGTGATTCGATAGATATAGACTTGTAAGGTCTTCCCACTTGTATGCACCAACTTTATTTGCCTTAAAGACAAGCAAGCAAGATTGTGTTGATGTTCCCAGAAAGTAGGTAGTTCAGCCATGACTGGGGTAAGGGATGTACCCCAAATTTTTATGTGAGCTGCCCCCCTCTTCTGGCCAACAAATCACTCATGACTGTGCCACAGGTGAAGACTCTTTCAAGTACAGCACTATAAATTGAACTTAGAAATGCTCTCACAGCCAACAAAGTTGGTGCAATAGTGGTGGCACATGGATAGACCATACAGTTCCATCAACACATCTATCACACACAATATATACTTTTACTGCAGGACTGTGGGTGAGCAACATGACTAGATCTGTGTTTTGAGGTGCACTGGCCTCACCTTTACATCCTGGGCCAATGTGGATCAGAATGCAGATACCCTTTGGATTTTGCACTCAATCTAGATTTATAGCTTGTTCAAAAATAAACCAAAGCACATACTGTGATTTCTATTTCAGGCTGAAATATATATATATTAATATATTATTTGGGACACAGTTGCTTAGAAATTTGTAAGAAAGTATGCTCCAAAATGCATAGGTTTTAAGGGAGATTTTAAAAACAACTCAGATGAAAATGCAAATAGGATGGAACTAACATATAACAAACAAGTGTGAAACTAATGTGGAATAGAAATGGAACATTCATCCCTATGCAGAACCAATATGCAATTGACCATCTGATTAAGATGATTTTGCTTGACTACAAGTTTGTGGCGACAGTAAGTTAGCATCCCTACTCTTCTACTTCCCCATATCTTGCAGTCTTGTTCTTGTTAAAGATTTCTTCCTTTATAATGTTCTTCAGTCTTATAATTAGTGTTGGAATGGCCCCCTGCATGATGCAGGCAGAAACATTCATAATTTGTAGTGTAAGCTGCTCTGAGAACATGGTTACAGAGGGCCTTATATATAGTTCAGGTATACAGTCATCCCATTCTGACAGTGCTGATTCAAGACTAGAGATGGGGACAAAGTGCCAAAACCACAAATTGACAACCCATGAACCACAAATTGCCCCCCCATGGCCCGATGAACAATGAATCAATTCGTTGGTTCATTGGGTCTTTTTTTTTAGACAGCCCCTGGGGCTATCTTTAAAAAGAAAAGCCCCAGTCCCCACAGCCTTCCTATGCCACGTGGCATAGGAAGAAGAGGAAGGGGATCAAAGCGATCTTCCAGCCCCACTGCCTTTGCAAAGGCAGTGGAGCTGGGGGATGCCTTCAGTCAGGCTTTCCCCCTCTTTCTATGTCCTGGTGGTGGCATAGGAAGAGGGGGGAAAGCCCAACCCAAGCCATCCCCTAGCCCTGGGGGTGGGTTTCGCTTCTGGTAGCCATTTGCAAGCTGCTGGAAAGGAAAATCCCTCTCTGCTTATGCCCCTGAGGATCAGCTGAAACACAGGGGCATAACCAGATAGGAAATGAAGGGACAAATATAAAAGGGTTATATTCATTGCTTCGGATTCGCCTGGGTCTCTGGACTCCAAGTATATGAAGCGACGAATATATGACAAATCAGGGATATTTGTTGAATATCCTGATTCATTTTTACATTCGTCCTTGTGATGTTTGCCCCTCAGGGCCCCTGTTTGTCTTCCAAAGACAGAGCACATGAAGGCAAACCAAACACCTTTCCACACACTGCCACCAGTTGATTGCTAAATCAACGCACTTTACTTAAGAAAGACGAAGGTCCATTCATCACTGTCTTTTGAATAAAACAGGTTTATTGATTACAGATGTTTCTATAATAATTCGTAAGTATCTTCTTCAGGTTCATCAAGCAACAATCTTCTATTTAAATCTCACAGGTTACTATTCACTCCTCAGACTAATCACACCTCAGATCTCCCAACTCTCTCTCTCTCTCTCTCTCAATCACTCTCACTCTGACTGCACTCTACTCTTCCTTCTCCTCTCAGGCTCCGCCTTTTAATTTCTGTCTTGGCTCTGCCTCTCCACCACATCAGCATAAAACACGAATAATGCATAACCTATTCAGCATAATAAGGGTGAACGCCACAGTCCCCAAGTCTATTGAAGGCATTTTGCTGATGGTGCCCAGCCACCCTGCCAGTGCCAACTCCTTTTAAAAGTCCTTTTGCATCATTCAGACACCAATTGAGACCATAATCTGTCTCCCCTTCATGATGCCACTTGAAGCAGGTAGTAGATAAGTCTACTTTTCCAAGATACAGAGTGTGGCCAGGAATTCAAGGCATTTGCTGACAGATCCAGCCAAGAAAAGGGTGGAGGTGGGGGAATTTAACCCCATTTTAAGCAAGCAGTGGTCGTTCAAAGGTAAACCATCAGCCCTTAAAGTTCGCTTGAAGGTAATCTGTCAAGAAAAGAGTTTAGCGTATTCTCTAGGAGGGGAAGGGATGTATTAATGATGAAAGGCTGCAACTGCCACTTTTTCCTGCTTGTTGCAAACCAATAGTTGATTGATGTGAGTCAGAGAAAGGAAGGGAAAGCAACATGAGCATTTCTCCATAAAGCTGGTTCAGGCTCTCATCTCTGCATCTTCTAACACAATCTTTCCTCTACAGCAAGCCAATGATTTTTTTTTTCTTCCTCAGCTTGAAAGACAAAGGTGGAAGGACAGAAAGGAAAATTATCAATGTTTTCCCCCTACTGCTTGTCTAAAACGCATGGTCAGCAATAAAGTGCTAAGATAAATTAATCACAAAAGAAGCAAAATAAGAAGCTCTAAGTATTTTAAAATACATGTGACTATTATTTATTTTTGTAGTGAGCCTTCCCCTGTATTTCATTGTGACTGACATGGTTGGGTGCAATGCTAATTCACTACAGAGTTGTTAATACTGGGTTAAACTAATCCAGTACAGACAGCTGCTCTGTTCTAACAGGAGTTGCAGCTTGTCTTGATGGGGATTGATACATCAGTTGGGAAAACACCTGGATGTGGATCCACTCTGCACCTCAATACTCAGGTGACAGTGTGGACCTGATATAGTTTTGCCAACTGTGTCCCTACATGGAGAAATCATATCTGGCTATGGTCATTCATGACCATCTTACAGGCTGAATTACCAAGCACGGTTTCTGTAGAAAAGTAAACTATAAAGCGCTGTAACAAATAAAGTAATGTTGTGTGGCTGAGGTGGAGCTGCCTTTGAAAGAAGTTCAGAAGCTTCAGCTCCCAAACTGGTAGTAGGCATAAGACCTTCTGGCCTCATTGCCTCACTGTTGTTGGTTTGTTTCCCAACCCTACTGGCCACCAATTCCACTCTTTTTCCACATTGGGCAGGTCAGGATAGGTAATGCCATTATCTCTGATTAATGATGGGCAGTTATCAGGAAAACTCCCCATGTATCTGTCTGCATGAAGAAGACACATATCAGATATCAGGGATGATGCGGGACAAGTTCACAAGACAGAGGAAAGTGCATGACTTAAAACGACCCTTTATCTCATGTTATCAGCCAGCCTCTGGCTTGTTCCCCCAAACAATCCTCCTACTGAGACTATTACACTTCTCTGCCATTATGGTTACTAATACTCCACACCTTTGTCAAAAACCTTTGCCATGTTGGCTACTTGCCAAGTATTGTCAGATGTTGGCATAGTCACAACTTTTCTGTTGACACTGGGCCCTGTCTGGCAACCTGCCTTTAAAACTTTCTTCAAAGCACAACTCTTCTCCTCCAGGTCTGATGCTTGAGCCCATTTTAGTCTCCCAACTTATTTGTTACTTCCCTCAATGAAACACTCCCTGACCTCAGCATTTTTAGGTTTGAATCAGAGATCCTCCTATCATCCTGTTCTGAATATCCAATAGAGAGAAAATGAGACTCATAATGGAGCTCTTTCTTTTCCAAATACTTTCTCTAGCTAATTACTGGTTTAATCAAAGCCAGCAAATTCATTTTTATTGATGTCAGCTTGGTTTTCCACTTCAGTAGATCTAGCAGTGTCACAATCCATTAATTTATTTCTTCTTTTGATCTCACAGAGCTTCATGCTTATTACTATAAGAATGACAGTAATGGTTTTGGGGTTTTTGTAAGATCGAGCATCTTAATTTTCTTTATCATAGTTGTCTCCGCAGAGAATATTGACCATGAAGAGAGATTTGTGATTTTATTTACCATATCATTTTTACAACACCTTTGATACTTGCAGAAAAGCACATAGATATATTCTAAATTTAGCTTTCTGAAATCCAACTGTTAATTTTGTTGGGTTTTATTTGCCCCTCATGAACCAGCGTGGAAGTGTTCATTTAAAGATGCACTTAACCATTGAAGCTGGAATTGAATAGTAGAGAAAGAAGATTTCCAACCATCTGAAGAGGGACTTCTCAAAGAAGTTTCCATTCCGTTCTTCCAGTAGTCTATGCCCATAGTTTGGCTTCCACTGTTTAGGTGATACCTAGTGTACCACCTAAATTTTAATCTCTATCTTTGCTTAGATAAATTCTACCATGTTTCTCTGTATTTTAGATCTGTGCCAACTACCTGTTTCATCCAAGGGGGGGGGGACCCAGATCTCCACATTGAGCTGGCTTTTTTGTTCTACAGAAACATGGCTTGGCCATTACTCTCACATGTATTGCTAAAGTATAACCTGGTATCTTCACATTTACCAGAGTGATAATCTGCATCTCTAAGTCTAACTGTAGGCTTGAGGGACACAGCTGACCTAATTTTTGGACTTTTCGGCTTTCTGCTCCTTTAACTAGTCTTTGGCCATGTTCTGAAGGTTGTTCTTCCTGACGTTTCACCAGTCTCTGTGGCCGGCATCTTCAGAGGACAGCAACCAGAGCACAGGTTGCTGTCCTCTGAAGATGCCGGCCACAGAGACTGGCAAAACGTCAGGAAGAACAACCTTCAGAACACAGCCAAAGAGCCTGAAAAACCCAGAACAACCATTAGATCCCGGCCGTGAAAGCCTTCGCGAATATATAGTCTTCTGTACCTTCTGGACTGATGAAGATATATGGAAAATATGAATGCATGCACAGTTATGTCATATTTAGCTTGCTAATGCCCAGCTTTGAACTTTATTGTCTATCTCATTGCTTTTATTTTTATACTATTTTGAGAAACGATATTCTTTATTATATGACTGTTTTTAAAAGAAGAATAGGGACGTGGTGGCGCTGTGGGCTAAACCGCAGAAGCCTGTGCTGCAGGGTCAGAAGATCCGGCAGTCGTAAGATCGAATCCACGCAACGGAATGAGCACCCGTCGCTTGTCCCAGCTCCCGCCAACCTAGCGGTTCGAAAGCATGCAAATGCGAGTAGATAAATAGGGACCACCTCAATGGGAAGGTAAACAGCGTTCCGTGTCTAAATCACACTGGCCATGTGACCACGGAAAGATTGTCTTCGGACAAACGCTGGCTCTATGGCTTGAAGAGCGGGATGAGCGCCGCCCCCTAGAGTCGGACACGACTGGACAAAAATTGTCAAGGGGAACCTTTACCTTTAAAAGAAGAATGATAGCAGACCATACATGTGAATACTAATGGTTTTGAGCATAATTAGGCAAAAGCAGGCATGTGATGTAAAGGTATTTTTTTCAGGCCAAAGACAAATGTTATAATGAAGAATATTATAAACTGTAACTTGCAGTGTGATACTTACTTGACCGTGTAAGTGCTTGGATGCAATAAGAGGAAGCTGGGTGTGTGTGGAAAACGCAAACTAGGGTGAAAGGGAATGGAGGCAGGTATTAAAACCACTTCTCTGTTCTCAAACTGCTGACTTCTTCTGGGTCAACAACTCAGTCTTAGTTACTGAAGCAAACAAATGCTGCCACTGTGCCTATTCCTGCTGTTACTAGGTTACAGTCCATCACAAGAACACCACCTAAAGAATATTTTGGCCTCAGTGTTGCCCCTTAAGCAGAAAAACACTAGTGTTCTACCAGACCCCTCTCTAAAAGATACAAAATAACTGTAAAGAGGTATGCATATTTCCATCCAGACCTTAGTTTTTAGAACATACAGAGTAATAAAACAAAGACACCATATTATCAGACAACCAGGAACACTTCCAAGTTCAAATATTCTTGATCTCCCTCATTACATAAAGACATGGGACTTGATGGTTTTAAAACTAAGGCTTGCTGGACTATTTAAAGAAAACTTGTATTGCCTAAAATCAGCATTACTGTACTTATAGATTTACTCACGGGCTTCATTTAACTTAATAATAAAATTAAGCAGAGCAGGGTCGCTTTGGCCCTCCAGATGTTTTGGCTTAGGACTCATGTCCATTGCAGGAAATTGCATAAGGTGTAGTCCAGAACCTCAGGAACATCAAACTTCCTGCCCATCAACAAAAGGAAACATTTTATTGAGGGCTAAAGAGAGGAAGACAACATTCCTTAGTGATATTAAGGAATAATGAATTTTCTTCTGACTCATATTTTACGATAGAAAATGAAGAGAAAACAACCATTTCATATGTGAAATGGACAAAACAGCATATAAAGAAATAACAGCAATCTGGAAGCTCTCCTAATACTCCTTTGCATCTGAAGATTTTCTGTTACACACACTTTTAATTTCTACATTTTAAAAATGTGAGATATAATTGCCTGTATCTTGGTGGTTGTATTTTGCTGGATGTAATTTTTTTAATGTGTGAATTTAATAGATTATTTTCTGTGTTCCTCCAAAAACTACCATAATCCAGCAGCCATTTCAGTAGGCTGCAGCTAGGAGAGATGATGTGGAAAGAGGGTCATTTCACCAGGCCAACTGAAGGAGCAGTTATTTTTTTGTTCCCCTCTTTCTTTCCCATCTTTCTTTCTCTTGCACTAGTGCTCACTCTCTCTTGCTCTCTCTTTGGAATTGAATAGCAGAGACAGAAGTTTTCCAGCCATCTGAAGAGGGACTTTTCAAAGAAGTTTCCATCCAGGAGCTTATGTCCATAGTTTGGCTCCCTCCCCCCTCCTTCGTGTGTGTGTCCTTGTGTGTGTGTCCTTGTGTGTGTGTGTGTGTGTGTGTGTGTGTGTGTGTGTGAGAGAGAGAGAGAGAGAGAGAGAGAGAGAGAGGGAGGGAGGGAGGGAGGGAGGGAGGGAGGGCTCTTTAGATTTCCTAGATCCGAGGTGGACAATCTTTTAACAGACTATACATGCTACTCCAGCAACCTTTGGCTGAGAAGTAAAATCAAAATGACTTAATGAATGAATTTTCTAAGTATTGAGCAAATGTTTCCACACAGAATGGCCTAGCACAAATTTATAAAATAAAATACAACAAATCATAATTATCACCATCAATAAGAAAACAGCCGTGATCGTGTCTCTAGCATACAGATTTACAATCTTTGTTTTCCCCAAACCCTATGATGAAGTATTGTGGCCACTATACACTTCTAACCATGTTCACAGAAATTGGAACTGGTTATTATTAGGTCTTGAAAGAGAAAGAATAGGACTGTGATCTTGAAATCTATTCTTCAGGTCATTAAACAGCCGCCTCCTACTTTGATAAAAGGAATCCAACATTCATTTCAGTACACAAATGCTTCACACTCATAAACGCTCCCATTTTAACCTAGAATTTTTTTGCTATATTTTAAATATTGCTGCAACAATAAACTTAAAAAACAAAATAAAAAGGAACTAGATCCTTATTACTTTGTTCGAATAGGCAGTCCCGCTGAGCTGACTGGAAAAACCCAAAGACAAAAGTAAGATTAGACAAAACTATACATTACATTAATTAATATGTTAAAATGCGTGTGATCCATTGATATTCTGTTGTTGCATTACAATCATCAAGAATAAAGCAGTTAATGAGCAAGAGCACACTACAAAATTGGAGCAGGTCACACCAACTGCCTACAAAGTCTTTTAATGAATTATATAACAAATGTCTCCAATGGTACAGAGAACAGAAAAGTATCTATATAAAATCCTCTACATGAGATACAGACAGGAATGTTTTATAAAAATCCAGAATTTTGTAGGGGAACTTCTTCAGCCTTGATTTAAGAGACACACATAAATAATTTGGTCAGACATATAATAAAACAGCAAACTATGGCAAGCCTGTAACTCATAGTGGCACGTCTGCCTTCAGGTATCATCAAGAATAAATTAGTCAGTACACTGCCAGCCTGTGAAAATTAGCAATGATATAACCCTACAACACCTGTGGCTGTTCTTTCCTATTTTCTCTTCTTGAATAAACTGTTTAAAACATAGCTCCCTGGTTAACACAAGTTGCAGTTCTCACACCACTGTGAAGTGACCTCAGGGAACTGAACTGGGCAGAGGAGGTTGTGATATAGATCTTAAATAATATGTACAAACTAGTAGCAAACCAAATACTGTATTATATCTACCAAACTGTGATTCTATTGTGTCCTCACTATCAATTCATTCTTCCCCTAGATCTTACTAATTTCAAAGTCCAGTTGTTCCATGTGTAGGTGCTATCAAATGCCAGATTTTGATGTTTCCTTAATTCTTTGGATCCAAAATAAAACTGACAAACAGAAACCATAATGAAGGAAAGAGCTGACAATCAGGGCATCATGGATGACAAGGGCTAGCGGTAGGTATTGTTACACATATTCCAGCTTTCCAACTGGTTATAAATTTCATGGATGTTAGTTTTGATTACTGTTGGCAAGACTCACCAGAAGTTTATTGACCTTTATTTTTATTTGTTTATTTTGTTTGATAATATTGGGTCATGTTTACAAATACAAATGTCAAACACAAATACAAGAACATTAAATACTCTGACACATCCTCCCCCCCACAAGTTCCTTGCTCACAAATCAGAGTTTAAAGGAGACAGCCTGCACCCAGAAAAGTTACCCAAAGTTATTTCTATCTCCTCCCTGTTTCAAACATTTTCTAAATTGCAGTGGCTTGTCTCTCAGAGAGCCAGAACCCTCCCTCTCCCTCACACACAAACAGACACACACATCCAAGCCCCTGCAATTTCTTTGTAACCCAAAAGTCACCTATTGAGAGACTTATGCTAATATTCCTAAGAAAAGGAAAATGTTGATCAACTTTGCAAGGACTGTTACTAAGTCCAGGGGAAGGCAACCTGTGCAGATAGAAAACTAATCAGTGAATTAAAAAGAGCTCCAACAGTCCATAACAGTACTTTACAGAATGGTGGGGGAAAGTCGTCTGCATATTCTCACACCTCATCTGTACAGTAATGTGTATCAAAACAAGAAAAATTAAGTCAATTTAGAATATCATCTTCTCTGTGTCTGTTTAGAAGTAAGTTCTATTGAACTATGCCCAAATAAATGGGCATAGACATGCAGCCTTAACGTCTGGTACAACAATGCTCTGTTACGTAATCTGGTAACTTCATATTGATTTTTGAAATTCTCTTTCATATCTAGAATCCTAATTTATACTATAGAAAGATAGGTTACTGGAGAGAGGAGTGAAAGAAAGAATGAACAAGAACAAAAGGCTAAAGCTATAAAGGAACACAATATAGATCGATACTACCAAATGTAGAGAGTCTGTATGTTATATGCTGTCAAGTCATTATAGAGACCCTAGTAGGGCTTTCAAGGTAGACAAAGCCTCTGCATGGGAAGGTTTCAGTCTCTCCTTTCCAGGTGCACCGATTTTAGACAGATAGGACAAAAGGTTTCCAGTTCTGTATAGAGCTTTAAAAGGTGCATAGACACAGGCTAACTGCTACCTAATCTGAAAGTTCTACCAGTTTCACTGCCCCTAGTCCTCCTTGTGATGCTTTTGTGATCTTTATATGCATTTCTACCCCACTTCTTCCAAAGAAAAACAATGTCTCCAGTGCAAAAAGAGAAATGAAAGATGAGACTGTGAAGTGCATGAATCTTCATTTTGTTATCCTTAATTCAAATCCCCATTCATTTTTACTATAAAAATAAAGTAATGAGTAAGGAATTGGTTTTTTGTTGTTATATTTTTCATTTCCCCATTTTTTTTTCCTTTCTCTTTTCTCTTTATGAAAGAGAAATATATATATTTGCTTTTCTCTTTATGGAAACCACACACAAACTTATACACACCCTATAGTTGTTTGGTCTAGCTCTAGCAGGTGGCTCCCTTCTGATGATACTTGTCTGCTTGTTACCCTAATAAAAGGGAAGTAACACTTTAAACATTATTCTCTGATTTCCAAATATAATTGCAGCTGCCATGCATTGCCAAACCAACCATTGCATGGTGCAGATTTTCTTGGACTAAACTACTTAGGCCAATTGACTGTAGGCTGTAGTTTCAATGACCTTTAATATAAACATTGTACTGCAATGCACAGAGAAGTCAATCAATCAATCAAAAACATTTACTGGCATTAAAAAAACCTAGTCAAAAACTATATTCAGTAAAACTTGTTTGTAACTTTCTGGAATAATTTGAAAGTTGGTTCAGATTCAATGTAATTTTACCATTTATGCCGCAAGACACACTCTCCACACTATCCTTCGTTTCATTGTTTAGTTGTGTCCGACTCTTCGTGACCCCATGGACCAGAGCACGCCAGGCCCTCCTATCTTCCACTGCCTCCCGGAGTTGTGTCAAATTCATGTTGGTTGCTTCAAAGACACTGTCCAGCCATCTCATCCTCGGTCATCCCCTTCTCCTCTTGCCGTCACACTTTCCTAACATCAAGGTTTTTTCCAAGGAGTCTTCTCTTCTCTTGAGATGGCCAAAGTACTGGAGCCTCAGCTTCAGGATCTGTCCTTCCAGTGAGCACTCAGGGTTGATTTCCTTTAGAATGGATAGGTTTGTTCTCCTTGCAGTCCAGGGGATTCTCAAGAGCCTCCTCCAGCACCACAATTCAAAGGCATCAATTCTTGGGCGGTCTGCTTTCTTTATCGTCCAGCTTTCACTTCCATACATCACGACAGGAAAAACCATAGCTTTGACTATTCGGACTTTTGTTGGCAAGGTGATGTCTCTGGCTTTTTAAGATGCTGTCAAGATTTGTCACTATCCTATGTACCTTATAATAATGATAATTAAAAATTATTATCATAATTAGCCTAGTGATTACATCAGAAGATCCTGAAACCTGGCTCAAGGTGGGAGTGCTGGGTCAAACTGTGCTATTTTTGGCTTGTTCACTATGTGTGCTAAGAAGCATGCTACTTTCTCCACCCTGTCGTTTAACAGAAAACACATTCTGTCTATATCTGACCTTAAGCAATATTGAGCCCAGATAATGAGCGCAGGGTTCAGAATAGTGAGGGTAATATGTGTACTCAATTCCTCTCACTTCGGAGGCACGGTCAGTGTCAGGGAGGGGGACCTCCAAGATACCTCCCATGGCGGCGGAGAAGCCCTGGAAGGCATCCAGAGGTCCCCCTTGCCGCCAATCATGCTCCAGAGCTTCTCTGGAGTCACAATTGGCAGCAAGGGTGAACACTGCGGGCCTTCCCCGCCACCATGGGAGGTGTCTCGGGAGTCCCCCGCCATTGCCAATCGTGCCTCCAAAGCATGATCAGCAGCAGGGGGACCGCCAAGAGGCCTCCCATGGTGACGGGGAAGGCCTCCTGAGGTCCCCCTGCTGCCAATTGTGCTTCGGAGGCACGATCGGCAGTGAGGGGACCACCTAGAGGCCTCCCATGGCAGCAGAGAAGCCCTGGAAGGCCTCTGGAGGTCCCCCTCGCTGCTGATTGTGCCACCGGAGCTTCTTCCAAGGCTTCTCCGCCACTGTGGGAGGCCTCTTGGAGGTCCCCCGCCCCTGCTGACGCAGGCTGTCCCAGGGTGGAACGGGCCTACCAGGGAAGAGTTTCAGCCAGGACTACCAGGCTTTCCCAGGCAGTAGACTGAGCCTACTGGGGGAAGCCCTCCCCTGGTAGGCCTGGTCCACCCTGGAAAGCCTGCGTCAGCGGAGGCGGGGAACCTCCAAGAGGCCTCCGGCAATGGCGGGGAAGCCCTCGGAGGCCTCGGGCAGTGGCAATGGTGGCAGCGAGGGACCTCCGAGAGACCTCCGGCAGTGGCAGGTAAGCCATCGGAGGCCTCAGGCAGCAGCAATGGTGGTGGTGGTGGGGGACCCCTGGAAGGCTTAAGAAAGGTATGGGCTATTTATTTTCATTTTTGTGTGTGTATGGGTTTTCTTGAGCCAGTTATGGATTAAATGGTTTTCAATGCATTCCTATGGGAAATGCATATTCGACCTACGGACTTTTCGACCTGCGGCCACCGTTCCAATATGGATTAATTCCATAGGTCTATAATCACTGTACTTCAGTGACAGACACTTGGTGCTTTGACATTTTAGTCTTTGATACCGCTGGAACAGGCTCGATAACGACTCAACATCAATTCCGTATAGGAGATGGTGATGGTGATGACTCAGATGGTCCATAGGCATATTGTACCTGCTTGCTATATTGATACTATTCAGGGTCATAGCGCCCATATCGATACCAACTGTAGTCAGCATATCGATCGGTATCATAGGAAGGGTGTTCGTATACATGATGGATCCAGTGTCAAGAGGGACGCGGGACGAACACCACCTCTCATATTGTGGTGGTGGAGAGATGTGGTGTCTCTTTGTCGTCCTCTTTTTCAGAGGAGACTGTGAGACCGATGCCTCAGAGTTTGAAAGGTGTATAACAGTTGCCCACCCAGTTGAAACAAGACTGGAACGGGCCAAGGTTGGGTGCTTAGAATCAAACCCAACACTTGAGCCTGAGCAAGGAGGCTTGAGCCTCGATCTGGAACCTCTCTCAATGACTACTCCAAAATTGGTGACGGAAGGGATACCTGCACCTAGGCTGATGTGGCTTATGGATCCATTTTGTTTTCTTTTGTTTAATCTTTTCCTTATCTTTCTTACTTTTTCCAGATTGGGTCTTGGCCGAGATGGAAGAGGTCTTCAGCACCGACATCAATACCGACGAAGATTTTGATTTGGAAGCCATGGAGGAAGATCTTGGTGACAGCATGGAAACCACCGGGATGGAAGACTCAGAACGAGTTAGTGGAATTGGGGTGAGCTCCATAGTATGGTTAGTTGGTAGCCAAGGATTTCTTCCAGAAATGGGATCTGTGGTGTTGGAGTCAGAGTCTTAGGGCTGGTTTAGTCAATTTTTTTGCACTCCGCACAGTTTTGTGTTTGATGACTCTCGCCCAAACAAAATAGCAATTGTGGCTGTCAGAGAATGGGATTTTACCGGCACATGTCACACACCATTTGAAAGGGCCTGAGGAGGCCATTAAAAAAGGGTGGGAAGGGAGGAAGGGGGGTAAAAGGAGAAAGAACAAGAAAATTAACTCGCAGGGAAACGTCCAAAAATGAAAAGCTTGATATAGTCCATGAGGCAGAAGAGTAGTCATAATCAGTCAAAAACAATCAAGAAGAACAATCACAAGCTCAGTTTAGTCCATTAGGCAGAAGAATGGTTGTAATCAGTCCAAAATTCAAAATACCGTAAACAAACAAGAGTAATAATCACAAGCTCTAGTCAAAGAAGTCTGATTTCAGCTGCGGCTAAAAGGAACTGACGTAACAGGCAGGTGAAGCATGCACACCACGGGGCAACATTCTACTAATCATGTCTTTTTAAGCTCTAGAATATTCTGAGAAATCCTGCGCAGGCGCAGTAAAACCCATTTGTGTGGATTCACAGAGGCCATGAAGAAAAAACAGCCCTCTTTGACCCCTCTGTTCATGGATCAGTTAAGTTCCCTGTGTTTGAGCATTTGATTTGTTAGGAGGTTGTAGAATACAGTCTCTTAATAAGAAATATCAGCCTTCTGTCAATTGAGAGGCTGGCTAGTTTGTTTCACAATTTTTCTCGGTCAACTGAATCAAAAGCTCCCCACAGATCTAAAAAGGCTATGTATAGTTTAGATTTGGCCTGCGTTGCATATTTATTTATCACATATGCTAAGGTGAAGCAGTGATCAATGGTGGATTTGCCTTTCCTGAATCCCTCTTGTTCTGGTCCAATTATTGCCATCTCTCTTCCCAGGCTGCCAGTTTATTAAAAAGATGTTTAGCAAAAAGTTTTCCCATGATAGATAAAAGACTGATGGGTCTAATTACTAGGGTTTTGGGGGGGGGTCAACTGATTTGTAGATTGGAACTACTATTGCATTGGTCCAGGCTTCTGTTAATAGGCCTGTTTTGTGTACCATGGTAAAAAGGGCAGCCAATGGTGCCATCCACCAATCCATATCAAACTTTAATAGCTCTGGGGATATTATATCAGATCCTGGTGATTTGCCCAGTTTTAACTGATAAATTAGTTCCTTTCTCTCTGTAGGGGTGACCGGAGGCCACTCTGGGACTTCCTTAGGCAGGACTTCGCCCTTGACACTGGTGGTGTTGTCTTTATTATAAAACAAGGTTCAGAAATATCTGGGCCAAATATTTGGTTCAATGTTAGCTGGATCTGAGAAATTGTTTTAGCTGTGTTATTCACTATGCCCCCAAATAGTTTGGATTTTCTAAGGGAAATTGTGGTGAGTAGTTGCTTCCATTGGTTATGAATATAAGCTCATCTTTTTTCCTTACACAATATCTGTATCTGATTCTTCAGTTTGTAGAGTTCATGTGGTATGCTCCTATTCCTTATATTGTCTAAAAATCCTCCTTAGGAGAACTTTTCAGTCTCTACACTCACAATGAAACCAATCCCATTTGGGGCGGTTTGGCCTGTTGTGTTCTTGAGTTGGATTATGACTTAATGTTTCCAACAGGAGTGCTATCAGTCCTTCATAGGAGCCAATTACCGGTACATTACTAGGATCATTTTACGTCGTAATGGAGAATTTGAATTATAATAGTGTTTTAGATGTTAACAGGTGGGCAAATGTTTGTTTTGTTATTACATTCCAACTTATCTTTCGGAGTACCTCTAAGCTGTTATTCAGTCTTACCAGTGGTATTCTACTATCCCTTTCCAGATTTAGCGTAACTATCAATGGGAAGTGATCACTACAGATATAATCCCCCAGCATAAATTCAACCACGTAGGGTTTTAGGGGTAGAGACACCATAATGTAATCTATGACACTCGCTCCTCTGGCAGAGGCAAAGGTGAATTCTCCAGAGTTGGGATATTCTGTTAGACCATTTAGTAATATGCAATTATGTTGAACACAAAATCTAGCCATATTAAGCCCTGCCACATTTAGGATTTTAACCTTGGAGCACTGCTTGTAATTAAATGGTAACAGTATTGGGTCATCTGGATCTATTTCTGTCCTAGCAAATATTTCCACACCACTGGCTACTCTGGCATTGAAGTCTCCTTCAATGATAAAATCCATGTTGGGAAATTGGCTCTCTAACTCATCATGAAAACTGGACAGGAGATCCCACTGATAGTCTAAAATTGACTGAGTAGAATAGGGAGGCATGTAAATATTAATTACTACAAGAATTTTTCCTTCCAGGGATATCTTAGCAGCAAAGGTAATTACAGTTAGAATCAGATGTAGCTATCAGTTCAGAATTTAAGTCAGTGGCTACCAATGTGGCCATGCCAGCCTGTGGACACCCTCTAGCCTTACGTTTACATGCAGGTAGGCAAAATACTTTAAAACCTGAGAGCTGTAACTGTGATTGCTCTTTAGCCATGTCTCTGCAGGAGAATGATATCAAATCCTTTTAAGTAGACCAAAAAAGTCCTCCTCTGTTACTTTGGACTTCCAGCCTGCAATGTTCCATGAGACGGCTCTTATTAGTGTGGTGCACAAAGCATTTGGATGAGTTTCAGTCAGTCAGTTCTCTTGACTCCTGCACAAAGAAGTCAGATGCGGGTAGTTTCAGGAAAAGAAAAAGACCTGTGGTGCCTTAAAAACTAACAGTTGTATTTCAGTGGGACATTCGTGGATTACAGTCCATAGACGTTCACACTGAAATAACACTGCTAGTCTTTATAATGCCACAACTTTTTTGCTTTTTATTTTTGCAGTTTCATGTGTGTCAGGACTCTGCTGTACACAGTTTGACAATGTTCCTTCTGTAGCAATGCAGAAGTAAAAAGGTAGATGATTTTCCTGTCTTGGAAAAGTTTACAGTTGATAGGAATACTTTGAAGGTGGAATATGACTAGAGTTCTCTCCAGTTTCTTGCATGAACTACATCAATAACTCTTCTTTTTATCCCTTGAAGCCCCAGAGCATCCTGAGTAAGTAGTGGAAGAACAGCTGGCACACAGGATGAGACCTGAAAGAACCAACGTGGACAGCTGTCTCCATTCCACTGATATCATGTGCACTGACTGAAGTCATTTGCTACAAGGCATGCCCAGCAGAAAGGTCCAAGAGGCCAAACCATTTTGGCAGACAACAATGCAATTAAACTGCAATGTCTTAATATGTTTTAAATTGTATTGTTCCTTGTAGTTAGTATTTTAGTAGTGTATTCCCCCCCCCCTTGTAACAGAAAACTACAAAGCAAACCTACCTCTACCTCATTTAATAAATAAAATGTGAGCCAGTTTTCTTTCATACACTGGCGGCATCATGTATAATAACTAAAGCCTAGCTTCCAATTACCAGCCCTAGCTAGAGTGGACCCATTTAATCCACAGGAAAAAATAGAGACACACACTCAGATGCCCAAACATGTTTCTTCTATAAGTCAATGTTGTTGGATTGTTGTTTTTGTTTTGTTGTTGAAATCTCTCTTCCCACACACTCTCTCTTTTTGTTGTTAAATGAGGAAAATGTCTCTTAAATTTCAAGCACTGGCTTTAAATATCTAATAATGGTTTTCCTGCATGATGGATGTAGGGGATTTCTTCTTTTTAATTATACTGAAAAGTTTTCAGCATTATAGACCCAAATGCCAAAAGGAAAGGATTCACTGAACAGATAAAAACAAATCAGTGTAACAGACAGGCCAGAAACCACACCTGTCCATCACAACGGAATACTGGTTCAGTAGCCAATGGTTGTGCAGGGGGGTGGAACCAGGGAATATAAGAAGAGAATGGAGGACAGTTAGAGTTTCAGTTAGAGTTAGGATTTCAGTTAGCCAGGAGTTAGGAGCTTCGAGGTAGGACAGTTAATCAGGAGTTAGGGAAAAAGTTAGGTAGTTTGAAGAAATGTTTTGGAAAGAAACACTTGAAAAGAAACGTATAAGAGAACTGGATGCAACTGTTATAAAGTAATTGAAACTAAATACAAAGTAACCAGCATATTTCTAAGTTAAATGAAGTTTAATGAATACCAAATACAATTCCATCTATGATTTCCTTGATTCTTAAATATGTTAATCTATTAATAAACAATATTATATTTGACACGATTGATTCTGTGGTCCTAATTGGTAATTGAGGAAGGATTTCCTCTCGTGGCAGCGGAAGTGGAGACAAGAGAAACTGTCATGCCCGAAGGCAAATCTGTTTTTTAGGAAGAACATACAGAGGGGCTGGGGTGTGTGTGTGACAATCAGTTCCTCACTCTTCATTACAGTTTAATTTCTACTCTACACTGGCTTAGCATGCCAGTATATTTTAGTGGTTTTGGTATCTGGCTGTGGAGGCAGAGGTTGGGAGTTCGATTCCCCACTGGGCCTCCTGTGTGTTGAGTTGGCCTATATCCCAGGGCACCACCCCCTCCAAAAAAGGGAATAGTAAACCATCTCGGAATATTCTCTGCCTCAAAAACCTTGGAAAGGGTCACCATAAATCAGAATTGACTTTTTGACATACAGTTATTATTATATTTGAAAGGGCAGAAAATAGGATTCAGAGAACATGAACCCTTTTACCATAAAACATTGTTTGCAGTGGAAAATATGCCTTCTGGCAAAAGTGATATTTTATGGGTTTGGATTTCAGTTGTTTGGTTTCACTTGTCAGTATTCACTAGGTGAAATCCAGTAGAGAGTCACAGCCAGAGTAGGCCTATTGAACCTGTGGGGATTTAGTGACTCTACGTTTATGAAAGCAGTTGATTCAACTAGCCTACTGTAGTTCTGACTTACTACTAGATTTCAGCCACTCAGTAAATTCATAATCTGACAGCTGAACAGCATGAGACCTAAAATTCAATAAACTCATAGTTCTGACTGGTTCCTAACATATTTATTCAGATCCAGTCAGAAACTTACTCCACACCTTGCAAAAAACTGGGTACCAGAAATAAAGGATTCCTTTTCACAGGTGATGTTCATAACAGGGGTTTGTTGGTTGTGTTTGTGTTTTGTTTCTTGTTTGCATTTTGAACCATTTCTACAGGTAGAATATAAATCTATCCTATCTATATTAAACATTTGATTTTTTTCAAATGGATTTCTTCCCTTTTCTCGCCAATATTATTAGTAATCATCATCAATGATATATCCCATATTAAAAGTTCTTCTTGTAAGACCTGTAAAAATATCCTAAGATCTCAAACACTTGCTCTCAAGCATTTGGATTTGGGTATCTATTGTCATATTAATGTTTCTGAATGCAGATTCCAGCAACAACTCTGCTGAACGGAAGTAGATCAGAATATACAAGGAACTGCTGAGCACAGCACTGTAGGGATTTTATTCCAAAATATATATTAGAATCGAAAATACTTTTCAACAACTTGAATAATATTAACAAAACAATCATTACTGCAAAATGCAAAGAATGTTTGCTAGGCAAAATTGCAGATAAAACCGCTTCTAAGGCACTATGTACTGATTGCGCAGTAATTGAGAACTGGTACATTAAGTTATACTGTGGCATTGGTTTGTCATCAGAAACTTGTCATGCATTCAAAATAATGTGCTAGAGGTTGTAAAAACTGAGTCTAGCTTAAAACAATATTTATAAAAGAAGAAATCAGACATTTTGAACAAATCTGCATTCTTCATATATATTAAAATCAGTAAGATTAGTTTTATTTTAACTAAAACAAACCTTACTGATTAAAATAATTCTAACATCAGTAAGTCAAATCTATATAACTCTCATTCCAGATATTATTTATTTATTTATTTATTTATTTATTTATTTATTTATTTATTTATTTATTTATTTATTTATTTATTTATTTATTTATTTATTTATTTATTTATTTATTTTAGTCCATTCTTTAGCATGTAATATTCCATTCGAAAGGAATTAGGTTGTTAACTTTTGAGACGATTACCGGTACATTTCTTTGAGATTACTGGCTGTTATGTTCATCCTGTGCCCCTGTTTCTTTTTCTCAACCCAAAGGGCTCCCGCTGGTGACCTTCCCTCTTTCTTTTGCTGACACCAGTGGATTTCTTTATCCATGCTATAAAGGACTTTATTCTGACACTGGCTGCCAACAACAGAACTGGTTTATTAAAGGTAATTAAGGTAATTCTATCACAGATGTTCTTTATTCATTTCATAGAATCAAAATCATTGAAATATATATTCTGCCACACACTCAATCACTTCCTGTTTTATTTAACCAGTTTATCTTTATTAGTTACAGTTCTCACTCTTTCTCTGACTATCTCTCTCTCTGCAAACCTCTCTCCTTCGCTTCTCACTCACTCACTCTCTCTCTAACTGACTTAACTGACTCTCTGCCTCCGCCCCTCCTGTCATCTCATAGGCTTATGCAAATGAGCTCCAGCTATGAGTGACAGGCATGATGTGGAGCATCCATCACACTGGCATTTAATGGTTGAAATCCTGTTGTGCCCTTATGCGAAAGGCATAACTTTTGGAAGCAAGTTGCTGTAAATCTGCATTGGCATTATGTGACTGATTTCTCAATTTATGCCAATCTGCTTTTGAAATTTACACCTTTCATGTAACTATGCAACATGATTTGGGCTTTGCAGTGTACTAAGCACCGGGGGGGGGGGAAGCGGAGGAGGGAGAACGGGAGATTCTTCTTTTCTGCTACCAACAGCCACATAATTGAGATTTAAAGGAGGAAAAAGGTTTGGAAGATTAGGATAGGTGAGGTGAGGGAAGGTTGGGAACTTAAATCAAGCTAAATTTTGGATTAGTTCAAAAATGAAATTGCGATTTGGGGTTCCAATGTGTGTCACTTCACACTTGCTTAAACTAGAGAGTGTTTATAATTTTAATTCTGACTCTCCCAGTTTGGAGAGATCCTTTGTGAGCTTGTCTTAGTCTTGCTTAAACCACTCTAAAACCATTTTGGCTGTGTGCAAACTTGGCTTACTCGAGATCATTTATAAACAGAATTTTGAAAACCCACTAAAGACATTTCGGGTAACCCAGTGTTTATATTTCTCCATTGCAAGATCGACTCGTTTATTCTTAACCTTTGTTTTCTGTTCTGCTAACTAGGTTTCAAGGGGAGAGGGGGTCATATTTAAAGTCATTAGAAGGTATGTGGTTGTACATTATTTTGGTATTTAAAACACCTGTAACTTGTAAAAACATTTTTATTTAAACAGCCTAAAGAATAATTAGAGCTCTTAGAGCAGTACCATTCCTTATCCCACAGAAATCTTACATTTAATACAACATTTTGAAGACATCATTGAAACGAAGAAGATCATGGATGTAGCCTTTGTTAATCTCTTGGTTGTCTATGACACCTTTCATACTCAAGATACACTGTATCTACCTAGCTAACCAAGGACTATAAGCTAATTAATGTAAATTAATTTTGCAAAACCACATGGGATTGTGTTGGTTACACTTTAAGAGCAATGCAGGCAATGGTCTACCCCAGAGCAGTATACTGGCTCCTATTTTGTTTAACATCTACAGTGATCAGCCAGTTTCTCAGGGTACCAAAAGGTTCATTTATGCTGAAAAAATGGCATTGCTGTTCAGCTGGCCATATTTGAGATGGTGCAACATCTTTTAAGAGATGCATTAGAAGAAATTGGTGGATATTATTATATAAATCAACTTAAACCCAATACTACTTCCCCGAAAATAAGACCTAATCTGAAAATAAGTCCAGTATGATTTTTCAGGAATATAAGCTCTACCCCAAAAATAAGCCCCATTTAAGTGAAACCCCGCCCTCCACCATTGTGCAGCCTTGTGCAGCAACCAGAAGATGATGATGTGACTGTAAAATAAAACATACCCTGAAAATAAGCCCTAATGCATTTTTGGAGCAAAAATTATTATAAGACCCTGTCTTATTTTTGAGGAAACACAGTATTTATATGTGCCTTTCATCTGAGAAACAAGCAGGCATCTCAGAAACATCAGTTTATCTGGAAGGACATCCAAGTAGGTGTTAATTAGGTTGTGACTACACTGGCAAGCACCAATATGGCTTTGTTGTGATTTGATTTGCAGCCTATATTATGGTTTAAATTCACAATCAGTGATCACTCAGAGGCCGCAGATTGATTTGGGAGTTCAGTGTTCATACTCAATGTGATGCAATTTGCATTTCATCCCACAGCCCCCATTCTTTCCTTCCTTCCTTTGGTGCCATCTCTGCTGATCGTTTTATGCTTCACTGTCAAGCTGGTTGGTTTTGAAAGGGTTGTACAATGTTCTGGAAACGGTGGCAGCACGTCAAAGTTGTTCTTAGCATGTAGAGAAATACCATATATCATAGGAGCATCTTTTATTTAATTGGTTCAGTTTTGGTCATAATTTTTGAAAAATTCTCATATAACGCTAAACTAGTATATCAGTACTGGTGATTAGGTGATAAGGTTATTTAGCACAAATCTCATACATGTAACAACGAAAAAAAAAAGAATTCAGAAGAAAAGAATATCATGCCACAATTGCATGTATCACTGAGTCACCACCCAGAGACATGCCCCCATCTTTACAAGAACAAATCAACTAATAACACAGGATAGCCCATCATGGCTATTAAAATCTGCAATGGATGCAACAGTAGAATGAGCCACACATATCATCAATGATTCTCTTCAAGAAGGCTATATGCCCTTCGGTTTAAAATATATGATAATAAGGTGTGAGGAGGAGAGTAAAGAAACAGCAAGTAGTGAGCCATCCCCTCAGATAGTTATTGTGGAGTCAGAGATATCAGTGAAGCCAGGAATAAAAGAACAAGCAGAGGAGATAGAGGAAGGTCGTGCTGGCAGAATAGAGAGAGCTCGAGAGGAGGAAAGGCGCGCGGGAGAGGAGGAAAGGCGCGTGGGAGAAAGTCAGTTGAAACGGTTGAGAGAGGAAAGAGAAGGTGCGAGCAGCAAGGTGTACCGTGAAAGAGAGCAGATAGATGTTTTCCTAACTATCGAAGAGGGAGAGATCTCTAAAGAGATGGAGAAGGTGTCTGTATTCAAAGAGAGAGAGTCTGGAAAGTCAATTGAAGATGTTCAAGCCTTCTCAGTTCCGGTAAAGAGATCTGCCCAAGCCCTGTTAGAAGGTGGAAGTGAGGAGGGAAAGACCGGCACGACAAGACCAATCATTCCTGGTCTGAGCCCCGAGCAATGGACCGTATTGGTCTTCCCAAAGAAGCGTGGTCCTGCTCGGATGGTGCATCACATTCCCCCAGAAGTGGAGAAGAAAATATCGAGAGAGGGGGATTGGGCCCACCACCCTTGTTGCGGGACCCTGTGCGCTGTTCGCAACAGTTTTCTGAGACTACCCACGGAAGAGGAAGAGAAAACAAGAACCTACTACTAAAAGGGTTAGATGAAGATAAGTCGTTATTATGGTTCTGGGAGAGTTCTCCTCCCTCGTTGTCTATTCATGGTTCAAATGTTAGCAACAAAGAAATGGCAAGTAATCTTATTAATAAAAATGTTTTGTTAAATACTTCTGAATCCTCTCTCGTGTCTCCAAGTAAGGAAAAGCCCCTTAAAGACAGAGAACCCACTCACATAAGGCTCATTCTTAAGAAAACTAATTTGGTAATAGATAATTTGAACAATTGTAGACCCATCTCAAATATATGTTTTCAGGCAGGTTAATAGAGAGGGTGCTAGCTGACCAGTTGTTATTGGAAGATACAGATAGTCTGGATCCATTTCAGTCAGGGTTTATGCCACAGCATGGTACTGAAACAGCACTGGTCACACTGAGGGAGAGAAGATAGGGGGAGTGTACCTTGTGTGTCTTCCTGGATCTTTCTGTGGCCTCTGATATTGTCAATCATGATATCCTTCTGGGAAGGCTGCTGAGTTTAGCAATTGGAGGTTCCATTCTCAGCTGGTTCCGATCCTTCCTTGATGACCAAACTCAGATGATACAACTTGGAGGATGCTTTCTGTACTTTTTGAGACCTCTGCTATCAGATTCCATAGGGATCGACCATCTCCACAGTGTTTTCCGTATGAGAAGTCATACGGAAATGTGGGGTTTGCTGTCACCAGCCTACTAATGACCCAAAGCTCTGTTTCTCTTCTCTCGTAATCTGAACGTGTTGCTGTCCAGGGCCTAACGTCAGTAATGAACTGAACAAGGGCCAATAAATTGAAACTGTTTATTGTTCTGTCCTACTGTTAAAGGATCATTAGACCGGTTAGCAAGAAACCTACCAGGCCCTGAAGGGATTACACAGACCCTAAGGTTGGGTCCACAGTTTGGGGGTAATCCTGGACCTGGCACTCTCCATGGAGGCTCAAATATCTGCTGTGTCCAAGAGTGTCTTTTATCAGCTTCAGTTGTTTGCCCAACTGCACCCTTATTTGCATAAAAATGCCTAACGTCGGTGGTTCACACATTGGTACTCTCAATACTGCAGACTACTGTTATGCTCTTGACTAGGGTTGCTGATGAGAACAGTGCAGACACATTGGCAGATCAGAAAATGTGGCAGTCAGACTGATTACTGTGACTAGCAAATTTAATCATATATTCCCAGTCATGGTGTGCCTTCATTGGCTCCCTGTCAATTACTGTGGTCAATTCAAGGAACTGGTTCTGACCAATAAAGTCCTTAATGGTTCAGGGCCTCAATAATTGTTATAACGTTTCTCCCAGAAATCAGCTACCCATTGTTAAATTGTGATAACAATACTTGTTATCACAGCTCTTACTCTGGCCCGCTTCAATGCATTTCCGTCAACAGTCCAGGAAGGGAAGTATAACAATACCCCTTACACTCAGTGCATATGCTCCTGTAACTCTGGTGAGATTGAATCTGTCTCCCATGTGTTACTTCATTGTGCTTTTTATTCTGACATTCGAGAAGACCTTATTAACCCTTACATAAGGGCATTACAAGAGCCTCGGGGTGCAGTGGTTAAACCGCTGTACTACAGCTAAAAACTGTGCTCACGACCTGGGGTTCACTCCCAGGTAGCCAGCTCAAGGTTGACTCAGCCTTCCATCCTTCCGAGGTCGGTAAAATGAGTACCCAGCTTGCTGGGGGGGGGGGAATGTGTAGCCTGCATCATTAACTTGTAAACCCCCCAGAGAGTGCTTGAAGCGCTATGGGGTGGTATATAAGCAGCACGCTTTGCTCTTTTTTTGGATGATCAGAGGCACATTACACACTGCTTTTGCTGACAGGGCGATGCCCTGGCAGATATACTGGGCTAAACCAAAATTCAGATATGCTGACAAAAGTAGCTAAATTCTGTGCTGCTGCAATTAATATCCGTGAAGGAAAGGTTACACCTAAAGCACAGTTATAGAATTTATAAATTGGTGTATACCAATTTGATATAATGATCACAAGGACTCTATGAGCTTCAAAGTAACAATTCTGTCATTCTATGCAAGCTGCAATAGCTCATAGATAAGGCCTATGATAGGAAGGTAGGAGATATCTAGTAAGATGAATGAATGTAGTTTTATTTACGTATATGTATATAGATGTTTTTAGTGTTTTTAATGTTTTTAGATTGATTTTATGTTTCCTAATTTAAATAATGTACCTTACTTTTGCTGGTCAATGACTGTAATAAAACTACTACTACTACTACTACTGCTACTACTACTACTCTTATTATTATTATTATTATTATTATTATTATTATTATTATTATTATTATTATTATTATTATTATTATTATTATTATTATTATTATTATTATTATTATTATTATTATTATTATTATTATTATTATTATTATAACATATCTCACAGAAATCAGCTACCCATTCCACCGGCTCTCTCAATATATAATAGCAAATGTTTTCCCCTAAATTCTGTATTTTACTTTCTCTTTTTTCTTTGGTAATTGGTCATTGGAACCTACACATGTGCTTACAATGAAAGTTTGATTACTGAGACAGACATTACTGAGGAAATCTTTTTTCTGGAAGCAAAATGTGTTAACTACAAGAAATATGCATCCTACCTCATGTCTAGTTTGACCCCAATTCGACTGTCTATCTTGCCTGTTCTCATCAAGTACTAGACTTCAGCTGAATGTCTGCATTTGCCAATTGTTTAAGAACCAAGAACAATCTTTTTCCATTTTACATAGCCATTTGCAAACAGCAGCCTATGACCCATTCACCTCAGTTGTGCCCTGGCAGCAACTACAAGGAATGCTTTTGCCAACATAATTACTTTCCTTAATGATCAGATTATAATAAGGCAGAGCTCCCATACTGTTCTATGGAAGTGGCTTATTAGCAGTGTCTTTTTCATGCTGTTAGGATAATGTTTTAATTTTGCTGAGCATGGCACAAAGTACATAGCTTTGGTTTCAGACAAAATAACCATATTTATATCTGAGATGTCTGACCTAGCTTCATTAACCCTTCCCAGAAATTTGTGCAGAAATGGTGAAGACAGTTGAACACTGTCAAGGCTATGGATTTCAGCATGTGGCTTCATCATGCACAATCTGTACACATATATTAAGAATTAAGAATTACAGCTATTTGATGATTCTTGAGGAGAGAAAAAATGCTTTCCTGCTGGCGACCACAAAATGAAAAAGCTTTTAAAGATATTTTTTTTCTCACACGTGAAAATTTATTCTGGACTGCGTGCAACATACCCTCTAACTGTCAGTTCTGCTGGGCAACTTTGCCACTACGTGCTTGCACGACTCTGCTCCCGCATGCCGGATACCATCGCAACCCGAGCCTAATACGATCGCTGTGCAGAAGAGGAAGACAGTTGTGCGCAGGGAGGCAGAGGTGCACACGTATGCGCATGTACCCAGCTTAGAGGGAACCTGGACTGCATATGTAGGATACAATAGAGCAGTCAAGTCTTGAGTGATGAGCCACATGCAGCTTTTGAGCAAGTCAACAAAAGGGGCAGAAATAAAAGGCAAATTAGCTGGCCCTACTTGAGACATATATGAGGACCCCAGCAGACGCTTGCTCTTCCTCTGACCATCTCACATTAAGAAGGAAAAGAGGAAAAATGTTCCTGTGAACCTGACTGAATGGCCATATTATCATCCTCACCTTTTCAGCAGCTGAGAAACACTAGAAAACACTACCAGACTGAAAGAGTTGCTGTCCTGCCCTGTTTGCCTTAAAATTTCTCCGCTGCAGTCGTGACAGCACACGAGCCTGAATGGGGCCGGCCTTGAGTGAAGGCCACTGTCAGGAGTATTAAATGTATCGTGAAGTACTCATTTAAGGCTTATCTCTGTGTCAAGAGAAGAGATTATGTTTTTACTTTTGACTTTACCCCCAGGAATACAATTTATGGGAATTTGTCAGGTTCAGGAACATCAATAATGAGACACCATCAGTTCGGTAAAATAAAGGAATAGGTCACTCTGCTGTATTTTTCATGACATGAAAATATCAAGGGATGGTTGGCAGAGAGAGGGGGGAGAAAAATGAGGGTATTTTATGAGCAACAACGCTGTGTTGCAGCCTGAGTCAAAATGCTGCAACAGAGGCCCATATTATTTTTCCTTCGCCAGCAGTTTTTTTCCATTTTATATTAAATATGCTTTTGTGCATGGGGGAAAGGGCTTGATATACAAAATAGATATTTGATTAATTGGTGTGCCCCCAGAAGCACCTGAGCAGTTGATCAATTTTCTGCAGAAAAACATTCAGCTAACAAATAATCAATGAAACCAATTTTCTTAACACAAAGAAATCAAAAAGCACTAAGCGTTTTGCAAGAAGCCGCTTTGGTATTATCAAGTTTTCCATGTGATCACTGACCCTATTAACTCGGGGCACCTCCAGATGACAGGCCAGTATTTCTGATGAGGAGTGTTTGCAGCTCACTACTCAAGTTCTTCTCCCTACTGCTCAGAGACACTGTGGAAGGAAGATCATAAGCAGGGGCCAAACAGACAAAATGTTACAAGTATGACTGCGTTCAGCTTGCCTATTTTCTCCCTTTTAAAAAAGCAGCCACAGAAGGGCCTGCATAAAATGAGAAATACAAAGTACAATGAAACGGTGGAACTCCCCTCCCCCCATATTTCCACCCTTGTCGAAAAATTTCCTCCCCAAAGAGGTATTTGTTCTGGATATAGCATAGGGGGAATGTATTCTCTATGCAGAGTGCTCATAATCCTGATTCTCATTCCTATGGCTTGTAATTTTAAAGGAAAATGAGATTTTTTTTTAAAAAAATCAATGATTAAAACATTCAACACACCATTTAGTCTCCTTCTTTTCCTTCTTTTTAATGACATGTGAAACTGCAGCCATATAACCACTGGGGGAAGGTGCAGCCACACTTACACTCAGCACTTTAGTGCAACATTCACAGTGATGGCTCTAATCTAAAAAGTCCTAAATGTCTTGCGTCCAAGCCATCTTAAGGACTGCTTTAAATCCTGTGTAGCGGGCCACTCTGAAGCCTCTGTCAACTCAGGCCTCCCAGAGTGCTCACTACTCTTCTTCAAACTGCTGCCACCAACTTTATTCAGTAATCACAAAGGACAAGTGTTTCTTCTAAAACAAAACGTTGTTTATTGATTTGACAAAATAAAAGGGAGTGAATCACAGGTAGTAAATCAAGTTTCTCATTTAATGTATCTCACACAGACTTTTCCCTCACTGACTATCTCTCACAAATCTATCTCACTCTCTCAACCAATTTCTCTCATCTCCCAAACTCCAAAACTGTCAAGAATTCCCCCTTACACATCACACACACCCCTTATATAATCCAGCTCCTCCACCTTCTGCACCACCCTCCGTCCTCTCATTGGCTGATGTTCCCCTGCCCAGCTGTGACGGACAGGTGAGAGCAGAGCTGTATGTTACATCCTGGGAGTAAGTATTCTATGCATCTAAAGTAGTTTTAAAAAAGAGAAATTACTCCAACTATATTTTACAACTTCTGCAATAAGAGCCCCATGGAACAGTGGTTAAACTGCAGTACTGCAGTCAAGCCTCTGTTCACAACCTGAGTTCAATCCCAACAGGTTCAGGTAACTGGCTCAAAGCTGACTCAGCCTTCCATCCTTCCAAGATAAGTAAATTGAGTATCCAGTTTGGCGGGGTGGGGGGGACAAGTTGTTGTTCACATAATTATGCTGTAAACCATCCAGAGAGTCCTGTACTACTATGGGGCCAATGTATGAGTTGAAACAGTAGCAACAATTTCTGGGATCCTTTGAAAATAGCACCACACCCTAAATCCACGAATAGATCATAGGGTTCTACCTCCATCTTCAGAAAGATAAACATATTAGTGGTGGGACATAGTTGAAAAACCTTTGTGGGCTTAGGGAAGCCAGGAACTATTATTACAAAGAACATGCCTGCATTTCTTGTGCACCAGCTGTATTTCACATGCAGTCCCAAAAAAAAACAACGTGCATGTTTATTGGGGGGGGGGGGGAGAACAAAATACTGGATTTTGAATGTAGGGTAAATGTCATATCCCCAAACAGTGGCACAAGCTGTACATTTATTTCACTGAAACCTGATTATTCAAAAATGTCCTTAAGAAGAAACCAAATATAACAACAAGAGTCCATCAGATTAAACGTCTTCCCTCATAATCAAATAATGTTTATGAAAACAATGTGATCACTGAAAATCGTTCACCACTGTAGCAATCACTCTAGGCTTTAGCTTATGATTTAAAATTTGTTTAAAATTAATAAAAGCCATAATCCCTACAGTATATTGAAAAGTCTACATCTGCTGAGTTCAGCTTTTCATATCCTTCCTTTCTTCCTTTCTTCCTTTCTTCCTTCCTTCCTTTCTTTCTTATAAATGCTTGGAACTGGCATGACTTCAGAGAAGGGCAAAATAAAATACAAAACTGGCAGCTTCCATGCAGCAGAAGAAAAGGCCAACAAAAAGGCATAAGGGCTCAAGGCAAAGAAAGGAGTGTAATAGAGAAGTGAAGCAAAGAGAAGAGAAATGAAATGAAACAGAGCAGCAGGAATGAAATCTGAAGTCACAAAACAGGAAGACCCAATGGATGAAGAAATTAACCTTGTATGTAAACTTATGGACTGGAATTTATGGAATCACCTGATTCATCAACTACACTGGCAAACTATAAAGACATCCTGCTATTTGTATGGGTTTTGTGATGGTGACAGTGGCATTGGGATGATGAAGCAAACATGATGAAAATAAAAAGACTGTTCCTAACTGCCTGAATCTTCAGAAAGTGCTATATCTTTTAAGAGTTCTGGTTGTTCTATTTATAGTGTGCTCTACCCCAAAACGAAATAGGAACATGTGCAATCTGATGGTATGATAGTTCAACAGTTTCAACTGAAATGTCAGCTGAGTTCAATGGGATTCACAATGCAGGTGTTGATAGGATTAAAGCCTTAGAAGCACCAAGCTTTGGGAGTAATTGATAAGGAACACCTCTCAAGCACCTCTGAAATAAATGGGGTTATGCCATTTTAAAAAATTGTTTTATTAAGAACTGCTATAAAAGGAGCAATTGTTAAAAAAAGCAGATAAAGCTCTAAAGGGTAAAATGTATTAAATGTTATCTGTAAACTACACCCTTTCTTGCAACAAAGAATCATGAATGTCCTGGTCTCCTCTCATGAAGCCTACTGTAATGTACTGTACATGGAGCTGCCCTTAAAGACTGCTCAGTACACTCTTACTGCTTCCATAAGAATTAAGAGGCTAAGTAGCAGCCAGGTGCTGCAAACCAAATGCCCTTGAGTAACTGATCCTCAGCAAGTGTGCCCACCTCTATAAAAACGAATATTTTAGCAGTTTGCTGGTCTGGATCATTCAGGTGTGTGTTAACACAATATTAAGGAGGAAACACATAAGCAACGATCAAAGAAAAGTAATGTTGCTGCCCATCAATCTCTGAACGGTTAGAAGGCCATTTCCAAACAATTTAAAAGTCATCATTCTATGGTGAGGAAGATTATTCACAAGTGGAAAACAATAGTACAGTTAGAAAAAGGAAAAAAAGTATGGCTTATTTGGAAAGGTTGACAGGAGAAAGCCTCTTCTCTCTAAAAAGAACATGGCAGCATGGCTTAGGTTCGCAAAGTTCCACAAGACTTCTGGAACAATATCCAACAGGCAAAACTTTGCTGAAATTTGGTCATGCAACAGGACAATGATCCCAATCACACAGCAAATCTACAACAGAATGGCTGAGTAAGAAAATAATCCAGGTGTTGCAATGACCGAGTCAAAGTCCAGACCTCAACCTGATTGTAACGCTGGCTCTATGGCTTGGAAACAGGGATGAGCACCGCCCCCTAGAGTCGAACACGACTGGACAAAAATTGTCAAGGGGAACCTTTACCTTTACCTTCATGAAGATCAAGAGATGCCAGGGAAGCCCCCAAGAGTGCAATTAGACTCACGGGCTCAGGAGTTACTCTATCTCCCATGTTTTGCCTAATAGATGTTATCATTTTCACCAATACTACTGAAAATCCTCTAAAACTGGATTGTGCACATGTGCAGAGGGATAACCCACTCATTTATTGAAGCTTACTGTAGATCCAACCCTCTTTATTCAGCTAGAGTTAGCCCCACTTGTCACCATGCTTAGCATGTTGTGTAAAGTGTAGAGAAACTTTTTCTCATCATCCTAAAATGGTGTTGTGAATCAACCTTATAGAGCAGTCTAACATGAGAAATGTAATCAGCAGAACATAATTATAACATTTTAGACCAAGAGGAATATAAAAGGTTCTAAAATGAAGTTGATAACAAGCAGTTAACTTCTTTTCTAATATTTGATGTTTAGACAATCGCTACAGCCAAGCTTAATCTTGCAGCAAGCAACACACAAAGACTGCAGAAATACTAGCTATAGATTTTCTTTGTGCCATGGGCAGGGATTTTTCATTTCATACATCATTTGCAACTCAGTGCAGTGATTCTGCAAAGTCAGTGTTGAACTCACAGGCACAAAGTTGGAAGAGGAAAGACACAGCTTTTTATTGTTACTGAGCTTTTCATGGAGGTGATAGCTAATACTGGAAGTAGAAAGCTTTTTTTTTTTTGCTTTCCCAGAAGTCCCTGCATCATCTTTAGATATGTTAGCCACTATAACACAGAAGTCACATGTGCTGTTTTTCAAGGGCAAAATAAGATGTGACACGCTAGGTGTCTTCAAAGGCCTAATTAAGTTGGCAATCTGCTGGTAGATACCCCAGATACCTTACCAGCAGGCCACACTTTCCTGTGCTTTGTCTCCAGCATCTGCTCATCAAAAGCATGCTCCTGGAAAACATGTAGAAGAACACAGAGGTTATATTTGCTAATTAGACTAAATCCAGTCTGACCACTCACAGAATGTAACTTAAACTGCTTGCCGAAAAGGGGACAAGCCCTCTGTATTGGTTGCATTTTATTGGGAAGCAAATAGTAAAGTATGCAAACCAATACAGTACTGAAAAGGGACATTTGGTGGTAGCCAGCAACCTAACAGGTGGAAAAAGAACTATTCAGAAGGGTTTTCTCCCCATATTTTAATGATTGAGAGGAATATACAGGGAAAAAGTTTGCTGGATTTTCAAAAGCTTCCATTTCTGGACTAATTATTGATAGTACTTTATTTACTACAGTGTCATTGTAATATCCATTTGGTGTATTTTAAGAAAATGTATTGAGTTTGGGGGGAGTGCTATACCCGTTAACTGAAATATTGCTGACGTAGAAATATTATGTTTTGAAAGGCATATTTTCTAGAGCCCAGTTTCTTTTGTGTAAAGGAAGTCTAACATAATATAATTTTTAAAGAGGTGATGGGCTTTGCTACATCATAGCACTGTGGAGCCAGAAGTTGAGAATTTGTTTTCCCACTGTGCATCCCAGAAGAGCCAACCTACAGTCATGTGAAAAGGTAAGTACAGTAGGTAAATGATTTATTTAACAAAAATAAAGCCAAAATGGAGACACCATGTGTGAAATCATGACACAGTGTAATATGTCATTTGTTGTTCCTTTGAGGTTATTTTTACCTAATTTTCAGACCTACTAAGGACCATACGATTTTTATTATGCCCTGATAAGTAAAATGATAGAATGGTTGTTGTGGGTTTTTTTGGGCTCTTTGGCTGTGTTCTGAAGGTTGTTCTACATAATGTTTCGCCAGTCTCTGCGGCCGGCATCTTCAGAGAACAGTACTCTGTGCTCTGGTGTAGTTGGCTTGGGGGTGCAGTATTTATGGCTGTGAATAGGCTTTTGTCTTTTTCTGTAGATGGGTGATTAGTGTATCTTGTGGGTGTATTGTGCTAAGGAGAAGAGATTATCTGACTGGCCATTAGGAAGAACAACCTTTAGAACACGGCCAAAGAGCCCAAAAAATCCACAACAACCATTAGATCCCAGCCGTGAAAACCTTCGTGAATACATTAAAATGATATAATTCAAAGTGGGCATAATTTCTTTTTCACATGACTATAAACAGCATCTTCACCACCTGGGTAGACTCTCAACATGAGATAACCCACCTCCCAAAATTAGGGTTCTACATATATAGAGAGAAAGCCCAGGTACAGCTACATTTTCCTTTTCAAACCATTATATATTTATGATTTAAAAGATAAAGAAAGAGATAGGGATAACATGTTCCCCTCAATGTGTGTGTGGTCCACACACTTTAAGGCACAAAAGAACAGGACTTAGATTGCTGCTAAAGAATTGAGATGGCCAAAAATGGGTGGCGGGAGGTGACAAACTGAAGGCTGCCTAGAACATATGTGGCGGAGGGCATGATTTAAAGCCAGAGGTTTCTTTGTTCATAGCTGTATACTACAAGACTTGTCCCTGAAATAAAGCTGTGTTGAATAATTGTAACAATATATAAATGCTGCCAAAATACATGGTTTTAATTTGGAGTTCCTTTGTTTTCAGATATAATAGGACACATCTGTCTTTATGGTCAGTATTTTATAGAATTACTTTATAACTCAATTACAAAAAAACTCTCTTTATTAGAGATACTAATGAAGCACTCCCCTTCATGGATTGCTGCCTTGTCATGGCGAAGGGGCTTGAGTAATTCAGAGAAGCTATGGGCTATGTCGTGCAGGGACACCCAAGACGTCATAGTGGAGAGTTCTGACTAAACGCAATCCACCTGGAGCAGGCATTGGCAAGCCACTCCAGTATCTTTGCCAAGAAAGCCCCATGACCAGAAACAAAAGGCTAAAAGATATGATGCTGGAAGATGGCCCCTTCAGGCCGGAAGACGCCCAACATGCTACTGAGGAAGACCAGAGGGCAAGGACAAGTAGCTCCAGAGCTAATGAAGTGGTTCATGAATTACAGCTATGCAAAATGTCACAACCTTGGTTGGTTGTTTTTTAATACAATTGTCTTCTCTCTTTTGAATTTGGGTTTATATGAGATTTGTGCCAGTCAAGCAATATGTATTAGAGAATTTGGCTGGCAAACTGGGCCTCTTGGATCTAAGGTAGGGACCAGACAGTACTGGCACTATTTGGCTCAGATTTGTGGCTCTATGTTTTCAAGCATACTTTTCTCTTTCTTGTTCTCCTCTTGCCTTCTTGACATGATCTGGATGTGATTTAACCACTGCCATACTATATACAACACAGATGGCTCGTGCACAGGGCAGGAGAACCGCCATCCAATATCGGTGTGTGTGTGTGTGTGTGATGCATCCTCCCATCCCAAACCATGAGTCACCTCTGATCTACACTTCTGTGCCCAAACCACCATTCACATTTTGGCAGTCCAGTTGATTTTTGTCAGGTTAGCCCTTCTCTCCTCAGCTAAGGAAGTCTGGTTTTTGTTCCTCCCCCCCCCCCAAGTGCTGGGACGAACATGGCCTGAATTTTTTAGATACTATACTCCTCCTCTTCCTGAAGCTGGTGGAGATTATAGAGGCAGTGTTTACCAGGTTTAATTTTTAAAAAGAGGATATGAATGTCCAAGGACTTTACTCAGATTGTCTGTGCGCCAGATGCAATTTGCATTCTGGAATGCCTTGACACAGTATTTCTTCAAAATTCATCCAGCCTGTTGATAGCATAGGTGTTTAGTCAAGATGGTGCTTGGGCTTTAGAATGTTCCCTTAGCTTGTTAATCTAAACTAAATGGCAGTAGTGGAAGAAAAGCAATTAGTAAAACATGATTGATGGATCTAGTAGTAGTGGTGGATAAAAGTAACACACAGGTCCCTTTTAGGTGGGTGGGTGGGAATCCAAAGGAGACAGGCTTTCATTCTCAGATTTGTTCTTAACTGTATATACACAAAGCTAAAAGGTTACTTGTTGCATCACGGGCAAAAAGAGAGGTTACTTACCTGTAACCATGGTTCTTCAAGTGGTCATCTGTGAATTCACACAAAAGGTTTAACCCAGCGCCAGCATTGGTCCTCTCGGAACATTCTCAAGCTTTAAGAGAAAAGTAACAAAGTTTAAGGCTGCCTATACTGCGCATGCTCCGCCCGCCCAAGCCTCAGTTCCATTTATCCACCGCAGGTACCTGAGCATGGGCTAGATACAGCCAGTGACAGATAGAGGGGAGGCAGGGCGGGATTGTGTGAATTCACAGATGACCACTTGAAGAACCGTGGTTACAGGTAAGTAACCTCTCTTTCTTCATCGTGGTCTTCTGTAAATGCACACAAAAGGGTGATTAGCACGCTTACTCACCGGATGGTGGGCTGTCACTGGAGGACAGACGTCAACACCGCTCTCCCAAAACTTGTCTCCTTCTTGGCCCTCAGGTCTAGTCTGTAGTGAGTGATGAAGGTGGGAACATTAGACCAAGTGGCAGTCCTGCAGATGTCAGGCACTTCAACGCCACGTAGTAGGGCAGTAGGCTATGGCTCTGGTGGAATGAGCCCAAAGTCCTTCAGGTGGAGTCTTACACTGAAGCTCATAAGCAAGCGAATTCGTGGAGACAAGCCATCTGGAGAGTGTTGAAGATGATTTCGGAAGACCCTTCTTTTTCCCAAAGTAGCAGAGGAAAAGTCAGAGCCCTCCTGACATCCAGAGTGTGGAGCATGTGCTCGGTGTCATTTGTAGGTTCAGAGAACAGAGTGGGAAGCAGCAAAGGCTGGTTGAGGTGAAAGTGCGAGACAACTTTTGGGAGGAAAGAGACACCAGGGTGCAACAGCAGGAAAGGTTGATCACAATGAAGGTTGATCACAATGAAGGGCAGCAAGTTCACTCGCTCGTCTGGCAGAAGTGATGGCCACAAGAAATAACGATTTCAAAGATAACATCTTAAGGTCACACGTAGCCATTGGCTCAAAGGGAGGACGGGTAAGTGCATGCAACACCAACTGAAGGGATCACTGCAGAACTGGTGGTCGAACTGGAGGCCTCAGATTAGTAAGTCCTTTAAGAAAGGCTTTAACCATAGGATGAGAGAACAGGTGGGATGAAGTTGAATCCTTAGGCTGAAAGGAGATGATCGCAGCTAAAGGTAAAAGTAAAGGTAAAGGTTCCCCTTGACAATTTTTTGTCCAGTCGTGTCCGACTCTAGGGGGCGGCGCTCATCCCGCTCTTCAAGCCATAGAGCCAGCGTTTTGTCCGAAGACAATCTTTCCGTGGTCACATGGCCAGTGTGATTTAGACACGGAACGCTGTTTACCTTCCCACTGAGGTGGTCCCTATTTATCTACTCGCATTTGCATGCTTTCGAACCGCTAGGTTGGCGGGAGCTGGGACAAGCGACGGGTGCTCATTCCGTTGCGTGGATTCGATCTTACGACTGCCGGATCTTCTGACCCTGCAGCACAGGCTTCTGCGGTTTAGCCCACAGCAGCTAGGTAAACTTTAATGGTGGAAAGAGACAACTTGAAATCAAACAGGTAACACAAGTATTGTAACAAGGTAGAAAGAGATACAGGGGATGGTACAAGACCCCTGGCTTCAGTAAATTTTAGAAAACTTTTCCACTTATAACTGTACAGTAGTGAAGTGGATGGCTTTATGGCCCGATCTAACACCTCCTTGATCTCGGGGAGATCCACCACACCGTTAGATGCAGTGTCTCTACATCTGGATGGAACACTCTGCCTGCATCCTGTGTCAAGAGATTGGGCAATGTTGGTCGTCTCTTGAACCCTGAGGACATCCTCATCAACGTTGGAAACCACACTTGCCAAGGCCAGTATGGTGCTATGAAGATCGCCCCCATGGGTGAATAACGAAGCTTCACTAGAGACCTCTGTATTAAAGGAAGAGGAGGAAACATGTAGAGGAGTCCTTGATTCCACAGAATCATGAATGCGTCCCCTAACGAGTCCTTGCCTAGGCTGGCTCTGGATGCATACTTGGTTCACTTCGCATTGCAATGAGAGGCAAAGATGTCTACAGTTGGGGTCCCCCATGGGTGACATAGGTCCTGGAACACTTGGGTGTTCAGTTCCCACTTGTGTGTTTGACGTGTGAGAAGACTCAGCTGGTCTGCTAACATATTGTCTGTCATGGCCACATGTATCGCTATAGGAAAGACATGGTGCTAGTAGCACCACTTCCAAAGGTGAATGGCAAGGTAGAGAAGCAATCCTGAGCGTGTCCCTCTTTGTACATGGTCGTGGTGTTGTCTGTCACTAATTGAACACCACGACCCTGCACCATGGGAAGGAAAGCTCTGAAGGCCTTGATGACCGCTATGATCTCCAGATGGTTTATGTGGAGGTTCCTTTCTTGAGTAGACCAGAGTGCATGAACCTTGTGCCATCCGCAGTGTGTTCCCCATCCTGTTGGACTGGCATCTGTTGTCACCTGCACAGTGAGCTGAAGTGGTCGAAAAGGCCTGCCTATCCTCAGATGAGGAGGAGAGTTCCACCATTGGCGTTGTTGTGCAAGCTCTGGAGTTACATGAAGATGTTTCCTCTGGCTGTCTGTCATGGGATTGAAGAGTGCCAGGAACCATGACTGCAGGGACCGCAGTTTGAGACGTGCGTGGCCCAAGGCCGGAGTGGTGGAGGCCATGAGTCCTAACAAGTGTTGGACATATTTCGCTCTCACGCGGGCCCATGGTCAAAACTTCTTGAGAGCCCTTCGTATTTTTTGAATTCATTCCCTGGGCAGAAAAATTTGACCTCTGATGGCATCTAGTCGTGCTCCGATGTAATGCACTATCTTGGAGGGTTCGAGATGCGACTTCTCCCTGTTGATGGTGAGGCCTAGTTTTGGCAGTAACCGTAGAATGAATTTTGTGTCTTTTAGAGCCTGAGTCCTGGATGGAGAGACTACCAGCCAATCGTCTATGTAAGGACGTGGATGCCGTTGAGGGGTTGGTAAGCTGCCACAGGTGCCATGACCTTTGTGAATGTCCTGGGAGCTGTTGAAAGTCCGAAGGGCAAGGCTAGGAATTGATAAATGGTTCCCTGGAAGATGAATTGAAGGTACTTGCGATGATCTGAATAGATGGTCACATGGAAGTATGCATCCTTCAGATCCACCACCACAAACCAATTGTTTTTCTTTAACAGGGGCAGGATGGACTCCAAAGTCACCATTCAGAAGCGTCTTGGATGCAGGTAGGAGTTTAGGATTCTGAGGTCTTATACCTCCACCTTTCTTTGACACGGCGAAGTACTGGGAGCAGAATCTGTTTTTTAGATCTGTGATTGGGACAGGATGAATGGTGTCCTTTTCTAGAAGAGATAGAACTTCCTTTCGCAGAGCGGGGTCAAAAGATGTGTGACTCCCTAAGGGAGGAAATTCTATAAATTCCAGGCGGTAGCTGAATTCGATGATTTGTAAAATCCATGAGTCGTTTGTGATGGTAGCTCAATTTGACAGAAAGGGATGTAAACGTGTGGTGATGTGATCTATGGTTAAGCTTTTTACAGAGTTAAAGATACTGTTTGGATTTTTTGGCAGATGGCTTGTAAGACTGCCGGTGCTGGGACTGTTGAGTACGGTAGCTAGGAGTAAAAGACAAGGCTTGTGAGGATCTTTGTTGGGGTAAGCTCTTAAATGGCCTACACTGTTGTGAGGATTGTTGGTATTGGGCATAAGATTTTCACCATTGATACTTATTGTATCTAGCTGAGGATGGATGTAGTAAGATTTAGCCGTCTTTTTTGCCTTATGCAACTCCTCTAAGTGATTGTCGGTTTTCTCATTGAAAAGTCCCGTGGCATCAAAAGGGAGGTTTTCTACCTTATTCTTTACATCATCTAATATATTAGCAGCTCTTAGCCATGCATGTCTGCACAGAGTAACAGCAGACATAAGAACCCTGGCAGCAGCCACTGCGGCATGTCTAGTTGACAACCTCTGATGCTTTGATACTGTTTGAGCCTCATCATAAAAATTCAGGAAACCCTGTCTAACTTCCTCAGGAATCATCTTGAGTCCAGGTAAGATTTTCAACCAGAGCTGTTTTTGGTAGGCTCCCAGAGCCGTTTGGTAGTTTATAAGCTTCAATAGGAACGAAATCAATGAGTAGATCTTCCTCCCAATGATTTCTAGCTTCTTCCCTTCCTTGTTAGTGGGAGTAACATGGGATTTCCCAGTGGGTTTGGTACAACTGGTTTCAACAATCAAGGAGTTCGGAATTGGGTGTTTGAGGAGAAATTTAGTGTCAGTGCCATGAACACGGTATAAATTTTCGATACGGCAAGAAAGGAATGGGGAATTGGAAGGTTGTTCCCAAAATTCCTTAATGATTTCCATTATAACTGGAACAAAAGTCAGACTAGGAGGTGGAGACCTCTCCTGATTGATATCTCCAAAGATGAGGTCTTCTGTAGGAGGTGTAGGTTGATCCAGTTCCAGCTTGAGAGTCCTTGCCAATCTAGATAACATCTGAGAAAAAGAAGAAAAATCCTCAGAGGGTGATGAAGTGGGGGCGTCCCCGATATCAGAGCCAACAACTTCACCTTCAGGAAGATCACCTTGGCAAGGTTGAGCTGGTAAGTTTGGTTCAGAGTCAGAGGAGAGAACCGAGGAAACCTCATCAGGATCAGAGGAAAAAGCATCCCGCTTTCTCTTATGTGAACACTTCTCGACGTCAACCTTATCTTTCGAGGTCTAAGATTGGATCTGTTGTGAAGTTGTAAGTACAGGTAATGCTGGTGGAATAGGCATTACCGGAGGAGGTGGTGCTTCTTGAGGTCTTTCAGCATCGACCCATTGACGTCGATGACGATGACGGGGTCGAAGAGAGTCTGAGGACGATGACAGATAGATGTACTTGACTCTCTTGTGTTTTCGACCTCGATTGGTCGAGGTCGAAGAAGACTCCGAAAAACTAGAACGTCATCGACATCAATGGCGGTGGCGCGCCCTAGACTTTCCTGAGTCATCAGAAGAGGAAGAGGAATGCGCTCAACGTCGATGCTTGGTTCGGCATCGAGCCAAAGATCGGTGTTTCCTTTTTGAAGTTTGCTTCTTGTGAGGCGATCTTGATCTCGAGGGCGATGAGGCCATCTCCATAGCAGAAGGCTTGGTGGCTGACAGAGTAGATTCCCACAAATGATATTTAAGGCGTTGCTGTCTAGCTTTCAAAGCCGCCTTGCTAAAAGTTTTACAATGCTGACAGGACTTCGGAAGGTGAGATTCCCCTAAACTGAAGAGACAACAATCATGTCCGTCTTGGTGGAGGATCTTTCTTGAGCAAACCGCACAACGACTAAATGGCCCTGACAGCATAAAAGCTATGAGAGTCTTACTGAGAGCCGTTACAGAGCGGGGAAATGGCAGGAAGTCCGAGGCAGCCAAAGTTGAAGGGAAAAACGATAGCGAAATCCGTAAAAACCAAGTCAGCGTCAAGGGATACAGAATTCTCCAAATAAATGCCAGTCCAGGTCAGAAAAAACACGAAAGATCAGTCCAAAGTAGAAATATAACAGAGCTTGAAGTGCGAGGTTCGAAGTCGCTAGGCGGAAAAATGGAACTGAGGCTTGGGCGGGTGGAGCATGCGCAGTATAGGCAGCCTTAAACTTTGTTACTTTTCTCTTAAAGCTCGAGAATGTTCTGAGAGGACCAACGCTGGCACTGAGTTAACCCTTTTGTGTGCATTCACAGAAGACCACAATGAAGAACCTACATTTTGAATGCCATTTCTGATACAATACTATATTTACATCTTTGGGGTGGGTGGCCTTCATAAAGGAAAACAATCCACATTACACCTAATTCCTTAGAAAAATAAATGAAAACAAAATACATTATTACAATATCACTCATAGAATGCCCCAAAGAGTTGGGAAAGAACCACAAAGAGCTCGATTGCAGGAATGTTCTCCCAGTAAGGGGTCATTTAGTTTGATGACAACATAAATACCCTGTAACCACGTTTCATCATAAACACAGACTTGGGTAGTGACAAATATAGATGGATGTGCAGGGGGAGAAACCCCCTGATTGATAGATCTAGCATTTTCTTCAGACATTTTGATGTGCAGTTACTTTGGCTCTCTGAAAATAATATAAGATTTTTCTCTTCTCTTCCTTTTCTACCCTTTTCTCTTACTGCTTTTTAAAATAATTCACACTAGATTGGATCTATCCCCATTGTTCTATGACTAAATGGAACAAGAACTGCATTTGCAGTTTCCATCGTATGTCTTTCTGTGTGTGTGTGTGTGTGTGTGTATAGTGCTTAGCAGTATTGTTATCTAATACTGGTGTCTATCTTAACTCTTAAAATTTGATTTTAACACACATAGTACATATATATAAACAAAGCAGAGTTATACAAACTTCTTTATTCACTAGTTTTTTTTTTTGCTTAGGAAGAGTAACAATGAATGCAGCAAAAAAGTTTTAAAGCAGTTACAGTATTTCAATACATTCCTGTAATGCAAATTAGATTGTTTCTCTGATACACAAGAAATAGAGCTCTGTAACATATATATTTGAAAACAACCCAGCTATTGTAGGTTCTATTTAGTCAGCATCCCCCAGGATATTTTTTACGTAAAGCCATAGAATTCAAAGAGGGTGTACTTTCTTTTTCACATGTCTGTAAATGGCAATGAGAATTAATATTCTAACTGAACTTCCTTGAAAGAGATGCTGATTGACTGAAGTACATAAGTGCTCTGACATTACTAGCATCCTTTGCCTGTGCTTCTTTGGTGCTCCTCCTGCTGATGCTTCCTGTATCAATTGCTTATTTGCATTCCTTGCTTTAGATTTCTGGTATTTTATGCATCTCAATCCTTATATTCTAGAAAAGAGTTCCAGGAAAGAAGAAAATATCTGCCTATTAAGAGCACTGTGGTGTTGCAGCTATAAATATTGTTTTCCATTGCAACAAAAGTATGAGCATAAATAAAGGAGGCATTCAAATTCTTACAAGATCATTTAAAAAGAGAGGGAGAGAGAGGAGGTGACTAAGAAAGAGAGAACTCAGGATTGTGCTTTTCCCAACCTGCCCTTCTCTTTTTCTGATAGCGATAATTGTTAAGTGGATCTGCAAGGTGTCCATTAATCAATGTCAGTTGTGGCTATCCTTACGTTTTGATTGGCTGCGCAGGACTACCTACCCACTAAAAGAGAAGGAAAATGCACCATCTTGCAGAATCCAGTTTTCCACTCCTTTATTCCCCTTCTCCCAGTTTAAAAACAGGAGTCTAAAATAGGGAAAATATTGTAGAATATAAAGAAATAAGCAACCACTACAGACAGCTCGGTAAGCAATCTGTTTTTTACAAAAAGTTATGACATATAGACAACATTTAAAGATGCAGACAGGTACATAGATTTGTTGGGTTTTTTTTTTTTACAACCTTGCATGCTGTCGGTAGTTTGAGTAACTGGGAGGGGCTTTTCTCAGCTAGGGTCCAGCACTAACCAGTCTATCCAGCACTAACCAATTGGTCTTTCCAGTTTTTCAAATTCAATGAGAGCCCTGCTCCCCCACTAACTGTTGTATTTCTCCTTTGCATTGTTTGGTGGCAATTCTTTGTTGATGATCTGTTTGGTTGTTTGCTAATATGTGTATAGCGAAGAAAGCAGTATGTATACTCAAGATTTTAATTTGAAGCAACTATAAGGAAAGAAACTTTTTGAAATTCTTTCTCCTACAAATGTATCAGAGTGAATTATTGATACTTTAAATGCCAGTTAAAGAGAAAGAGGTGGACTCTGGGTAACTTGTAGCTTTTCTCCTATGTAGATCTCTGTACTTTTTCTGCCTAGGAAAAAGAGAATTGTACTATAAATGCAAAACTCTGCAACAAGACTAGACACAGATTGTTGTAGATCTAGATCTAAATGTTGATGGCAATGACAATGACCAGAGTTCAGGTATTGGGTTGGGATATAGGAAGATCTATTAGAAGTTAGCAGCTTTTTTTCTTTTCTTTTTCTTTTTTAAATCACAGTCACTACTTAGCAGTATAGCCACTGGTAACAGACATCACCAAATTAATTTGCTTTTTTAAAACAGTTTTTTAAGGTCAAGCAATCAGTATAACTAGTAGAGAATTAGGTATATGCATGTGCAAGTATCTAAGGAAGTATTAGTTAAATTTATTATTTGAAGTATTTTAAACCCACTTTTCTCCTTATAAAGGACCGAAGGTGGCTTACAACAATTAAAAGACAGCATTTCAATTTGTAACAGTGAATATGCAATACTAAAAGGACCAATGAATACAATACCAAAAAAAACTTAAGCAACACCATACTGCACCATTCATTGCAGTAAGGTACAAACATTTATCTTCAAAACCCCACTCAGCAGTCATTCACTCAGGGAAAGCTTGTCTGAAGAGAAAGGTTTTCTCCTGCTTACAGAAGGACAGAAAAGATGAGGCCAGCTTAGCTTCCTTTGGGTGGGAGTTCCAGAGTCTTGGAGTAGCAACAGAGAAGAACCTCTCCTGTATCCCCATCAAACACACCTGTGAAGGCGGCAGGACCAAAACGAAGACCTCCCCTGATGATCTCAACACTCACGCAGGCTCATAAAGGGAGATGTGATCCTTGAGATACCGAAGGTACATGTAATACCGAAGGTACATGTTTACCCCCAACAGTATGAAAAAATCTTGTTATTGCCACAGTATTTTTCTGGGCATTCATTGCAGCGTGGTTTACATGAGTAACCCAGGATCCTGAAGAGTGAAAAACTATGCCAAGGTATTTATAGCATGCTACTTGCTCTACAGGGTGACCATTTAGAGACCATTTGTGTTTTATTCTCCTTCTACTCACCACCATAATCTTGGTTTTAGCATAGTTAATTATTAGTTGTTCTTCATTACAGTAGGTGGAGAAGGATCTCAGAAGTCTTCTAAATCCCATGCACGTAGTTGACAATAGAACGGCATCATCAGCATAAAGTAGAGTTGAAATTGGGCGAGAGGCAAGTTTTGGTTGGTGAAAGTTGGGGTTACTTAAATTTCCAACCAAGCCATTGATATAGAAATTGAACAATGTGGGGGCTAGTATGCATCCTTGTCTCACCCCATTAAGTACAGAGACCTGGTTGGATAAGATCCCCACGGAGTTGCAAAGAACCCGCAAATGTGTATTTTCATGAAGTCGCCGCATTAACAGAAGAAGCCGTTTATCATTACTTGTGATCTCAAATTTAGTCCAAAGGCGTTCCCTTGGTATGAGATCAAAAGCAGATTTGAAGTCTATGAAGGCTACATATAGAGCACCACCTTTAAGGGCAGAGTATTTAGATGCCAGGTGGTGTAAAATAAGACCCTGGTCTATGGTGGATCTTCCCAGCCTAAATCCAGCTTGCTCCTCTGCCAGTATATTCTCATCGAGTAGCCAATCTTGTAATTTACCCAATAAATGCCTTGCATATAGTTTGCTAATAGTGTTTAGTAAGCTTATTGGACGATAGTTAGCAGGGTCCCCTCTATTTCCTCTTTTGTAAATTGGGACTACAATGGCTAGGCCCCAATCCTCTGGAAAACATGCTGTTTTGTCAATCCAGGTGAATAAAGAGGCAAGTACTGGAGCCCACCAATCAGCGTTAGACATTATAAGGTCAGGTGGAATATAATCAGTTCCAGGAGCCTTGCCTTGAGATAGCTTGGGCCCAAGCCATTTAGGGCTTTAGAGTAGTAGCAGGGGTAGCAGTAATAGTAGTAAGCATTGAAAATTAGAACCGAGAAATGTACACCATATAACAAAAATTCACCTGGCTGTATTATATGTAGATGGGAACTCTTTTCAAAGTTTCCAACATTGCTAATAAATAAATTGCTTCATGACAAAGGTATGTATTGCATTTTATATTCAGCCTGAAGTCTTGTTTTAAACAGTTTACACATGGAAAGCCTTGTGAAAACTTTTCCACCTAGAATCTTCTCCTCTCTTTCTTTTCTCTGTGCACTTGCTTCTTCTTCTGGCTTAGCCTTAGTCTCCTTCCACTTCTCCTGGGATAGGGCCCTTGTTATATTCTCGAATAGTCCGGGGTAGGGGCTACCTCTGGCCAGTTCTCCAATTCTCACCCTCTCACCACCCCCCTCATACTGACAGGAATACCTTGCCTTCTGTCTGGGTGCTGGCACAGTGGCGGTGTACCCCTTTCTGCAGCCCTTCTGCTGTTGCTGTCATATCTGTTCTGGGCCTCTAGTCTGGAGGTGATGGCATGCCATCAGAGGCAGGCTTGTCCCTGTCCCCTTCCAAATAAAATTGCTACTATTTCAGTGTAGAAAGTATTGCTTCCTCGTTGCTTTCAAAGCTGAGGTAATTCTTCTACTTTTAAGTGTTTTATGAATAGAGAAAAAAACCTAGCAGTAAGAAGTAATGGCCACTATCTGAAGAAAAGCAACATTCACTCAGACACCCCCCCAATCAAGCTCTGAATATATAAATCTTATTATTAAACAGAGATCATATAACATGCTAACATCATTGAGCAATGAATCTATGCATCTAAATTTCACCTTTGCCATAAAAAAGCCCAAGGCATTTTCAGGCAAACCATTTCCTCTCAGGCCCAAATAATACAATACAGATAAAACATCATTCTACCTGAAATCACTTTAGCATTCCAGAACTGTTATTCTGGCAGACCTGTGAGCAAGAGCTGTAGTTACAATGAGAAGACTAACCATAGGGGAAGAAAGTTAATTTGCCACCTATGAGAGGTGTGAAAAGCTCCTGCTACGACAATCAGTTGATTCCAGCACCTAAGTAGTTTCCTCTACAATTGTTGTGTTTTATTTATTTTTATTTATTTATTTTTGGACTTATATACCGCCCCATATGTGGAGAAAATTTATGCTGTTATGCTGTTACAATGTATATGTCTGTGGCAGTAGCAAATGTATATCTATGACAATGGCAGGCCTCATGCTAAAACTGCAAGTCACTAGTTTCCAGTAAGGATGATCATTAACCTGCTGTCTATTGTCTCTGGATAATGTAGTTAAAGTGTTCGTGTATTCAGGAACTTGTCTGTGTATTTGGATGGTATCTGTGTCTGTTTACTGTTGACTGTCTGTTTGCCAGCCTGTCTGTTTACCAACCACTGTGTTTACTGATGCCTTTGTATTCAAGGAAATTAGCTGTCTCTGTTTACTAGCACTCTGGTTATTCTGGCTGTGTATTCAGGAAATTAGTTACCTCTGTATTGATTAACTAGAGCAAATGTAGTAGGGGGATACAATAAAAGAAGAGAGGGCGGGGGAACGGGAATTCCGCCTCTGAACAGCTGCCATACACTCGAGTGTCCCGTCTTTTCTTTTCCCCCTTGCTGGTCAAGGAGAAAGATCCCTGCCCCTGAGGCTTCATCTGCAAGACCCCTACTTTCCTTCATCTTGCAGATCCCGACAAAATGGTGCCCTCTCTGAGGTAATTCACCTATCATCCTACTCATCACGCCCGGTATGGAAGGGCTACAGCGCGCGCATGCATCCTCTGGATCCCGATGAGTAGGACTGAGGTCAACTTTCGACAATTCGCACTCATCTCGCCTGGCACAGGCCCCAAGACGCGTCAATCATCCGCAAGGATCCCTCGGGTGAGTGGAATTTGTCAAGTAAGACACCTACACGTTTAGCAACATGGGAACTTCTTTATCAAATCTTCAGGAACAATTTCTAGTGTGTACTTGCCTTCAAGACACACGTAACATCTTTTCTGATCCAGAATTCGAGGCTAATCTAATCAAACAACTCCCTCAAATTCTGCCTCCACTCCCTTCAGCCTCTTTGGCTTGCCTGGAGCAGCATGAGAACAATTCCTGGAAAATCCAGGATGAATTGAAAGCACTGCCATCTCAGGCAACTGAGATTGATAACCATCCTTCGATGGATACAACAGGTGCTTGTGCAGAAACTGGTGTCATTTCTGTCCCTCCTGTCATTGCGGGAGCAGCAGAAACACAGAGAGATGTGCCAGCTGTTTCTGCTAGTTGTGAATTGTTCCCAGCTCAAGGCATCCACAAACTGCAAAGCAGTAACCAGGACAATGGGATGGACTCTTTATCTGCCCCATGGCTTAACGACTGCAAGGCCTTGATAAAAGATTCCTTTCCACCAGCAGAAGGACTCACTTGCCTTCAAGAATGGCAGGATTTAGCATTTAAGCGAGCAAAAATTAATGCTGGTGCATCCCCTGATGGTCCTCTAATGTTTATGGGAGGAGCTGCATTTGCTACTACTGTTCAGCAAGGCTCCGCGACAACAGCTCTAACTCAAGCAGTAGGAGTATCTATAAATGCATTCCAATCAGCAAATCAAACTGCATGCCTGACTCCCTTCCTTGCTGGTCTGAAAGAAGCAGCAGCTACCTCAGTATCTCCACCGGTTCAGCCAAAGTTGCATTATGTCCCAGCGAATTGGGACCCAGGCCCAGATTTCTTTGATATCATAGACTGGGGGTACAAAAGCAGCTTTACAAGCATTAGATGCATCATATAAGGAAGGGGAGGAAGAAGAGAATCTAAGGGGGTAACTGTTACACACCAACATGAAGCTTGTTTTGAACTGCTTTTTCCATGTGCTAATCCTGTTTGAATGAAAAGTCCTACTCAGCCGGACATGGCAGTTATACAGATCACCAAAGAATGCCTCCCACCTGGCCAGTAGAGAGACTAATGCTGCATATTGGGGTGGGAGGAGGCGAACCAGAAAGTTTTCCCCATCACCTTCCAATTTGGAGAAAGCATTGTTTACACTCAAGCAACTTGTAAGGATCCAAATGATGTCCTGCACACTCTAGGTTCCATGTTCTTAGAACTACAAATCCTATCATACTTTGCATTGCTGTGAGCATATGGGACTTCATACAAGCCTGCATTCCTGTCTCTGCCTTCCAGGAGTAACAGTGTCACATCCCTGAGAAAATGTTTGTTGCAAATGCTGTAAATTGTCAAAAATGTTTGTTTTTCTTTCTGCAGGATAAAAGTGCATGGCATGTGTTTCCTCTGTTAGCCAGATCTTAAAGTATTGAATTTTAGAGAAGCAATTCTTAGTTTTATACTCAGAATTAACTGCAGTTTTAGCCTTTGAGCTTTTCTCTAATGCTGAATTTAATTTTGTTGTAGACACTGTATGTTTATTCTTTTACGTCACAGTTTTCTTTGAAAATTATTTTCTAATGTAATATGAAAACTTTGTCTGTTTATCCCTGAGACAGAGAAGCATATTATTCCCTACAAGTAGGCCCCACAGTAGGCTATTTTGTACACTGTGATGCTGATACATCTGACATGCTTGTAAAAACATATTTTCAGTCCAGGGGAAATTTAAGGGCACTAGCAGGCAACTTTTTAATTCAGTCAGTTGTACAGTAGAAGAGCTTTGCCCGGAGCCAGGCAGATGCATACCAGCATCATTCTTTACTACTCATCCCTCAAAATAAGTTGCTGTTCTTTTGCCAAGCTCTATATGTATCTCTCCATTCAAGTGTCATACAAGAAATTCATGGTGTGTGTGTCTTCAGTGGGGAAGTTGTCTGTGTCACATATTTCTATGCAAAAATTCTGTATACCTTAAAGTTTTTTGCTTTTGCCTCTTAACAGTATGTTGTGCGTATATATCAGAATAATTTGTGATTGATATGTTTTCTTTTCCGGAAAATTGTTATTACTCTTGTTATGCAAACATTATTGTAATTGTAATTTTAGTTATCCAATTTTGTGTTTTCTGTAATCTACACTGTAATGTTGATGTCATCAGAATATGCCATCTAATTCTCTTGCCAAGATTCCACGTTTCATTCCATCAGAACAATGTTTTAAGGTTGTAAAGAGTTTTGGCTCTCAGTGCAACAAGGAAGCAGGTTTGGCTATTGGAATGCTTCCCTAAATCCCAGTGGCCTGGAACATGCTATGCCACCCTCTGCTGAAGATGAACCAGACTTTCTGCTATCATACCTGCACCGGAACCCCCTGGATTCAGAAGATTCAAGAGTCGACAACAGCCATTGTCTTCAACAAAATAAATAAAAAACGGTTGGGATGTGGAGAAAATTTATGCTGTTATGCTGTTACAATGTATATGTCTGTGGCAGTAGCAAATGTATATCTATGACAATGGCAGGCCTCATGCTAAAACTGCAAGTCACTAGTTTCCAGTAAGGATGATCATTAACCTGCTGTCTATTGTCTCTGGATAATGTAGTTAAAGTGTTCGTGTATTCAGGAACTTGTCTGTGTATTTGGATGGTATCTGTGTCTGTTTACTGTTGACTGTCTGTTTGCCAGCCTGTCTGTTTACCAACCACTGTGTTTACTGATGCCTTTGTATTCAAGGAAATTAGCTGTCTCTGTTTACTAGCACTCTGGTTATTCTGGCTGTGTATTCAGGAAATTAGTTACCTCTGTATTGATTAACTAGAGCAAATGTAGTAGGGGGATACAATAAAAGAAGAGAGGGCGGGGGAACGGGAATTCCGCCTCTGAACAGCTGCCATACACTCGAGTGTCCCGTCTTTTCTTTTCCCCCTTGCTGGTCAAGGAGAAAGATCCCTGCCCCTGAGGCTTCATCTGCAAGACCCCTACTTTCCTTCATCTTGCAGATCCCGACACCCATAGCGCTACAAGCACTCTCCGGGCGGTTTACAATTCTTAGTAAGGTATAGTTCAACACTCAGTTTCTATGTTTGTTTGTTTGTTTGTTTGTTTGTTTGTTTGTTTGTTTGTTTATCCCCCCCATCTAGTCAATCAACTACTCTGGGTGACTTCTAACATATATAATAACAATTTAAATTTAAATTTTAATTATTGGTTAGCAATAATTAATTAGTCAAGTGGAAACACTGACATAAGATGACGATATATGGGAAGCACTGTATATATGAAATGGGTGGGAATGCTATGAGAAGCCCCTCAGACGCTGAACCTCTGTTCCCTCTACAGTACAACTTCCTAGTGGCCATCCAGGTTAGAGTTGACAGGAACGGATGTTCAGCAACATATGGAGGTACACAGATTCTCTAGCTCTAATATAAACCCTAAATATTATCATTCTTAAGAAAGAAGGTAGATAGAACTGCTTTCTTGAAATAAGGCATCATCTTAACCATTCCACAATTGATCTGGAAGAGCCCTTACATCTTTGGTATCTTTTTAGGTATGTGAAGAAGCTTAATTCAGCGAGAACCATCCCATGCCCCAAACCTGGACTGGATGAGGCATCTTCAAGAAGATTCCAGTGATGGGCTGAGTAGTGCTGCAATCAAAGCAAAAAGCAAAAGCAAAGTGTGCTGCTTACGGTATATACCGCCCCATAGTGCTTCAAGCACTCTCTGGGCGGTTTACAAGTTAATTATGCAGGCTACACATTTTACCCACCTCGGAAGGATGGAAGGCTGAGTCAACCTTGAGCCAGCTACCTGGGATTGAACCCCAGGTTGTGAGCACAGTTTTGGCTGCAGTACAGCGGTTTAACCACTTAACAAAGAGTGTTGATCCAAATCCATTCCAAAATAACTGTCACCAAGGGGGTGAGGGGGTCAGGTTTCAAAAATGGGTAATGAAATGAACTCTGACAGGTTACACCTCTCACCTCCACACCCTCTACAAACACCTCTAGATAGAGGTGTTAACACACGTGATCTAAACATGTAGTGCAGATCTAGTATCATGAGATTTTCCCTCTCTGAACCCTATTTGGGAGGAAAGAGAAAGATTGTAGTCCTGCTCATGCCACAAGAAAGTGCAGGAGGTTCAAATTCACTCAGGTACATATGAGTGAAATTCTCTTTTGATTTTGTTATTGTTTAGACATTAAGTCGTGTCTGACTCTCCGTGACCCCATGGACCAGAGCACGCCAGGCCCTCCTGTCTTCCACTGCCTCCTGGAGTTGAGTAAAATTCATGTTGGTAGCTTCAGTGGCACTGTCCAACCATCTCATCCTCTGTTGTCCCCCTCTCCTCTTGCCCTCACATTTTCCCAACATCAGGGTCTTTTCCAGGGAGTCTTCTCTTCTCATGAGATGGCCAAAGTATTGGAGCCTCAGCTTCAGGATCTGTCCTTCCATCTCTTTTGATACCTATATACAAAATGCCCAGCTCCAATTCTTATCCTCTGTTTCAGGACACTGGAATTCCACTCCCTACCCCACAATATTACAATATACTCTATGGAGAGTGACGGCTAGGATAAGTAAAGAGAGGGATTGATTTAAAAGCCTGGTTTAAGCTGGTTGAAAGACAGCATCAAATGAAAGGTGAAAGCATCAAATCGGCCAGCTGCCAAATGGCCTGATTTGTACCTTCAAAGCTCTCCTTAGGCAGGAGGGATTTCAGGACTAGGCAGCCTCACAAGTAAGAAAAGACACCCTGAAAGTGCAGATGGAGATATATATCAGCCAATACTATCCACAGTTTCAAGGTTCCCAGGAGGCAGGTGAAGCTGCCCATTGCTGAGCAACAGTCTGCTGAAGAGATCTTTAAAGTGTTAAGTTTTTAGTTTTGAAGTGTTAAATTTTGAAGGATTTTATTATGCTTCGTATACTGTTGTGTTTTATTATGTATGTAAGCCACCCCGAGTAGACTTTGTCTAGGGGGGTGGGGTAAAAGTCTAATAAAACTAAAGTAAAATAAAGATTCAGAGAGGGTCAACTATAGAAATTTATGATTTTAAAAGATTCTCATGGTGATTATCGCCTACCCCCACTAAAACAGCTGCAGTTTAATTTCCTAAATGGGCCCACAAAATCTGCTATAGGCCATAATAAATGAAGCAATGGGGTGTGGTCAACATATGGACTGTAAGTTCCCCATGCCTGGTGTCCAGCAACCTTGCTATGGATTGGCCACATGGATGTTAGCAGCCGAGCCCTGCCAGTAAGATTGCAATCTAAAGGCAGAAACAGATAAGACAGTAACTTTGCAATTAAAATTGGAGCTCTCAAAATCCCCCAGCATTTATTCAGAATTTCACGTGTTGCAAATTAGCTAGTTTATGTTTGATGACTGGTCATTAGGAGGTAAACATGACTTTGTTTGCCTGTGGATTGTACTAAAAAGCAATTGTGAAGAATGTGTCTTTGGGGGGGCTAATGTTTTATCACATTCTAATTGAAAAGCTGCTTCCTCACCTGTTTCTGCTCTTAACCACAGAGCTCATTGATGTGATGAAGAAGACAAATACCAGGGAGTGCAATCTTTCAAGGGAAACATCATTTTAAGATTTCTAGAATCCCTTTAGAAACAGGCCTTCAAAAGTGACTGAGATTTGTTAACAGTAAGCAGGATGTGATTCTTACACACATATATTTCAATTATCTTGAAATATGAACTAGTTGGGACAACGGGGGGGGGGCAGTAACCAAAGTTATTACAAGGCATAAAATACAGACAGGTGCCTCACTATAGCTGAGTAATCCAGGAGGGTTGAAAAACACTTTAACTGATTAGACTGAGCTGGGAGCTGCTACCCCCACCACCCCGCCAATCCTGCATGACAACTATAAACACTGCCATTTCTCCCTTTCCCTAATACCATTGCCTTATTTGTTTTATATTGTAGGCAATTTGTCCTGCCTCTTTCGTAGCACACATAAGCAACTTTTTCTTGAGCTACAGTAAAATCCAGGCTTTCCAGCTTCTGCTAACTGCTTTTGGATGCCATCCTTCTTCCACATCTCTGTTGTTTGCCACTGAGTTTGTTGGATGAGCAGACTGAATGAGGGAGGAAAGCGACTGTGTCAAGGTGACCAGGATCCCATCACAGATTGTGCTCTGTGGAAGATAAACATTTAAAGTGCTGCAAGTGGAAATCCAGAACTATCCCCACACTGTGTCAGGCTCAACAGCAGCAAACTATTGTAAAAAGCAGAACGGTGAGTCTAAGTGCATACTAGTGCTACAGTGCAATGCTTAGAACTTGCCTGAATATGGAGCACTGTTCTAAAACAGTGCTTCCCAACCTTGGGTCCCCAGATATTATTGGACTACAACTCCCAGAAATCTTTATCCGCACCTCCCAGCAAAGGCTTCTAGGAGTTCCACTCCAAAGACATCTGGGGACCCAAGTTTGGGAACCATTGTTATACAAAAAAGTTTCTGGCTACATGTGATTTATATGTATGCAGTTGGAATGATAATTCTCCGAGAGTAGAAATCTAGGAACAACATTTTGGCTATACACGCTTAGGATCTCTGCCCAGAGTATGCTTTTATTTGCTAAAGGGAAAGGGTATCAACTACAATGGCCCCAGAATTAAGGTGCCATGCCAGCAGCACCCAATTCCCTGAAATTTTGGGGCCAAAACCTCAGACCAAAGGGTGGGCCTTTGTGATGTGGCATAGGTAGGGCAGGGAAAGTTTAAGAGGAAGGACAGAACTGATGATGTGACATACCAAGTCACAGCCGTGAGGGGAAAATAGGGCAGAGGTGTTTGTTTTTGTTTTTTGTGTATGTTTTTACAGCTGATCAGGCAGCAAAATCTGCCCAACAACAACTGCAGCTATTAACATTCCTACTAGGACTCGCATCTCACATAGAATGCTTCTCCTTTTCACTTTTTCTGCCTCTAGTTTGGGCAAAATGACAATGGGGGAACAGAATGAAGCACTCCTCTCGCACACTTGAAAGTTAGCCCCCATACAGAGAGAGTCTTGGGCTTGACTCAAAGCCAAACTGGTTTGGGACAATGGAGAGGGGCAGCAAGAAAAGTCTGAGGAGGAAGAAAAAGAATTATCGTGATGTCAGTCAGACTCCATCAAAGAACCAAGGCCTAACCAGGTCAAAATACACTCAGGGAACAAACACAGAGACACAGTTCAGAAGAAGTTTTGAGTCAAGCTGGCTGGCGATCTATAAATCACAGAAACAAAAAGCAAGGCTAGTGAAACATGGTCACTGTTTCTCAGCACTGCAGCAGTGTTAGGCTCTCTTTTTATCTGTCTGCAACATAGGTACATCACACAAACCGCCATTTATTGGCTACACACAACAGCTGGGAAGTTTCTGCTGCAGACTCGGACTTTACCTCACCTGGGCTTTGAACCATCTGTGTTTTCAGAGGCTGGAAAGAGACCTTCCTCCAAAGAGTTGTCTCTGTCTGGAGACAGCAAACCTTCTCTTGGCAGGCCAGTCTCCTTCTTGGGCTTCTTTCGGTTGGGACTCCCAGCTGGAACCATATGCTCATCCCATGAAGCTTCCAGCTAAGGTGACATCGGCCAAGTAAGTCATGATGCCCAGAACCTATAACACCTGAAGAGGGCTTCTTTCTAATCCAGTTATGCCCCCTATATGTTTCTACCTACCCCCAATCTGCTTATTAAACAGCACCTTCTCTTTGTCTGCACTCCCAGACCTCTGAACACTTCCTGTCTCTTTCACATCTTTCCTGTAGATCTAGCATTCTTCACAGAATGAACTATGTAACTATCTGTTCCATTCAAATACTGCACACTTACCTATCTTTTACACAACTGGACAGTTGATTGGAATGTTGACTTCCTACCAGCCTTATTTATGAGAATATGTAGCAACAAATGTTTGTGATCTCTGGTTTTTGTCACAGAAATCACTGATTAATGTGCTTTTTCACATGACACAACATGAGACAATGAATCCCCAGTGCCAAGTAGACAAATGTGATCGTACAATGAACCCTCCTCAATCAGTTGAAGAGGAGACACAATTTCAATGGTAATTCATTTCTTTGATATATATTGTTGCAAGTGGGAGAGACCTTGCTGAATGCAAGCCTCCGGGAGGCTCCATAGTGTGTATTCAAATGGAAAAGGAACAGGATGGGGGTGGGAAATTGCAGCCAGCCAACATACAATTTGTAGAGACTGTAGACACCTATGCCCTCACACAAACCCCCATCATTTTCTTGGGTCTTGAAATACTATGTGTTCAGGAAAGATCCTTGCTTAATGTTGGAGCCCAGACAAAGGTGATGCTGCTGTTCTGAAGACATTATTTTGCAGCAAATTGGGAAAGGTAACAGCTTGAATCAGAGGAGCAGATGGATAATCTGACATATTTTGCCAATTCATCTGTTAAAAAAGTGAGATGTTTTACTTGTAGGTTGCATAAAGCAAAGTTTTCTCTGATAATGACAACAGCCCTCAAGACACCCTCTGAGGGCCTCTTGGCTGGTGGACAACAAAAGGAAAGAATAACCATTTTGGCAGGTGCCTCTGCCAGCACCACAGCTCCTCATACATCAAAAAAGTCTTTTCTTCCTAGCCCAACACACCTGGAGGTATTTCATCACAGGGGTGAAAAATCTACTAATTGTAAAGCAGACTGAGTTTGTCCAGACAGAACTAACACCGAAGTGGCATGAAAAAGGTTTTCAGATGGCCATATGCTTTGCTGTTCTCCAAAAATAGAACGTACACATCACCAGGTGGTTGCCACTTCTGCTGGTCGAGCTAATGTCAACACGTCTGTTATTTCCTTCGTCTGTCATGTTCATCCTACTTATTGTACATTGCCTGCCTGCCTATATTAGGATTTACTCTCAGACACTAAGAATACATAATTATTCCCCAAACAGACATTATAGGATAAAAATAAAAGTACGGTAGCATTAATGTAGTGAAGCAAATGAAAACATTTGGAAACGCTATCTTTCTGTACTACAGCAATATCTTATGCATGTTTATTCAACAGCAAGCTTTTCTCAACTAAGTGGAACTTCGTGGTAAGTGTCCCATGGGAATTCAAGCAATTGGCATGAGGAGTTCCTAGAAACCCACTTGCAGCAGGAAATGATTAACTCGTCATTCTCAACACAATTTATGTGCTTAATGAGATCCAAATATACTCTGGAACACAGGAGGAAGGAATAGGGAATTCTTGATCTTTTTTGTGTATCCATTGTCTTTTGAAAGGCTACCTGATCATCATCTCACTGTAGAGTCTCTATAGGTTGTCTTACCTAAGTTATAATTTTAGCATGATTTTCACCTTCCAAGTGGCACAACTATTTATCACAAAGAGACACCTTAGCATGTCCTTGAGTTTTGAATGTCATCATGACAGATGCCTGCTACAGAAGTATAAGCATTTCAAAAATCACAGTTCAGCTTGTGCATAGCTCCATGGTACTGACCTGGGTGTTCAAATTTCTGAGAGATGCACTTTTCTGAGGTACTTGGGTACTCATGCCTTTTAAGTCATAAACAATCATCTCAAGTAGTAGATGTTGAGTACAACATCAACAGCCACTCCAGCCATTTACCTCTTTTGAGGAACAGACCCCTGTGTATTGCCAACCTGTAACCTTTAACCCTAAACCACTTCACTTTCCACTGGTGCAGCAGCGGAAACTGCCCTATCAACAGGAGTAGAATAAAATTCAACTGGCAATCCAGTTTGTTTCTAAATGAAAACTGGGGTGGTCTCAAGCAACAGAGTATTGTCAGCTGACTCTTAGCTAGGTTCTTACTTAGGACTAAAAAAAACTTGAATCAAAGCACACCCTTGAGTTCAGGCACATAACTGTTTCAATGGCTTCTGGGACATCATTCTGTGTTTGGCACCAGATCTTCTTCTTCCTGGTACTATCTCCAGGTAATCTTGAGAGGCAAAGAAATGAGGGACAGTGATGGCAGAGAGTTCTGCATCTGGCATACTCTGTACATTAGAAACTGGACCTGAATAACTGGACCTGAATTTTAGACTCAGCTTTAATAAGCTCCAAATTTCTGAACAAAGGAACGTCTTTTCAGAATTCCTTTCTTTGAAACTTGATTCCACCAGTGATTATACTGTTTTTGACATCAATGTTGTCTGTCAACAGGGCTGGAAGTGGGCTTGAAACTACAAAGTCAGCTCAAAAACTATTCAGCCCTTACTCACTTTGAAATCTCAGAATCATAAGTACAATGTGTTTTTTTCTAGCTTCCCTCCTTCCATAAATGCTGTTAGCAGAGACATTAATCAGCAGTATTCTCTCCTGATAAGGAATACTTCATATTAAAGATTCTAGTGTTGGCCCAGCAACTTGTAAATGATGTATGAAATTAAAAAACCTCTGCCCAGTGCACAGAAAGAACAAAGAAAATTAGGAACACTTACTCCTCTGTTCTGGCATTTACAGAGATAATTCTTCATGTATATCTTTTGAAAATATTTGCAGGACAAGAACTCTTGAACAAATGATGAAAGAGGGGGAAAGTATTAAGGAAAAAAAATTGATTTATTTGCTCTGATTATTTTCCATACAAATAATTTGCCTTTCCTTGTGTACTATTCTCAGATCAGATGGACAAATCTCAGCTAAGAGAGAAACTCCAAAAGGTAGAATACTTGCAAACCTCTGCAGAACTCAACCTCCTATTTATGGTCAACCAATGAAGTACTCTGGTGTTCTGGACTGTAGAGCTCATATGTTACAAGCAACATGGGCTATGGTCTGGGATTATCAGAGCTGTACTCCAAAACATTTGGGTGGCACCATGTTGCCTATCCTCAATTTCGTTTCCTACTCTTGCCCACTTCTACTTCTTGCCTCTTCTATCACTTGAGCATGGTTATGCTGCAAACAATGATAAGCTGACACAAACCATGATACAGAAACCTTTGGTTGAGCCCACCAGTTATCATGAGCCAAAGGAAGAATCAATGGGAAGATGCTGCCTGGTTACTCCTAAGGTTTTTTATATCTTTGTTGAGAATATTTTAACTCATCCATAGATATCCTCATCCATAGATATCAACATGAGAGAGACATATCTCTTGATCTTCAAGATTACTGCTATGAAGACTCATCACAAAAGGATATGAAGTAGCTGCTTTCCGCAGAAGGTAATAGAAGGGTCGTTCACTACCTGTCTCCAAGCTCCACCTCTGTGACAGTAAAATGGCAGGCAGAGGTGATGTCATTTGATTTTGTTTTACTGCACTTGCAAGTTTCTATCAGATTGGCATTGACTTCTTGTCTTTTAAACCCATCTTCCAGCTGTCTGTTGCTGAACTATGCTCTGTGGTGCTCAGCACATACTGGGGGATATTCAGGGAGCAGACCCCAGAGCAGTAAAGGGTGTTTTGCCATTCTCTCCCCACCACACACACTCTTTTATTGCTCTTTTACCCTTGCCTTCTCTAACAAATTCACATTATACGTATGTTGTATATGTTTTCACGTTCATGATGCCCCCTTTTTCTTCTTTTGTGTGAGAAAAAGTAGTGAATTTCAAAAGCAGTGTGCATGGGAAGCAATAACATTGTGGTCCTTCACTCTAATATGCTATAATTATTATCAACTTTTATCTGATGCATCACCTCACATTTCATTACCGTACTGTTTTGATTTGCTTCAGCAGTCTACAGTTATTTGCTTATTTCTCGCTCTCCCCCACATTTTCAAGACTAATTGGAAAGTCCCAATTATTTTGCAGAAGAAAAATAAAAGGGTTTCCATCTGGGGGAAAATGGGGCACTAGGATTACGTGAACTCTCTTTATAAGCATGATAATAATGGAATTTAGCCAGAGTATTCAATCTCTTTAATTTATCATTAAAGTCTAAGAACACTCTAGCAGTATTTCTAATCATAATACATCTGCTGGTTCTTTTGACAGTGCCTTAGCTGATACTATCTCTGACTTTTATTTCCTTCCAGACACCTTACCATGCTAAGTAATTATATGCTACATGAGATAGAATTTTTGCCTTGAAAGGAATATTTTGAAAAGGGAAAATAGAAGAAGGAAATATACCACTTTCTACATACACCTTTCATCTTTCTCAAGCACTGTATGAAATGGTTTGATTTTTTTTAGAATCCTATGTTCTTAAGAGCTGCTAAAATAGTGATAACTGACTAACTGGTTCATTGATTAATTAATTAGTTAAAATTGGCACAATGACATTGGAGTGATATAGCATGGCCATTTAAGTGATATTTCACTAATACATAAACATGAACCTGGAAAAGCATTTTAGCATTCATGGGGTTAATAAAATGGAGTGTGGGTGGATGAATGTGAGAGTGAATGTAAGTGTTTTGTGCCACCAAATTGTAGTTACGTTACGGTCACCATAACAGGATTTTCAAGGCATGTGAGATATTTAGTGGTTGATTTCAACTGAGAGTTTCCATGGTCAAGCAGGGATTTGAACCCAGATTTTCTGAGTCCTAGTATTATATCCTTTCCACCATGCCACACTGACTGGTGTAAAAGTACATGGATTTTCAGATTAGTATTTAAATAAATAGTATCTTCCTCATCCTCAGGAGCTTTATCACATGGACAGAACTTAAGATAGTGGGATAAACGAAGAGGGGGGAGAGGGAACAACTTCCTCCATAGTGTTGAAAGTTGATTGTAACTGAAGTTGCAGCTTGCAGAAAAAAAAATCAAGATTTGAAGCCACCCATCTGCCAGCAGTCCAGGTCAAAAATGCAACTTAACATAAGCACTTCAGCTGGGTTTACATCAGGCCTATTTAAGGAGAGCACAGGGGCAATTACCCAATTATGATTGGGGTGGGTGGTGTCACACTCACAAAGAGCAACATTAGCATTACTGTATTTTTTGTTAGATCTTTTCTTTCAGAATCTGGCTAACTTGAGTTTCAAAAACCTAATTGGGTCAAGAAACCACATAACAAGCACTGCTGATGGTGGCAGACCCCTTTTGTCCTGACGGCATGAGCAAAAAGGTTGCAGCCACAGGCAATTATAATCTAATCTTAGCTCAACCATAGTCAGATGGGTTTTTTAAAAAAAATATATGATTACTGTACATTTTTTCCCATCTTTTCTCCTCCAGGGAACCCAAGGCTGGATCATTCTTTCCCAAACCATGGGAAAGAGATGAAGAAGCTGCAGTGGCAGCTTGCCCAAATGACCTGCAATTCTCTGCAAACAAAAATACTTTGCTTTTTAGGTACAACAGACCTCTGGTTTCCTAACAGGTAATTTTTCATACCTAATAGGGACTTGTAGAAATTGCAAGGTGAACATCCGGACAGAACGAGTTAAGAAAATGTGATTTAGAGAGCACAACAGGGTGGCAAAATGCAGGAGCAGGCGCAGAAGCCAAGCTGGGGACTGTGTGGAGATCATGGGCTTGAGGCAAAGAGGAAACATAGCACCTTCTCCAAAACACAGCAGCTCTGGTACTAGGCTGAGGCAGGCATTTGAGTGGAGCAGAACTCTTCCTTCCTGTTGTTACTGCTCCCTTCAGTGCGGCAGGAGGAAGAACAAGGAAATGCTAAAGCACCCTCGGTACCTCAAGGCAAAGACGGAGGGGAGGTGAAGAAACATAGCAGTGGCCCTGGCCACTTGGGACCACTAAAGGTAATTTTTGAAGAATAACTCTAAGGCTTTTTTCCCATAGACCGGTGTTTGAAGAAACACCAAGTTCTTGGAAGATGTAGTTTTGTAGCATCCCACAGTGGGGTGTATGGAAGCAACAACTAATGAAAGAGAGAGCATGTGAGAAAGAACAGTAGCTGAGCAAGGTCACTAATAGTCCTTGGCCACCACCATTTTTCTTTAGTGGGAATGCAGGAGGGCATTTTTTTTGTTTCCCTTCTTCCTCCTTCCCTTGTCCCTCTGCTCAGCAAGCTGGCATAGGAACCTGAGTGGTCAGGCATGCAAGCATGTCTCCCAGTGGTTTCTTTCCATGTGGAAATATGTAACAGGTCAAACAGCAGGTGAAGATAGGGGGAAACTGAGATTGCTAATGTGACTATCCTATGCCCTGTTACATGGGAGTAAGCTCACTCGGTCACGCCCTTTTGTATTTACTTTTCTTCCTTCCTTTGTTTTACCACCACCATTATAGCTTGGAAGAATTCCTTTTTTGGATTAGAATTCTCAGAATCCCCAAGCCAGCCTAACCAGTATATTTTTTATGGATAATACCTACTGCAATAAATAAAGGAAGACGACATGGTGACAAAACAGATGAAGAAAGATAACCAGGATGATGAGCTCTATATACCCCCTCCCACTCCCAGATAGCTGCCAATAATAGTGAGTCAGTTTTTTAATCAACTCTGCTTATGCCTCCCAATGGCCCTGTGGGTTCAGATCATGCCTTGAGACTGATCTAATTAGTGTTCAATTTTACAGGAGAAAGTTACTTTCGATTCCAATCCCAGCATCTCATGCTTTTTAATAAACTCTCTTGCACCTTGAGATGCCAGCCCAATTCTGCCTGAAAAAACCTTTCCTGTAATCTACCTCAGGAGCTACTATAAACTGTAGACAAGGAAAACTCTTCGGAGTTAATAATTTTTGAAAATTTGGCCAAACATCCTGTTGTATAGCTTGCCTGCGTAAGGAGAATGACATCTCCAACTGCAGAAGATTGCTGTTAATTTAGGAATTCCTGCTTCAACTCCAGACTTTGTCTTATGAACATAATAAATCACACTCAAGCAGGCCCAATAAATCAATGGAACTTACAAAAGAATAGACTCACCAGATCCCTGAGCTTCAATGGGCCTCTTCTAGTTCAACTGACCATACTAAGCAACAGGATTTCAGCCATTGTGTTCAAACACATTTCCACTGGTACTGCAGGCTCCAAGTTAAGAATCTCATTTTTTTACACTAAGAAAAAAACCCAACCCTAGACAGGGCTTCAAGTCTCGTCTGAGTCACAACAACACAAATTTTTATCAAATATCTGAGCATTAAAAAGTGAATCTTTGAACTGTACTTCCAGAATAGTTCACTGGCCATGATGGCAGAGACATTCCAAAGTAACTTTTCCAAGCTTAGGTAAAAAAAAAAAAAATCCCTCTGCTCTATCTCAGCTGCACTGAATTGCTTTCAGCTGGGCCTCCCTGCTTCCCTTACAAACTCTTAAATCCACCCACCTAATCTTGTCCTGGTTACCCTCCCAACATTAGATTATTCATCTCTTATGTTTATCAATATACATAAGAAGACTACTTAGCCTTCTGTCTGTGCTCTCACTCCTGTTTTTGACATTTACACAGTATTTAGGACGGTTTTCTGTGATCGGGCTCACATCAGCATGGTCTTCTGAGGAGTTTAATTTACATATAAATTGCAATCTATAGGCATTATGAGTTTGGGAGGTGCTCACAATAGGATGGTGATAAAAAGGGGTGTTTGACAATAGCTGCCTGAATGTGCTTTTGGATAAGATCCACTGCAATGCTGACATTTCTCATTTAAGAAGCAGCCTATCAATTAACCTTGTCTGTGGCTAATCTAATTATATAATGTTAGATCGTCGCCTGTGTGTCAAAGGGAAAATTTACGTAATGTGATACAACTGCTAGCAGTACAGCGTAGCAATATTTCTTCTGCAATCACCAAGTATGATTATTTTTAAAAAATCCTTTAAGGCAAGTGAACATATTTCATTTTCATATGAGCATTCCAGGGCTTTGTTTTGTTTGTCACATGGAGTGACTTTCAGAGTGATATGGCTTAAGATGAGCAGCAAAAGGAAAATATTTTTTTCCTTCAGGTATATCAGAAAAAAAGTATCTGTGATTCTAGTAATAACCTGAGCTATTTTAGGATGAAGAGCAATAAGGAAAGATGCCAGAAGGGATGAAGAAAGACTGAAAGAGGGCAAAGCCAACAAACTGAGAATGTAGGAAGCTGCCCCTTTTGCTTTAGTCAGGCTGTGTTCTTCCCATAAGAAGGGAGCAAGGGGGCCCAGGAGCAAGTCAGAAACCAGTACCTTGCTTGCATTCTGAATCAGAGAACCAGGACATTTTTGACATGCTGAATTCTTCCTCAGTAGCAACTTTACACCAGAAAAACTGGTCTATCTAAATTTGGAAGAAGTTCAAAGCATATTATGTATTTTGACATTTAAAAACAAATAAACAAACAAACAGGAAATAAAACATTATCATATAACCAGATAACAACCATCATAATTTTATCCCCATGTCCCAAAGCATAAAGAACCAAACTGATGACTGCCAGCTATGTATAATAAGATTCCAGCTGTTCAGGTCCAGTTTGAAAAGGCAGCCTTCCAGAGGTTCATATGGTGAGCAGATGGACTGCAAGATGTCAAGTTGCTATTTGTAAACTGAATACATGGAAGCCATATCTAAATGAGCTCTCAATGAGTTTGAGAAATTTTAAAAGCTATTTTCAATATTTGGCACATGTAAGCCATTTATTTTCAGATTTTCTCTCTCTCTCTGTTTAATCCCTTTGCAGTTTCCAGAATTTGCACAGTTCTTTATAAATACAAACAAGTGGGGGGGGGGAAATCAGATGAGCATATATCTTGGCATTTGGTTCACTTTTGGTGCAGTTTGTTTGGGCCTATTTTCAAGTACAGTAAGTGCATGTGATCCATCCCAACCCTTTTGTGAGCTGTCCCACTCCATTCTGGCGCAACACGAGGGCTGCAGTTTATTTGATGTGATTGGGAGCACTCCTGATTATCCCATTCTACAATTTGTGTGGTTGTTTAACTTGTTCTCAACTAGAACTGTGGGTGGCATTCTTTTGGGTGTATGCAGTAGACTGTGATAGTAGAAAGAATAGTGGAGAAATCCTGTCCTCTATTTTCTTGTTCCCAATATTTTTTTTAAAAAAATTATCCTAAGTGATGCAGTGCTATTTCAGATATAAGGGAGTATCCATGCTAGGTTAATGTATTGCTGTAGCACTATGCCACTTACCCAATTAAACAGCAACAAAAAAGGAAGTTATTGAAGCTCATGGAATGCAGCCACAAGAAAAGGTATGGAAATGGACAGGAATGTCAATACAGTAAGACCTTCATATCCGTGGGATCAATACCTGGGTTTCACTCATCTGCTGCCTGAAAATATTAAATAGCTTCTCCTCCTGCTCCCAGAAATATCTGTTTCCAAGGTGTATTACCAAAAGTGACCAGTAAGGAGGGAACCAGAGACATATGCTATATATAGTGTTTCTATACCCATGTTTTTTTGCATCTGAGGAGGGCTAGGAACCGAATTCCCATAGATAACTCGGTCCTATTGTAATCAAAAGGGGGAGAAATTGGAGCAATCTGAATTGCTGCCTGGCTCCTTCTCATGGGAGAAGACACGTCTCCCATGCAAATGGAATGGCTGCACAAATGCAAGATAAAATAGATCACACCAAAGATAAGGGATTTTTAAACACGGCCTAGATCACTTCAGATTTCCTTATCCAGTAGTGTCCTGAGTCTTTTTTTAAAATTCAAAATGTGAGAAAAAGCACAACAGATTCAGATTTCCAGGAAAAGGACTCTTAAGCTCCCAGAAGTCTGACTTTGAATTTCTGTGTACTCAACCATATTTATAATGCTGAAAGAAGGTTGACACCTGTAGGTTTTTTTCTTCTTCTGACAGGCCCCTCATCTTTAATCTATGTATGGCAGGCAGTGTCATCGAAGCTACCAACATGAATTTGACCAAACTCCAGGAAGCAGTGGAAGACAGGAGGGCCTGGTGTGCTCTGGTCCATGGGGTCACGAAGAGTCGGACACAACTTAACTAAACAACAACAACAACAACAACAACAACAACAACAACAATGGCAGGCAGACCAACATGGTCCACTTGAGCAGATCTGTCACTTTAGTTCTCATTATATTTCTCAGAATTCCATATCATTCTTCATATCATTCAAGTATAGTCTGCTCTGTACTAATCTTTAGATACATATTTTAAAACTTTTTCTTAAGGTATACATTGTTATGTTCTTGTGTTTATATTCAAATAAACACATTTGTTGTGATGCAGATGCAATTTCATATAGTTTGAAGAAAATAAGTTTTAATACCCACAATGTTCTTCTATTTATGAAAATGTAAAAAAGGTACATTCTTTCAATAATAGTTTCAGACTATAAATTGGAAAAACAGACAAAATACTAATAAATGAAACTGTTTTTTCCCTAGCTGGAAATAGCTGTTCCTATTGAATTTGGCCAGTGCAGATGATAAAGAATTTCAAACCATTTATTTCTGATAAGATTACCAAAATTTGCAAATTATTTCATACATTTGAAAGAGCTTGAGATGCACAAAATTTGAATCTGGGTTAAGCAAACCCAACATTTCATTCTTCTGTATAATGTACAGTGGTGCCTCGCTTAATGATTACCTTGTTAAATGACAAAACTGCTTTACGATGAAGTTTTTGCGATCACTATTGCAATCGCAAAACGATGTTCCTATGGGGAAAATCGCTTAACGACGATCGGTTCCCTGCTTCAGGGGTTTCCCGCTTTGGGAACCGATTTTTTGCAAGACGATGATTTTAAAACAGCTGATCGGCGGCTCTAAAATGGCTGCCCACTGTGCAAAATGGCTCCCCGCTGTGCTTTAGGATGGATTCCTCGCTTTACTGGCACTGGAAAATGGCCGCCCTATGGGGGATCTTCTCTGGATACTGAGGTATTTAGCCCATTGGAACACATTGAACCAGTTCTCAATGCATTTCAATGAGTTTTTTAATTTCGCTTGACGAGGATTTCGCTTAACAGCGATTTCAACGGAACGGATTATCCTCATCAAGTGAGGCACCACTTTAAGTTATTTTATTGTTATGTGGTAGCTAATTTCTTCACTGAAATTCTACCACATTCTCATTTTCCAAAGACTCGTTTGTTATTAAATAACATCCCAAGAATACAGAAAGGTGGAATGTGATTTATAGATTCTCCAGCATTTCATAAATGAAACCCTCGTTTCTCTGCTTTTCCTTTCTCACATTCTCTCAACAGCCAACAATTCCTCAGTGACCATTCTGTAGCCATTTGTCAGAAGAGAAGATTCAGGAGAAGTCAACACTGTTTGTTTATGAAGCAATGTCAAGGACTGCCTAACTTGTGTAACACACATCTTTGTTGAAGTTGCGCCATGATATTTAGAAAATGCTTCATTTTTGTTTAAAGTCACCAACATAGTTTAAAAAAATCTAGTTAAGTATAATAAAAAGTACTACAACTAATATTTTCCTGCATGAGTACCTCTCAAAATGTACAGCAATCCTTGCCCTCATACAGTGATCAGGTGACACTACAGCCCCTAAGAGTCACACTATGTTGCACATCCCACACAAGCCTTATTCTACAATGTTGACTTTCTACAGTATGGTTCCCTGGAGAGTTATAAAAATATGTCCTGTATTTCAGCTCTCTCTCACGCCTATTGCTTTGTGTGTGTGTGTGTGTGTGTGTGTGTGTGTGTTTAAAAAAACCAGTCTCCTACAGTTGGGTATATGTAAGCATCTAGCATGTGTGAGAGGTAGAGTCCATGAGAAAAAAACAGTAGCTGAGCAGGGCTGCCAGACGCTCCTGCCCAACACCTGTCATTGCCACTTCTCTTTAGTGTCCCCACACATTTATTACATTTTGCCATTGAGACATATTTTTATCACAACCAATGTAATATATTGTGAGGGGGGGGGGAAGTCTCATGCTATTTACTGGTGATTCATAATAAAGCAAAGCAGAAACAATGCACTCTGGTTGTCACTAAATTGGTAGAATTTGGGGGAAATGAAAATTTCTTTGCACATTGGGAATGGAGATTTAAGTCACGCCATATGTCTCAGAATTCATTCAGTGCATTTATTTTTGTGCTACTGCATGAGGATAACAGGAAAACAAAAAAACAAAAAAGGTTTATTTTGTCTAACTGCAAAGTTACTGCAAGCGTCACTTACATGACAAATACAGCTTCAACATTCAGTATTCCTACCAGTGTACAATGCAAATCTCTTGCAGAATAAAGATAAATTTGATCCATTTACAGATTAGTAGATAATTAACATATTATTGCAGACATTCTGTACTTGAAAGAAATGTATAAAAAAGAGAATATATCCTTATCATACTTTTCAACTGAAATTAGAAATCTGCTCAGAAAGTTTATCTCTTAGGAAAAAGAGCCTTACACATCCTATTCACAAATACGTATTTCTACTACTATCATTCTTTTCCATCAAAGGTCTAAATCTTTATATTCACTGGTCATCAAAGAAAAACCATGCTATTCACAGGCACAAGGCTTTTGACTATACATTTTGCTGTGACAGCATATAGTCACTTTTTAGTTACATCTATTACTGTTAAACAGAAAAAGAATCTGGGTTTGTTGACATTGTCAAATTAACTAAATAGTAATGCTAATTAAAAAAAAGAATTGGAGATTTCTGTGCCTTCTCACCATTATAAAAGGGGAACTCAAAAAATAATTGGGAAAATCATCTATTTTCTCACCACTAATACAAAACCTGAAATTAAATGCAGTGTACCTATAAGAACAAATTGGTCCCATGCATCATTTTCTGCTTGTTCTAGCAATACAGGTCTCTCTAGCTCATGGGAGTGGGGTGGGAATCTAAAATTAATTAAATAGATGTGCAGTCTTTGAGGGGCCCAGATAATGTTCAGTTGCTAGTGAAAACCAGAACTGGTTTGTGTTTGCCAATTATGAAAACTCTAAACACAGAGTTAGTAGTCAGGCCCTAGTATTATTTTGAATGAAGAAGTCACCTCAGGCAACAATTTTAAGCAAATTGTTCCTTTTCCTTTTTTAACAAAATGTTTTGGGTGGATGAGGGTGGGCTTTGAAGGGGTGATAGTACATCTGCTCAGAGTTGTGGATTTTCACTAAATGGGGAAGTATAAAAATGTCATTCATTCATTCATTCATTCATTCATTCATTCATTCATTCATTCATTCATTGATTCATTCCATAAATATTGTTCTACGTATTGTTTTTTTCTTTTTTTATCCAGAGATGGGAAGTTTGATTCCCCACAGTGTCTTCTTGAAAAGGGTTAGACTTGATGATCCAGAGGGCCCCTTCCATCTCTGCAGTTCTAAGATTATATTATATCTGAAAAAAGTAATTTCCATTGTTATACAAATAAAGACAAAAGCTTCTTATAATATTCTCAGACATGTGAGTTTGCAAGGTTAAGCTGAATTTCCACTTCTTTAAATGTGTAACTATGCATTTTTATAAGAGCGAATAATATATGCTCGCTAGGGTCAATAATGCAGATTTTAAAAATCTGCCTAATGATTCACCCAGGAGACTACAATCTTAAGGGGAAATAAAACATTTTAATAAAAGTTGAATGTTAAAATACTGCCTAATTACATATGCATCCAAAAGACCAGCTAGGGAGAAGAGCTCCCAATAAATAATACAATAATTGTAGAGACTTCTGTGAAATATTTTATTTGAGAAAACTACCATGGAAATCAAATACAAAAACCTATGTTTAACTACTCTGAGCCTTCTTGTAAATAATTAAAATACTCCAAAAATTCTAAACTGAAGATAAGCTTTTGCTTCCACTTTAATTGACAGCTAATTGACATCAGTGTAGGAACATATGCCTTCAGATGGGTCTGCCATGTTCTAACTGAGCCCAATCTCATATTTATTGAGGCTTTTTGTTATTTAATATTTATATATGGACAGAATTCCTACCAGCTCAGCAATTTCCCTATTCCATAATAACTGTGGCTTTCGTCTGCTTCTTTTCTGCAAATGTTAGTTTTACTTCACTTTGAGAGCACAGTACTGTGAAATCTATGTTTTCTGGGGCATTAAATTGCTGTGCTATTCCATAATGCTTCCTCCCTCTGGTACATAATTTTGTTGTCTGAATCCACAAGTAGAAGTGGTCATACTATAATAATGTAATATGCTGGAACTATGCTGGTAGAAAGCAAAAATTTTAGCTTAAAAATCAGACACCAACATCTCTACGGATGGCAGTCATATTCTTTGGGGGCTGGTACCCATTATGGTTGGTGAGATGACAGGAATAGTAGGCAGTAGTGGCAGAGCTATTTATTTATTTGATTGATTGATTGATATATACCGGCCATCTGGCAGCCAAGGCCATTCTGGGCGGTTTACAACAAGTAGACAGAGCAACAAGTAACAAAATAAAACAACATCAATATATTAGGGGGTGCAACTCAAATATAACATGCAGTGAAAACAGAGATACAATACAATAAATTACAATTTAAAGCACGAAAAAGCTAAAAACATGAAGCATGGCAGTATGATGGATGTTATATTATCCGGCACTGTTGTATCAGGCTGTTGTCTGTTCAGGGAAGGCCTGTCTAAATAGCCAGGTTTTTAATAGCTTTTTGAAAGTGTCCAGTGAAGGGGCCAGGTGGACTCTGGGCAGAAGAGAGTTCCACAGATGTAGGGCTACCGCCGAGAAGGCCCGATTCCTAGTAGATGATTTCTGGGCCTCTCTCAGGGTCAGAACTCTCAGCCGCCCCGCCTGCGACAATCCTATAGGATGGGCAGACCTAACTGGAAGGAGGCGCTTGGCCAGATATCAAGGTCCCAAACCGTTTAAGGCCTTATAGGTTAGTACCATCCCCTTGAAACTGGTATGGAAGCGAACAGGTAGCCAGTATAAGGCAGCCAGGGTGGTTGATATTTTCTAACCCCACTCAGTAGTCTGGTCGCCACATTCTGGACCTGCTGTAGTCTCCGTAACAGCCCCAAGGGCAGCCCCAGAGCTAGGGGGGAAAGGCAGAGCCAAGGTATAACAAAGTATTCATACATACATATATTGCAGACGTTGATAAACAGAGACACATTCTCTGTCACATACAAAGGTAGGCAGAGTTACTGTACTCTGTTATTTGTTTCTCATCCATTCACCCCTCAACTGTGCAACAAAGTAAGAAATGTTCTTCCCCTGCTGTTGGTTCATCTGGTTTCAAAGCTGAACAGTTAGCTTATTCACTCACATTCACTCTTTCTGTTTCTTCTCCACATTCACTCACAAAGACTATGAGTCGCCACCACAGATGTTTCAACCCCTAAATCATGTCTCAGTTGTATCCTTGCTGCTTTTGATCCCTAGAATTCTACCTGCTACAATCCCACACTTATTAAAGGCTGAAATCCTATTGCTTAGTGTAGTAAGTCACACTAGTGCAGAAGCACTGAATTGGGGGGGGGGGATTTGGTGAGTCAATTCCTTCTCCAGGCTCCCCAGGTTAGAGACATGGAAGTAGGTTTCTGAGGTCTATAACTTATATATCGACCAGTGTAGCTGCCTGATACTCCAGGGACTAGAAACCATCTGCAGGCACATTTAAATGCATTACATTTTGCATTTAAAGTAACAAATCAGAAAATAGTAAACATAAAATGGCTGACTTAATTATGTTCCTGATAAGTTACTGTAACTTCTTAAAAAAACAAATTGTCTCAGTTTGGGAAAAATAATATATTCAAATTCAAACCATCAGAATATGTACTTATCCCTTTCTCTATTCATTTTAGACTGCTATAATCTCTGAAGCGTTAGTAGCTCAATAGGGACGGTACGGCAAAAAAATAAAATAAAAAAAACGGTGTTTCATTTCTGTATTTCCATGGATATTCTTTTGTTCTCTTTAAATTTTTGTGTTTGTCATGTGTTTAACATGAAGGGGGGGCTCTTTTGGGTTCTTTCCCTTCAGGGTTTCTCATTCATGTTCCTTGCCTTAATTTCAACCAAGCCCTACATCACCCTTAAAAACTACTCCAAATTAAACCGAGGCAAGGCAACAGAGAATCAATTTATTCCAAAAGCAGGCAACAATACATAAGAAAACTCATCATCAGACCTATGCAAAAAACAAACACACACAAAAAAAAACAAAATAAAACCCTTCACTCACCAATACAATAAAAGCAGTAAGGCACTCAAAAATTAGAAAAGAGAAAGCAAAGATTCAAGTTCAGTGTCATTCATGAAGCACAAGAACGACTACAGGGCTTGGACAGCACAAAAAAGGCAAGGAAGCAGCCAGCCAGCAAGAAACTAGCTGGCTACTGGTACACTGCAAAGGAAACTACAACAACAGAGAATGATCCCAACAAGCTCCACCAAAATGTACAGCTTTAAAAGAATACAGATTAAATTAACCAAACAAGACGTTTTTAAAAAATCAGTAAAGCAGAGAATACAACCCTCTCCTCCCACATAGGGGAAAAAACAGCAAAATAAAACACATGTGCAACCTCCTCGCCCAAAAACCAAGAAAAGCAATCAAGCAAATTAAGACAAAACCCCCACCACTAACCAAAGCCTCCCCTCAAAATTGCCAGAATATGGGGAGATTTCTCTCCCCCACCACTAGATGCCTTCTCTTCTTCCTTGAGACTCATAGGGAGAGGAAGGCAATCAGCATAATTACTCCAAAATAGAGAGTATCAGAAGCAAGCTCAGTAGCACACAATAATCCCACCCACAAGGAAGAGCTATGAGCGCTCCTCCTCACCCAGTTCCATGCAATCCAGGCCCTTTTACAGGTTCAAAATTCCTGCTCTCCTCTTCCTGGATGTTTTGACTGGCTACTGATAGCAGCCCTTGTGACACTGTTGGATGAAAGATTTCTTCTCCAGTTTGACAAGCAAAAGATCAAAGAAATGTTAAACAAAAGAAGGAAATATGAAAGAACATGGGCTTTCTGTGTACCCTCCTTCATTAATAAGACTCACTCATGTTTTAGGGGCTTCAGTTTAGGAATACATGGAAAAATATAAAAGCATAAGAAAGGACCATTTCTGGATTTCCCCCTCTTCTGTATAAGAACAGTAAAGAATGATATGTGTGAAAGAGAGTGCTTTATGGGAAGGAAGGTCTCTCAGCTCTGCCTTTCTCCTATTTCCACCACCTAATTGCAAGTACTTCTAATTAAATTTAGGACTCTAAGTTTCCACTCTAAAACATTAGACAAACAATTTTAAAAACACTATACAAATCAAATTATTCTCAAATGCATGAATGTATATTTGTGTGTGTGTGTACAGAAAAATATATTGTTCTGGAAAACATGGCATCAGTGGAAATAGATGGGTAGAAGCCAGGTTAAAATCTTTGCCAGTTCACAGATTGAAGTACCCATTTCTAGTGAAAGGGAGGAGCAATAGTGAAGTTCACATGGCACAACTCATCTGTTACATGAGCTAAAGAATTTCCTCACTTAAGATGACTTAACTGTGGAAACAGTGTCAGATTTAAGACATATGTGAGCAAATAAAGCAGACTTTAAAGAATTTAGTTTATACTTGAGCTGAAGTAATATTTTGAGGCAAATGAACGAAAAGAGCCAAGATGAGATAATTTAAGGATATATTTACATCATCTGGAAGGATTTAAGCTCATTATTAGGTACAGCTATACGTATCGCTTACTGGAAATCTGTGCTATGCCATTCTGCATAGCCTCCAAAGGATCTGTTAAGAAGGAAGGCATCCAGGGATAAAGATCTGAGTAGTTATTTCATTTCCCCTTAAGACTTTGATTCTGGAGAAATATATGAATTAGGAGAAAGGATAAGAAAAGTAAAATCTTGATGCCATCTTATAACCTTTCCTCAAGGGCTGGAAAGATTCACCCTGGCAAAGTCTTAAAAGGTGACAGCAAGATGAAGGGGCTGGAATCCTCCTAGGTACAGGAATTATTAATCACTATGGAAACACAAGCACTCCTAGAAAAATGTGCTCTTCTCTACTGGTGTCCTTCATTGGCTGTATTATTCTCCAAAGAGCTGTAAGTCCACTTGGCAGAATACAGGCAGCTCTTAATTGGTAACAGTCCCATTGCTCTCACAAGCCAAAGCCTCTTGCAATTCAGTCTTTTTGCTATCAAGAGATACAAGGCTGGAATTGTTAAATTGCTGAGCAACAACAATCTTGCAATATCAAAATATGGCAATCTTTTTCTTAATTTCACACAAAGTGTATTTATGAAGTTAGGAAAAGTAAAGGCTACAACAAAGCTATTAGGTACTTGTTTTGTTAATCCCAATGTATATTTACCTTGTTTCACCTCACAGTTAAAGATACCACAGAACAAATTAATATGATCTTCATTTGTGACAGCATTTTGAGAAACATAGAACAAAGCTGCTCTCCCACTTAAGCAGCAAAACGTTCCAGGGCTGGGGACTGACTGCAGGGAAAGAGAAAGATGACACTTTCCCCTTGTCTCCCACTGGAGGTAAGAGTTGGTTGCAAAGACAATAATATATTGTGGTGTTGGCGGGGCAGAGGGGGGAGTACCTGAGCATTGTGAGAAGCAGAAAGTAAATCTTGCAATGGCTGGGATATCCCCACTGTTATAAGATTGGAAGTCAAAAAGAAAATCTACATTGCCTTAAGGAAAACTCATCAGCTTAGCCTAGAAGGAGAAAAAAAAAGTCTCACATCACTTGACAAGCAAATAAATTTGTTGTAACATCATCTTTTTTTTACAGACAAGACTCCACAACGTGCCATAATAATATTTGTTCCTTTATTTCCTCCCAACTACAGGGTAATACTTTAGGAAGTGGTCCAATGCAGAAGTTTTCTGGAGCCCTATTCTAGATTACAAGTAATGCTGTCATTGGCATACAGTGTACAGTGTATTAAGGTAACACATGCACGTGCATTAAGAAGATTTGTTTAGCTGGATTTGGAGAGAGGGGTTAGGCCAACTGTGGCAACTGGCCAAGAGTATAATATTGTAATAGCCTGTTGGCAACTTGAGACTTGGACTGATGCATAACTATTTGTGCACATTCCTTGTCTCTGACATTCAGAGATGCCTGGAATGATAGCCTGCTGTCAGGAGTAGTTAGGTCATGTGTTGTATATTGGAAAGGATAAAGCAGAAGCTTCACATATGTGTGTGTGTCCATAATCTCCTAAAGGAAGTGTCTGTGACCCTGATGTTTTCAGGGCTAAGCATTGTTCCTGTCATTTCTATTAGGTGGAGCCACAATCAAATTCCTCCTCTGCCCCCATCTCCCCAACCACGTCTTCTAAATACTCCTTGGTAAGTGCTGCAAAATTGGGGAAAACTGGATTGTCAGAGAATGCAACATGAACTGTGGAGACAAAGGGCAGGTATAGAGAGAGGGAGGGACGGAGGGAGAGAAAGAGAGAGCGCATATGCACACTATACAGGCGTACATACAAATGGAAAAACACAGAGAGCATGTATGAGGTTAAGTCCAAGTTAAGTCCAATGTCGAGTTAAGTCCAATTTTGATTTCTAATATAAAAGACTGAGTTAGAGATGGTTACAAGGCTTGAATTTTGGAATTCCTCTTTGAGATAACTGGAAAAGGCAAAGCCTATTAAAATGTATTCCATAGCAATCTTGAGAGTCTATGAGTATTGGTTTACTACGAGTAAGTACGTTAAGATGATCCATAAGCAAGGTCCTCTCATATTAGTTGTTCAAAGTATCTGCTATTCAGAGATACTCTACCTCTGAACATGGAAGCTTCATTTATAAGGGTCTTCTGTAATTCTTCCAGCCAAGCTGGAACTCGGTTTAACTTGGATGTAATTTTTAATTCCTGATGCTTATTTTGTTGTGTATCTTCAGAAATATGCCAGGCAGATGAAGTTTTCTGAAAAGGAATTTTATTTTCACAAAAATTTATACTCATAAGAAATGTCTGACTATACCAGTTAATCTGGCACTTTTTTCAATGTGTTAGACCACTGGTTCTTAACCTTGGGTTACTCAGGAGTTTTGGACTGCAACTCCCAGAAGCCTTCACCACCAACTGTGCTGGCTGGGGTTTCTGGGAGCTGCAGTTCAAAAACATCCGAGTAACAAAGGTTAAGAACCACTGTGTTAGACCACTGGTTCTTAACCTTGGGCTACTCAGGAGTTTTGGACTGCAACTCCCAGAAGCCTTCACCACCAGCTGTCCTGACTGGGGTTTCTGGGAGTTGCAGTTCAAAAGCATCCGAGTAACAAAGGGTAAGAACCACTGTGTTAGACTATAAATCCTACATGATCTCTGACTGCAGTAAGGGGGTAGAGGTTATTGTCCAAGGCATCTAGGAGAACAGCACCAAGGAAGCCTTGCTTTGTAATGAGTTGTTCACAATATTTTCAAAGTGCAATAAACAAATTGCCAACGTTCATTTCAATGTATTTTCCGGTAGCTACATCTGTACCAGTAAACTGAACATTTTCATAGTAAGCAAGACAACAACTTATTTTTGCTGATGGGATAACAGTAATGGTAACAATATGCTACTGATCAAAAATAGTGTGTAACAGTTCAGGTTCTCATTTAAAGGTAATGTTCCAAGCTCTTTATTTAACCAGTCAGTTGCCCAGGGGACAAACCTTCAATAAGCATAGCTATCTGAATTCAAAGATAGAATGGGATGCATATTGATTATAGATTATGTAAAGGTAAAGGTAAAGGTTCCCCTTGACAATTTTTGTCCAGTCGTGTTCGACTCTAGGGGGCGGTGCTCATCCCCGTTTCCAAGCCATAGAGCCAGCGTTTTGTCTGAAGACAATCTTCTGTGGTCACATGGCCAGTGTGACTTAGACACGGAACAATGTTACCTTCCCACCAAGGTGGTCCCTATTAATCTACTTGCATTTGCATGCTTTCGAACTGCTAGGTTGGCGGGAGCTGGGACAAAGTGACGGGAGCTCACTCCGTCACGTGGATTAGATTTCATATATGTCCATAATTTTAAATTGTACCATACCCTGATATGAATAAAAAAAGAAAGATGACCACACTAAACTCACAAAAGGTTTGGTGAATTTTGTCTACTGTAGCAAAAAGGAGGCCAAGCATACTGATAAAAGCGACTCTATAAAAATCATTTCTTCCATGTCTTTCTCTAAAGATATCTTTTTTTCTTCTTTTATTAAAGATCTGTGAGTAGATGACCTTGATCAGAATGCCATAGAGAAAGAGCTAGTTTGACAAGACATTTTAACATCTACATCAAAGTCTCTGTCCTTAACAAGTGTGACATCGAACAATCTGATCTGATGCATATGAAACCTCCAGGGTAGCACTTGTGATACATGTGGTAAATTGGCTAAAATTAGAAGTAACGAGTATCTTTTCAAAAGAGAAGAACCTGCTAAATTTACAACGCAAACTGGTCACCAGTAGCGCTAGAGCACCCTGGTGTTGTAGCACAAGAGCTAGTGTTAGAGCTCCTCTAAGGTGCTTTAGAACTATGGTTCTGTACCCAGGATACGGCACTGTAAACAGTTCCACGATGCTTTCTGGAGACTTTTAGAGAAGTGCGGCATAAGTCAACACCTTTTCAATTTTTTTTAAAGGTAAAAATAAAAAATAGAGGAACTTTTGGTTTAGAAGAAGAAGAAGATGGCCTGCAATAGCAGCACAAGAAAACTACATTCCTGATGCAAGGGGGGAAAATGTCCGTAGGCCTCTGTGACAGAAACCTTATCGAATCTGCTTGGTAACTGGGAAGCAAGGTTAGGGGGTGAAGGTGGCCAGCATATCCCCGAGCAGGAAGTAGTGAGGAGCTGAAGGGCTGGAAGATGGTGAAAGCAGAAGAAAAGTGTAACGAGGAACAGAGGGTGTGTTTGGACTGTTGGACTGTAACTGAAGAAAAACCAAAGTTTAGATCAGTTTCCCAAGTTGTTACTTTGTAATAAAGATAATATTGTTTCTCATAATTTAACCACTAGGTCTGGTGTGGTTAATGGTTGATGTCTAACCTTCTAATAGAAAGCTATTTTAAAAAAGTAACAAGCCTAGTTACTTCAAAAAAGAAAATTAGGATTATTTTGGAAAATGCAGTACAAGCCGCATGCTGCATTTTAATGCATTTCCCCCGAGTTCTGGAACATACTTGGGTGCAGTGGTATAGCGGTACACTTGGAGGTAATTTTAACAGTCCTCGAAGCCACTCTGCCCCATCAAGAGATTCCAAACATGCAGATTGACAGGTTGCTGCATATCAACAATTAAGACGCTAGTCTTTTGGAAAGGCACTGGCTCTCAGTTCAAAAGCAAACTGTCCCCTGAACACTTTTGACAATAACAGAGATAGCAAGCAACAATATACAGTTCCTGTGGAAATCCATTGCTCTCCAGATATTGTGAGGATTATACCTAAAAGCAGAAGCAAGAGGGAACTCCAATGAGATGGCACTATTCTAAACATTCCAAGGTTTCAAACTTTCCCTCTGTTTCAATTAATTGCCTCTTTGGACACCCGCCTTTCTTCTTTGCACCTATCCTTCTGACAGAGTTTTCTTGCTTAGTCTATGGTTTACTCATCTCTGTTCCTTTAAGGAGTCCACCATATGAGTTCACAGGCCCTTAATTTCTCTATCTGGGGTCTGTATTCCAATTCAATTTTCTAGTTCACTTTTCTGCACAAAACCTTTATCTCTAGTCATTTCCTGCAAATGTTGCTCTACTTACATCAGTTCCAAGTTAGTACAGTATAAGCATTTCACATGAATTCATTTTCCTCAAGGTAGACAGACAGACAAGTAAATGCATACAGCACGGTCAGCTACTAAGAGTTGCCTCTGACAGATCATTTTCTATGTACAGATCTCACCCTCCCACATCCCATCTCAAAGGAGATTTCAGACTGCACAAATATCCTCCAGCAACTTCAAGTGACTCAATGGAGAGATCTACTACTTCAGCTGCTTTTGTTAGAACTTGGCTGCCTATATCTGAAGAAATGAGCCATGGCCCAGAAACGCTTCTGCCAAATAGAAATGGTTAGGCTTGTGGGTGTCACAATTCCTTGTTGTTTTTTCTACCACAGAGTCACATGACTACCACCACTGGAAATGTCTATTACAGTCGTTATTTCATATTAGCCATCATCACCAACTGCAGAATCAAACTGCCCCCCCACACTTTGCCATTTCATGCTATAACACGAGACTCATAAAACCCACAGATACATATCCCTTTGTTCTTGCCCATGTGGGAATAAATGACACAGCCAAGAGGAGCTTTGAAAAAATCACGTCAGACTTTGAAGCTCTGGGAAACAAACACAAGGGCTTTGGGGCCCAGACAGATTTTTCAACCATCCTACCAGTACTAGGGAGAGGAATAGAAAGGGAAAGAAAAATACTCCAGGTGAATGACTGGCTATGAAGATGGTGTGGAAGTGAGGGATTTGTTTTTTGTGACCACGTGCCAAGCTTCCCGGAAGAAGGACTGCTAGGAACAGACGGATTGCACCTAACAAGGACTAGGAAAAATGTGTTTGGCCACAGCATGAAGAACTTATTCAGGAGGGCTTTAAACTGAATTGGAAGGGGGAGGGAGACGCAAGCACAGAGTTGAGGCTAGATGAAGCCTTACATACAATAAAAAGAATGGACCAAACTGTTCAAATAGTTTGGTCCATTCCAACAACAACAACAACATTAATAGTAATAGTCATAAAAATGTACAAAGACAAACAGGCCACAAATCACACTATATCTGGTGTCTATATACAAATGCAATGAGTATGGGAAACAAACAAGAAGAACTGAATTTTTAGTTCAGGAAGGCAAATATGACTTGATAAGAATAACTGAAACCTGATGGGATGACTCTTATGACTGGAATACAGCAAGTGAAGGATATAAATTGTTCAAAAAGAACAAAGAGAATAGAAAGGGAGATGGAGTTGCAATATATGCAAAAAATATGCATTGCTGCACAGAAATACAGGAGGAGGAGATTGGATGTCCCATTGAGAGCATCTGGATCAATCTAAGTGGGGCAAAAAACCCAAAGGAACATGGTAGCTGGAGTCTACTATGAGCTGCCCAATCAAGGAGAGAAAGCAATGATTTCAAAGAGACATGATGTAGTAGTGATGGGAGATTTCAATTATCTGGATATATGTTGGGAGGCATATTCCTGGTTTGTGTGGCTGATAATTTTCTCTTACAAAAAGTGGAGAAAGAAACTAGAGGACTAGCTATTCTTTACTTGATTCTAACCGATAGAGATTACTTGTAGGAGGAAGTGGCAGTAAGGGGAACTCTGGGCAAGAGTGACCATGTTCTACTAGAATTCTTGATTTCAAAGGAAACCAAAGCAGAGTGTAGCCACACACATATGCTGGAATTTTAAAAAAGCCAATTTTAATAATCTCAGAAGAAAATCCCATGGCAGGGGATCCTAACAAGAATAGGAGTCCAATGGGAGTCTCTTAAAAAAGAAATTCTAAAAGCGCAACTACAAACAATTCCAACAAGAAAAAAAGGTGGGAGGCAGCAAAAAAAAAAAAAGAGGCAAGTGTGGCTTCACAAAAAAGCTGAAAACAAATAAAGACATGCATAGGAAGTGGAAATAAGGCCAGGTCACCAAGGAAGAGTACAGACAAGTACCAAAGAAATACAGAGATGGCATTAGGAAAGCAAACTCTGAAAATGAGCTGAGATTAGCTAGAGACACTAAAAAAAAAAAAAAAACATTCTTCAGCTATGTGCAAAGCAAAAGACAAAGAAAAAAATAGTGGTACATACTCAATGGAGATAAAAAATGATAGCAGATGGCAAAGAAAAGGCAGAGGTGCTCAATTTCTATTTTAGTTCAGTCTCTTACCATAGAGCAGACTAGGAACCTCAAGACAAATGTGAAGTGCAAGTGGAGGGGGACAGGACTGCAGCTGGAGATTGATAAACAAATAATCAAGGAATAGCTTACCACCTTGAGTGAGTTCAAATCTCCAGGGCCAGATGAACTGCATCTGAGAACCCTGAAAGAACGGGCTGAAGAACTCTCAGAACCGCTATCCATTATTTTCTTAAAATCATAGGAAATGGGTGATGTGCCAGAGGACTGGAGGAGGGCTAATATTCTCCCTATCTTCAAAAAGGGCAAAAAAGAGGAAGCGGGAACTACAGGCCTGTTAGCCTGATGTCAATCCCAGGGAAAATTCTAGAACAAATTATAAAACAGTCACTTTGCAAGCATGTAGAAGACAATGCAGTAATAACTAGAAGAACAAATCCTGCCAGACTAATCAGACCTCAATTTTTGATCAGGTAGCCTCCCTGATAGACAGAGGGAATGTTGTAGACATGGTATATCTTTAGCAAAGCTTTTGACAAAGTGCCCAATGGTATTCTGATTAGCAAGCTAACTAGATGTGGGCCGGATAGATCAATTGTCAGTTGGATACACAACTGGGTACAGAATCATACTCAGAGTGTGATGATTAATTTCTCCTTCTCCAACTGGAGAAGCTAACTAGTGGGGTACCCCAAAGCTCAGTCCTGGGTCCGGTGCTCTTCAACATTTTTATTAATGACTTGGATGAGGGAGTGCAGGGAATGCTTGTCAAATTGTAGATGACACAAAATTGGGTGGAATAGCTAATATCCTGGAAGACAGAAACAAAATTCAAAATGATATTGATAGGCTGGAGCCCTGGGCTGAAAACAACAGAATGAAATTCAACTGGGGTAAGTGAAAAGTATCGCACTTCAGAAAAAGAAACCAAATACAGAGTTACAAGATGGGGGATACCCGGATGAGCAATACTACAAGTGAGAAGGATCTTGGAATTGCCGTAGATCACAAGCTGAATATCAGCCAACAGTGTGATGTGGCTACAAAAAAGGTAAATGCTATTTTAAGCTGCATTAACAGAAACACAGTTTCCAAATACTGCAGGGTGCTAATTCCCGTCTATTCAGCACTGGTTAGGCCTCACCTTCAGCATTGTGCCCACTTCTGGACACCACAGTTCAAGAAGGATGCTAACAAATTGGAACAAGTTCAGAGGAGGACGACAAGGATGGTCAGGGGGCTGGAAATCAAGCCCTATGAGGAAAGACTGAAAGGACTTGGCATGTTTAGCCTTGAAAAAAGAAGAAAGAGAGGTGATATGATAGCACTTTTGAAATACTTCTGTCATACAGAGGAGGGGCAGGATCTGTTTTCAATCATCCCAGAGTGCAGGACATGCAGAAATGGGCTCAAATTACAGGAAGCCAGATTTCAACTGAATATCCAGAAAAACTTCCACACTGTTAGAGCAGTAAGACAGTGGAATGAATTACCTGAGGAGGTGGTGGGTGCTCCATCATTTGAGGCATTCAGGAGAAACGTAGACAACCACCTGGCAGATATCCCTTCATTTGTACTCCTGCATCAAGCAGGGGGTTGGACTTAATGGCCTTATACGCCCTTTCACTATTCTGTGATTCTCTGAGACCCACCTCAGTGAAACCATGTATGTTAATTTCTAAAATAATCTATACAACTGTAAGTAAGTGTCAAAATCACTGTAAAATGTGTATTATTATTCAGTGTAATCATCAAATACTTAATAGCTGGACTACATTCACTAGTACAATATCTGTGAAGAGGAGGATGGAGAATTCAGGAGGAGTACTAACAAAGCGTTTGGACACGCTGCTGATTTACATCAATTCTAGTCCTGACTTTTTCTATAACAATGTGAAATCATGTGGCATATAAATCAAGGTAAAATCATGCAGTATATAAATTGGTATGCGTGTTCACGTTGACAGAGAAAACCCCAATTACAATTTAGAAATCAATTTAAATAACGCTAAAATCAATTCAACTTTGGCTCGTATTGCCAGTCTGACTGGCAATAAGAGCCAAATGGGAGGGACCTAACAGAAGCAGAAAACATCAAGAAGAGGTGGCAAGAATACACAGAGGAATTATATCAGAAAGTTTTGGATATCCCGGACAACCCAGACAATGTAGTTGCTGACCTTGAGCCAGACATCCTGAAGTAAAGTGGGCCTTAGAAAGCCTGGCTAACAACAAGGCCAGTGGAGGTGATGACATTCCAGTTGAACTATTTAAAATCTTAAAAGATGATGCTGTTAAGGTGCTACATTCAATATGCCAGCAAGTTTGGAAAACTCAACAGTGGCCAGAGGATTGGAAAAGATCAGTCTACATCTCAATCCCAAAGAAAGGCAGAGCCAAAGAATGCTCCAACTACCGTACAATTGCACTCATTTCACACACTAGCAAGGTTATGCTCAAAATCCTACAAGGTAGGCTTCAGCAGTATGTGTACTGAGAACTCCAAGAAGTACAAGCTGGATTCTGAAGAGGCAGAGGAGCTAGAGACCAAATTGCTAACATGAGCTGGATTATGGAGAAAGCCAGAGAGTTCCAGAAAAATATCTACTTCTGCTTCATTGACTATGCAAAAGCCTTTGACTGTGTGGACCACAGCAAACTATGGCAAGTCCTTAAAGAAATTTGAGTGCCTGACCACCTTATCTATCTCCTGAGAAACCTATATGTGGGACAGGAAGCAACAGTTAGAACTGGATATGGAACAACTGATTGGTTCAAAATTGGGAAAGGAGTATAACAAGTCTGTATATTGTCTCCCAGCTTATTTAACTTCTATGCAGAATACATCATGCAGAAAGCTGGACTGGAGGAATCCCAAGCCGGAATTAAGATTGCAGGAAGAAATATCAACAACTTCCGATATGCAGATGATACCACTCTGATGGCAGAAAGTGAGGAAGAATTAAAGAACCTTGTAATGAGGGTGAAAGACAAGAGTGCAAAAAACGGCCTGAAACTCAACATCAAAAAAACTAAGATCATGGCCACTGGTCCCATCACCTCCTGGGAAATTGAAGGGGAAGATATGGAGGCAGTGACAGATTTTACTTTCTTGGGCTCCATGATCACTGCAGATGGAGACAGCACCCACGAAATTAAAAGACGCCTGCTTCTTGGGAGGAAAGCGATGACAAACCTTGACAGCATCTTAAAAAGCAGAGACATCACCTTGCCAACAAAAGTCCGAATAGTCAAAGCTATGGTTTTTCCTGTCATGATGTATGGAAGTGAGAGCTGCACCATAAAGAAAGCAGACCACCGAAGAATTGATGCCTTTGAATTGTGGTGCTGAAGGAGGCTCTTGAGAGTCCCCTGGACTGCAAGAAGAACAAACCTATCAATTCTAAAGGAAATCAACCCTGAGTGCTCACTGGAAGGACAGATCCTGAAGCTGAGGCTCCAGTACTTTGGCCATCTCATGAAAAGAAAAGACTCCTTGGAAAAGACCTTAATGTTAGGAAAGTGTGACGGCAAGAGGAGAAGGGGACGACCGAGGATGAGATGGCTGGACAGTGTCTGCGAAGCAACCAACATGAATTTGACACAATTCTGGGAGGCAGTGGAAGATAGGAGGGCCTGGCCTGCTCTGGTCCATGGGGTCATGTAGAGTCAGATACGACTAAACGAACGAATGAACGCCAGTCTGACTGCATCCTAAGTGGTTCCCAAACTGTGTGTCATGGCACCCTGGGTCACTATCAACCCTCAGCAGGTGCATGGCACAGACACAGAGTTGGTTGGGGAGAAAGGGAGACCTCATTCGCGTCTACCATCTCTCCCCTCAGCTTTGCTTTGCCCTCTTTTTCCCACCTCTCCCACTTTATTTATTTATTTATTTATTTGATTTCTATCCTGCCTATCTAATCAATTAAGATTACTCTAGGCGGCTTACAACCAGAAAGCAACAACAATATGAATTAAAAACAATTTTACAAAAGAAAAGTTGCAACAGATTAGGAGAGAACTAGGGAGTAGAAAAAGGGAAATCAGGAACTGACAAAGGGGAAGGCCTGCCGATACATCAATGTTTTTAGTTGTTTTTTGAAGGTACCCAGTGAGGGAGCCACGCGAATGTTAGGGGGAAGGTTATTCCAGAGGCGAGGAGCCACCGCCGAGAAGGCCCTATTTCTTGTCTTTTCTTTCCGGGCCTCCCTCGGCGTTAGGCTCCTCAGCCTCACCTCCTGACTCGCACGAGTGACACGGGTAGAACTTGGTGGAAGTAGGCGCTCCGCCAAGTAACGAGGCCCTAAGCCGTTTAGGGCTTTATAAATAAGCATCAACACTTTGAAGTCGATGCGGAAACGGATGGGCAGCCAGTGCAGTGCGGCCAGAGTGGGCGAAATGTGTTGGTATTTTTTCGCACCACTGAGAAGTCTGGCCGCCGCATTCTGCACCACCTGTAGTTTCCGCAACAGCCTCAAAGGCAGCCCCACGTAAAGCGCATTACAGTGGTCTAATCTTGAGATTACGAGCGCATGTACCAATGTAGTGAGCGCCCCCACCTCGAGATAGGGCCGCAGCTGGGCTATCCGCCTAAGATGGTAAAAGGCGGTACGGACAACCGACGCCACCTGGGATTCCATGGTGAGCGCCGGATCCAGATGGATCCCCAGGCTGCGAACCCCGTCCTTAGCGGGGAGGGTCACCCCCCCCAAAAGTGAGGGAGTTTCCCAAACCCCCGACTGTGGGGGCGCCCACCCTCAGTATCTCCGTCTTGTCCGGGTTCAGCCTCAGCCCGTTCTCCTGCATCCATTGCAGTACGGTCCCCAGGCAGCGCTGGAGGGACAGAACGGCATCTCCTATGGTAGGTAGAAAGGAGATGTACAGCTGAGTATTATCAGCATACTGATGACACCGACCTCCACATCCCCTGATGACCCCACCCAGCGGCCTCATATAGATGTTAAACAGCATTGGGGAGATAATCGACCCCTGTGGAACCCCACAGTTGAGGCTCCACGGGGCCGAGACACTCTCCCCAAGCTGTACTCTCTGGGGGCGGTCCTCCAGGAAGGAACGGAGCCAGGCCAATGCCAGGCCACCAATTCCCAACTCAGAGAGCCTCCCCAGGAGGATACCGTGGTCAATGGTATCAAAGGCCGCTGAGATATCGAGGAGGACCAACAGGGACACTTTTCCCCCTGTCAGCCTCCCTCAGTAGGTCATCACACAGGACGACCAATGCCGTTTCTGTACCATGGCGCGGCCTGAAGCCCGACTGAAATGGATCCAGGGCATCTGTTTCATCCAGGTGCGCCTGAAGCTGGTCGGCCACCACCCTCTCAACCACCTTGCTTAGGAAAGAAACATTGGCGACCGGCCTATAGTTGCCAATCTCGTCCGCCGCCAAACTTGGTTTCTTCCTAATGGGCCTAATGAGTGTCTCCTTGAGGGCAGATGGGAATCTGCCCTCCAGGAGAGACCCATTTATTATTACAGTGGTCCATTCCATTGTTATCGGCCTGGCTGCCATCCTCTGCTTTTCCCCTCCTTCCAAACCCTTCCAGTGCCTGCTGAGAATCTGGTGGTAGCAAGATGGCTCTGATGCCCATCTGCTGCTGCTGCGTCGCTCTGCTGTTGCTGCCGCCTGTGCCATCGCTGCTTGTGCTGCTGCTGGCTCCTCTGCCCGGCCCTTCATCAGGGCCACTGCCACTGCCGCAGTGCCTGCTGGACTAGAGGTGGAGTGGAGGAAGCCCTGACTCAGCTGTGCTGCTCTCTGAGAGAGGGGCCTGGCCCACCTCACAAGGGCTCCCTCCAGCTGTCCTTCTTACCCCCACCATTGGCCCTCTCTGACAGCCATCCTATCTGCCCATCCTTTTATGCAACCTTCCCTCCCTCCATTCTTCCCTCCATTCCTCCACCTTATCCACAATCCAGGCAAGTGCCTCCTTCCCAACTGGGTCATTTGCCTCCATTTTTTCTCCTCATGTTTCCCTTTCTCTCCCTGCACCATTCTCTCTCTATCTCTCTCTTTCCTCTGTCAGATCTCAATTGCAATCCTTTTCTTTCCTTTCTCCCTGAAGCCCATCTCTTACTGGCCACATCTGGCTGCCAATTCCACTCCCCCAGTCTGAGTGAAGATTCAAACCCAGGCCCCCTGAGTCCTAATCCATCACTCTATCCACTACACTACACTGGATATCCGCTTACCTGGAAGCAAACCCTAGTGACCTCAGATGAACTTAACTTTGGACATACATAAACATAATTGGACTGTTAAATTTTGCTGTTAGCAATTTTACAGCTGGACTTCATCTTCGGATAGTGATGTGTGTCACTTTATTTCAAATGTGGTAGCTAGCAAACCTTCATGGCATTAAGAGGCCCATTTACTAATTTTGCTGAGTGGTTCCCTCAGAGTTGAACCAAATTCCTGCTTTGAATGCACCATGGTCAACAATTTGAACAGGGTTTTTTTTTGTTTTGTTATGAAAGACTGATTTTTGACAAAATGTACATTAAGAAAAATAACTAGTAGGTTCTTGCTACCTTTTTAAGACCACAGTTCAGACTGTATAAAGTGTTTTACAATCCTTACTAAATGTATCTTCCTGTGAGGGATACAATTTATCTAAGATGTTTAATTAAAAAAACAACACTCCAGTTCTTGGCTAAAATAATAACCAAGGTGGAGTTGACTGAGACTTTGATCTAGGGCGTGAAATTTTGCTGGTGAAAAAGATACGAACATGCACACTGGTATTTGCTGAAGGGCACAAACTCGCCCAAGTATGTATATTACCTCCAATCTCTTGTAGCTAGATGAACAGAAACATAAAACAGGCAGGCTCAGCAGAAATCCCACACAGTATGTTGTGCTCACACCCAGGCATTTCTCCCCATTCCTAAGCTATGCTGACCCAAGCATAGGGCAGTGAAACTGCTAGTTACGGCTCTGCCTATGGTCCCTGGAAGTGCCCCAGAGTCATAAGGCAAAATGGAAACAATCCTCAGTGTCAGGGTTCCCTTCTATGAGGGGGAGATTTAATCTTAGATATCCCCTTGCTGCCCCATAAAAATGATCCATGCGTCTTCCTCTCCAAGATCAGTGGTCCAGTGCAGGAGAGGAAAACTGGGTACTGGAGGCATGGTAAGTGCCCAGGTTCTTTGACTTCTGACAGATAGCTGCTCATGGCAACTTTGAAGGTGTGTGTGTGTGTGGGGGGGAACGATTATGTCATAAAATATGTTTTAACCATGGATACTGCTTTCACTGCTCCGTTTAAAAAATGCTTTTCTTCTACTTCCTGAATGTCATTGAAAAATGTCCTCCACTTTTGTGGTCTTTGGTTGGACTGAAAAAGACAGAGGGCATTATTTGCCCAACATTTTAAAAAAAGGTTCACACCTAGGCTGCAACCCCCCCCCCCAAAAAAAAACCCCGTCCAGAGACTTGCTTTTATGGGAAGCAGAAGCAACAGGAAGTAATTGATTTAACATAAATAAACTTTTACACTGTGAAAGTCATCAAATTTCTAGACATTTAACTTTGCTTGTGTTTGGTGCAACATCATTACTAATCATAATGAAGGCTTGTGACGAACTCTTAGGACACCTCTTAACCCTTTTTCAGGAAAATGGCCCTTTTAACACCAAAAAGGGCAAATGCCTCATCAAAGTCCAAAACGTCAAAGAAATTCACTTTAACTGGGGCCATCTCGGGCAGCAGGCTTTTACAGTTGTTCACTCAAACAAGGCCTTTGAATACATCTTTCCAAAAATAGCTGCATATAGTGGCCTGCCATTTAATCCTCAACTTTTTAGAAAAGAAAAGAAAACAATTCCAACCTCACTTATTTTCTTTATTCTATTAACACATGGCTCAAAGTGGAGAGACACTGTCACCTTGAAACTACGCTCTTCTATGTAAATTGTGTTCTTGTTTCTTTACAATATTAAGTTAATTTTAATGTTGGTGGTCTATGAGTATATTCAGCAAAGTGTGTACTGTGCACTGAATGTACATCAAGACTGTTTGGTTGCTCCCCCATTTGTCACATTCAAAATGATGAGACAGCGTAAAATGTACTGTTTTGTCTAATTTGATGTTCTTGATTGACAAAATTATAATTCACAATTGAAATTATAATAATAATAAAGAGTGCAACCACATTTTAAGAGTTTCAGATTGTGAACCCAAAGGACATAGCCAAATGTCAGCACCACATAAGGAAGTCCAGGGATACCATGGCGGGAAAGGACATTCTTACTATTGTCCTGCCATTTGGTCTGGACCGTATAGAGACACAATACAATACATGCTGAGTTTTGATTTCAGGAATGAGGAGAATAGTATTTAGTAGACCTGTAAAACACAGAAGAAAATGTGGGACTTCAAAATTATATAGAACTCTCTTGTCACATTAGGTATTACAAGACAATTGCATAGATGTAAACTGTGCCATTATGCAAGCTTTTCAACCCATACAAAAATGCCTCTCTTAATGTGAGACTAGCTATCTGATGTATTATTGTGCCAACTTTCTTCAGTTGAAACCCAGCCCTCAGACTGTTGAATTTAAAAACCTAACTCTTACACAATCTTAACTCAGTAATTAGACATTGCAGACTCACTTGTCAAAAGCACAAAAGAGCTTCTCCAACTAAAGCCAGTATTTCCTTTGTATCGTAATCTGAATACAGTCTACACATCCTAGAGTTAGGCATTTCTGATTTATGGTATCTGTTTCCTTGACAAAATCTGAAGATTTAAATCTTCACAAAAAGTGAAATGTATCACAGGCAGGTTTAGCATTCCCCTGTGGTTGAGGAAACCACCTCAGCCGGGGGTGGGGGGAAGGCGAAAGAGGGGAGAGAATTATTTTTGCTGTTGTAAGAGGGGAAATGAGAAGCTTATAATATAACTGATGGTTTTTATAACCTTGTCAGCTTTCATGAGGATTCAATTTGGAACTGACATCATTTCTGCCATGGCGAGAGTGAATACCTGCACACTGCATAGTTTGGTGAGGTAATCGTTCTTAGAATGGTAAAAATAGAGAAGAGAAGATAGAAACATATTCATTCAGCACTCATAACTAACTTACAAATTTAACTAGGATTTCTGCAATTACAGATAAACAAATCCCAGAGCTCCCCCCCCCATTAAGTTGCTAAACTCCTTGCTCATAAAGGACAACAACAAGAAAAATGTATACAATAGCACTTAAATTTTTGCAATCACTAGATCAAGCCATTTGCAGAACATGGCAAATTCACTTCTTTAGCTAAATGATTTCTATAAGAAATACCAATACCTTTTAAAGTATCTATTACAAAATTGGTCTTACAAAGCTCTTATACTTTAAGAATTGCTCCCCTCTCCAAACATAAGCAGTTACACAGTCAGAGGCACCCCATTTTCAACATTTCAATATCCTGTAACCTATATAATCATCACCTCTTCCCCTTTGCAAGTTACTTTAAATAAAGACTGCTCCAAGTCTTCTTGGAAGAAATAATGCTTCAAGGAAAGAGAGCAATTACGATTTTCAGACATTTTATTCAGAACCATACTGGAGCTTTCTGTCTTGCTGCCTAACATTATTGACTGCAGCTGCAATCCTACTTCATTATAACAAGTGGTTGTTTTGTTGTCATCAAGACCAAGATTGCAGCCCTGGACTTTAGAACCAAATTGCATGTTTTGAACATGTATTTCCTCTTTAAACTTAAGGTCCTGACTATTTCTTAAACTATTTCTCCTTAGTGGAAAAGCATGGTGTTCCAACTTGCTGCTTGTTATATTATTTAAATGCTCCCAAGCAACTGTAGCCTAAAGACGTCAGTCAATTAGGTCTTAAACTGTCTTCTTTTATTTGCCTCTGATATTCATTTCTAACTTGCAACTGGTAAGCAAGATAAATATAGAAGCATGTTAACATGCATTTTTAATACAGAGAAACCAGAAGCATAGTCATTTGGGAGGAGGAGTATAATGCGGTAGTTTGTACAGCAAGTGGAAGATAAATACAGGCTTTGTAGATATCATGGATCTAAACAACAGTGCAGGTAGTTATACAGTCCCATATCTGTTAAAGAAGAAACAAGATAGAAACACAGTTTACTGATCTCATATCAAACTGAAAAATAGTTTAAAATCAAATGCCATCAATTGCTTTAATCAGCAACATCCTTAAAATGGATGCATCTAAAGGTGATTTGATAAACAGTAGGGATAGCACAGTTGTAATTTTTCATTACCCTGGCAATTTCTATAATATTTAGGTATAAAGGAGAATATAGGGATTCCTGGGAGCAATCATAGATGTTTTGCTGCATTGTGCACTCCGTGATTTATCACTGAACTTCACATAAAATGAAGGAATGCCCAAGAACAAGAAGCAGTGTGCAGTATGGGGATTTGTGCATTTTATGTGTAGATCCACCGGTGAACAGACCAGCAACATGCACAAAGGATCTGATCTTCCTTAAGGTTGCTGATCCCAATGAAATCAAGATTGGTGTAGACCTGCTATCCAGACAACATTTTAGCTTTTCAGAAAGGTGTTATTCAATAGGATGGTGCACAGGAGTTCAAATAAAAATAAAAGGTTTTGGTGCAACCTCACTCCCCTCGACTGAAAGGTGGCATACACATATCCATAAAAATGATTAGGTTAAAACATATAATCTACTACTATCCTGGCAAAAGGTAGAAACAGGTCAATTTTACTGACTTTCTTCCTTCACAGATACCAGATTATGGACAAAATCCAATGTTAGTCGAGTGGATTCTGACTTATGGCAACCCTTTCCAGCGTTTTCCAGGTATAGACAATTCAGACAAAGTTTACTATTCCCTTCTTATGTGAGTGCTTTGAGACCATGTAACTTGCCCAAGACTATGGAGGCTGCCTGTTCTCTTACAAAGTACAAATGGGAAACAAACTCCTGACCAGTGCTCTGGCTCACTGAGCTATTTAAATAGCTCTTAATACAAAAGGCACTTTAAATCTCTCTCTGTTCCATTTTAAATACAGAGATATCAATTGCAAAAGGCTGAAAGTATCGCATTGTTTGTGCACCATATTACCATTAACTCTTATATTAAAGGTTAAAGCCTTGTTGGGCTTCCTAATACCAGTATTCAGTTCACATATGGCTCACAGGAAATGAAAAATAATTGCAAAGTATTGTTTGAACACATTGATTTCAAAGATATTTAAAAACCATGAACATATTGTTAAACAACATTAAACAAAGTATTCGTGAAGGCTTTCACAGCTGAGACAGCACTCAGCACCTCTGAAGATGCCGGCCACAGAGACTGGCGAAACGTTAGGAAGAACAGCCTTCAGAACACGGCCAAAGAGCCCGAAAAACCCACAACAACCAACATTAAACAAAGTCAGTTTCTATCTCATATTTAGCTCAGGTGACTCATTCTATGAGGATCTGTCTTTCATAACGTTCGAGAACAACTTTGTAGTTTGCCACTTTCTATTGGAAGCTGCAAAAATGCAGTACTCCAGACATAAATCCTAGCTCCTTAATATAAAAGCTCCTATTCACACCCTTTTTAACGCTGGTTGTTCCTCATAGAACAAAACTTCCTTAATCACTCATCTCTTCCTCTATCAGTACTACTACTGGTTTTATCAAACAAACTTCCATGTGCTGAGAAAATGTGTGCACTGCACCTGTGCGGGGATATTCGTATACGAATATGAATACCCCCATCTCTAGTCATAAGTCATCTGCATAGCAGCACAGCTGCTGCACATTCCCTTCCCCCACCAACTCACCCACTGGCCTGCTGGAGCACACTGCTCCTTCCCTCCGTGTCATGCAATCTTCCATTCTGGGCAGGAGCCCGGATTTCCCTTCTCCACTTCCTCCAGCAGCTGGCCACCCAGACAAGAAGGTGGGGCAAGGATTCCTGCAGTGCTGCCTTTGAGCGGCTAGCTGCTTGTTGGTCCTCCTCGACATCTCAGCTGCCTTTGATACCGTCGACCACGGAATCCTCCTGGGGAGGCTCTCCGAGCTGGGAATCGGCGGCCTGGCACTTGCCTGGCTCCGCTCCTTCCTGGAGGACCGCCCCCAGAGAGTGCAGATTGGGGAGAATGTCTTGGCCCCGTGGAGTCTCAATTGTGGGGTTCCACAGGGGTCGATCATCTCCCCAATGCTGTTTAACATCTTCATGAGGCCGCTGGGCGGGGTCATCAGAGGGTGTGGGGCATCGTGTCACCAGTACGCTGATGACACACAGCTCTACATCTCTTTTACTCCAACTTCAGTGGATGCCGTCCAGTCCCTTCAGCGCTGCCTGGACACCGTACTGGAATGGATGCAGTCAAATGGATTGAGGCTGAACCTGGACAAGACGGAGGTCCTGAGGGTGGGTGGCCCTCCCGTCAGTGGCATAGGTGACTCCCTTTCTTTTGGAGGGACGACCCTTGCCACAAAGAGTGAGGTCCGCAGCTTGGGGATACATCTGGACCTGGCGCTAACCATGGAAACCCAGGTGGCGTCCGTGGTCCGTTCTGCCTATTTTCATCTATGGCGGATCGCCCAGCTGCGGCCATATCTTGATCGGGGGCCCCTCACTACTCTAGTCCATGCGCTCGTAATCTCAAGACTAGACCATTGTAACGCACTCTACGTGGGGCTGCCTTTGAGGCTCATGCGGAAACTCCAGATGGTCCAGAATGCAGCAGCCAGGCTTATTAGTGGGGTGAGAAAATATCAGCACATCTCCCCCACTCTGGCTGCGCTGCACTGGTTACCTATTCGTTTCCGCATTGACTTCAAAGTATTAATGATTACATATAAAGCCCTAAACGGTTTGGGACCTCAATATTTGGCAGATCGCCTCCTCCCACCCAGATCTACCCGAGTTACCCGATATAGCCAGCAGGGACGGCTGAGGGGACTGATGCCGAGGGAGGCCCGGAAGGAGAAAACAAGAAACCGGGCCTTCTCGGCAGTTGCCCCTCGGCTGTGGAACACACTTCCCACTGAAATTCGGCTGGCATCCTCGCTGGGTGTGTTCAAAAACCAACTAAAAACATGGTTATTCAGACAGGCCTTCCCCCCAGTCACCTAAGTTCTTTCCCCCCCCTTTTTTTTCTGGTTCTTAATGTTGCCATCTTGGATAATATTAATTATCATAATTGCATCATGTTATTTATTTTTCTACATTGTTTTAATGTGTTTTAATTTTTGTAAGCCGCCCCGAGTAGACGTTGTCTAGCGGGGCGGGGTAGAAATTGAATAAATAAATAAATAAATAAATAAATAAATAAATAAATAAATAAATAAATAAATAAATAAATAAGCAAGCAGAGAAGGGAAGTCCAGGCTCCTGCGCAGACTGGACGATTGCATGACAGAGAGGGAAAGAGCAGCGCGCGCCAGCAGGCCAGTGGGTGAGCCAAAGGGAATGCCTGGCAGCTGTGCTGCTGCGCAGATGCCTTATGACAAAGGGGCACAAAGAACTTCATGCCCATCTCTATTCTCAAGTCCTGAAACTGAAATGGCATTACCAGGGCAAAAAAGATTCCCATGAAATATCTCCCAAGAAAGTTCTTTACATCCCCTTTAATCTCTGCTCTTATGTGTACATCTAATTCTTCTCTTGAGCTCTTAAAATCTGATTTCCACCCACTGAAAGTGCCTTCACCAAAGTCACTCATGAGGTCCTTGTGGTCACATTCAAAGATCTCTATTCCTTGACCCCTCTGTGTTCATAATTACAGCTCTCCACCCTCTCTTACTGATTACATCCCTAAAGTTTATGTCAATCTGCTTCCAGTTGATTTTCCTGGCCATTTCAGTTGTCACATTTTACATCTTTTTCATATCTACAATGTCAGTTTTGAGTTGTGGCAACTAGAGGTATACATATTCTCCCAGTACAGAGTTCTATCCCAATTATTGGCAGCACCTTGACACTTTCATCACTGTTTCAAACTCAAAACACAGCTTCACAGGTTCTTTTCTGAGGCTACTTTTCCTGGTATGTACTCTGTGCCCTTTTCTGCGCTCTGCTTGTTCAACACACTGCAAAAATTAATCCTTTCCTCATGCCAGCAAAAACTTCTCTCCAGCTCATATTTTCATTCTCATTTCCAAATGTATTCCACCATCATCCCAGGCTTCCCTTTTGCAGATCCACCATCCACAGCCTATGTAAACATCAACTGCTTTCTAAAATTACCGTAATTTCCGTGTATAAGATGCCCCATGTATAAGACACCCCCACTTTCTAACCCAACATTTCTTTCTTTGAGAGAAAGTGGAGGGGGAAATCGATTCCTGCTTTTCCCCTACACTTTGTTGCAAAAAGCAGCTTTCCCTCTCCATTTCCTTTGCAAAACATGGAGGGGGAAAGCTGCTTTTTGCAATGAAAATGTAGGGGGGAAAGGAGAAATCACTTTCCCCCTCAATTGTCTTTGCAAAATGTGAAAGCAGGGATCAAAGCACTTTGATCCCTCCCCCTTTCCTTACTTCCATGTATAAAATGACCCTCAATTTTTCCTTTAATTATTTTAAGAAAAAGTGTCATTTTATACAGAGAAAAATATGGTATTCTTCCTTTCTTTTAAGCTTCTTATCCCTCAGACAAAACACTGAATTGGAGTGTGAGCAAATGTCAACCTTCAGTGGTTGCTAAATTGCAATTCCAAACATTCCTGACATTGGTTAGATTGGCAAAGGCTGATGAGAGCTACAACTGAAGAAAATATGGAAGACCACAAATTTCCTATCCTCAACCTAGATAATGTTTCCCCGCTTTCTTCCTCAATACATTAACAAGCCCCACCATTTCTGTGGAACCTTTGGCACAAACCCTGACTTCTCCTGCCCAACAGAAACAAGGCCCAATTATGTAAAACCGAGAAGAATGTATGTCTTTCCCCTGTTCACCTTTACTTCCTTTTCTTTCTGTTATGCACTAAACATACTAATGGTGCTAAATCAGTCAATTGCCCCTACAGGTTGATGAGATATTTTGCTGGGGTGTCACAACCATTAATTTGCTTATAACACTCTGCTGATACACTTCATCGATCTGCAGGGATAATAAATAAATGATCACATAAATAATTATAAATATTAATTATATATCTAATTAAAAGAGGACTCCTGGACTGTTCAAATCATTTGATGTATATTTGGTAAGTATCTGATTTTTTGGATTAATGAGGAAGTGGAATCACATTTACAAATCCCTGTCCCTGACCTATAGAAATTCAATTGACTGTCTATACAACCCCTACATGTGTAAACTCTTAAGGTCAAGGACTGTGTTTTTGAGAGAACATATAAACAGAGCAGAATGGACTAGGATCAAAATAGATAATATGTTGAGCATGTTTTCAGAAGAAGTGCTCCATCAAGTGCTAAAAATGTCTGTTATAACACGAGTTCCTTAATTACATATACTTCTTTTAGCATGATTGGCCATTGGAAAGTAAATTTGTATTTAATTTGCAACTCTGATCTCTGAGGAAGTCCCTTTGCAGGACAGAGAATGGATTAACTGTAGATTATGCATTTCACTTAAATTTCTAGTTTGACACTTAATTTTGAATGGTAATGGTGGTTAAGTGAATGCATGTTGTTTGGGAGTGGAGCTGGTTGCAGTGATTCTTTTTCTCCCTAGAGATGTTCCCTAGAGGTGCACAAAGCACTGCATAATCAGAGCAGAGTTTTTATTGCAATATATCCCATGTTTGTTGATGTCCCTGTAGGAAGAAAAAATCTATTCTTGTTTTTGTGGAGAGGGACAATTGTCACATATTTCTGTATAACCATGAAAGCAATTACTGTTCTCAGGCAATTGACCTAGATTGTGTAAGTCTACAAAATCTCATAAGTGGCTCATTACACATACTTTCCAAGTTAACAACAACAAAAAAGGTTCTATCAACATAAGCCTCACTGCCATGGATACCTCCCTTGACCCATGATGTTTATTAATATTTTGCAAGTGAGCTATGGTGTATTCTTGAGATACCCACAATTTCACAAGCAAAGGTTTAGCCGTGTGTGATGCACAAAATATATCTTTTTTTCCAAGCCAGTAAACTGCCTCATATGCGGTTGCTGCCACTTTACAAGTGTATCATTTTTTGTTCATAATATTATAAAGAGAAAAATCAAAATCAAATGTAATATGCAACACAGCAGCAAGATATCTACAGTACTTCATGTACTGCAAATTTGACAAGTCCCATTTTGAGATTAAGCATATTTTCCCCCTTCAATACCAAGAAATAAAACATACAAATTCTTACTTTGGTGTTCTTCAGATTCTGCTGCTGTAGAGACTTCTCGCCTAAAGACAGAAAACAGTTCAAAGGAAAATTTTAGAAATTGTAGAACATTTTCATTGTTCCAGCATCATAGCAGGTTTTCTTTTTTATTTTATGAAGGAAATCCAAAATGTTGAGAGACAAAGTACATGACAGAATGATATTCTAAGTATGACAGCAACTGATATAAATTGATACGCCATTCAAATTATTGGGAGAAATAAAAAACTGTTTTATTTTATTTATTTGTTTCTCTTCATTCACATAATCATGGGAATGATACTATTTAGGTTGCCTCTGGCCTTGGGTGTTTTTTTTTCTTCTATAAAAATTCAGATCCATGAAAGAAAGCATACAATAACTCCTTTATATCTGAAAGAGTCAGACTATCATCCTGGTACTTTGTGGGGTGATATATTACTTGCGGTGGGTACCTGCTGTGGTGCAGTGGACAGAGTGATGGATACACTCAGGAGGCCTGGATTCAAATCTCCACCGAGCCATGGAAAGTCACTGGGAGAATGGAACCGGCAAAATCACTCCTTAAATAGCTCACTTACCTTGGAAGTCCTATTAGTGTCATTATAAGTCAGTTCCAACTTGATGGCATATAACAAATATTACTTGCACCGTGTAATTAGGTGTATTTTTTTTAAAAAAGGCATATACTGTACTTTGATCAGACTTGTCTCGCCACAAAAACAACAACAACTGATTTTGAAATGTCATCCTATAGCTGAGGACCCCATATGTTGTTGGGCAACTTAAGCTCCTGACTATTGTTTCATGCATCCCCTTTTACCCTAAGATAGCCTTTGGCAATCTTGAATCCACAAATATCATGGTTACATCACCATTATAGCTACATTATTTCTAAACCTTGCATTTTTAGAGTAAATGGAAAAAAATCCATGGAAAAACTACGCCCTGCTCTTTACTTTGCCCTAAGACATGCTGCGCTTTATGACATCAGAGCAATTCAGCCAATGCTGCCTGAATCTCCCTTTTCAACACCAATTCCCTTGATTGATGTGTTACAATATGAATTTTAAGACTGTAAAGATTTATTATCAATATATATGATAAAATTGTTCTGTTGTACAATGGATGCTTCATACTCTCCATAGTTTGATATGCTGAAATGTGAAGTTTTGTTTTATTTTTTATTGTTCTGAAGCACAGTCTTCTGTGTTAAACTACAGGACAAAGGGGGAAAAGTGACCCTACGAAAAGAATTCTCCCAGTTGCTTGGGAATATATTTTTGCTCAGTGAAATAGATTGACTAATCTGGGAGTCAAAGTTGCAAGGGAATAAATTAGTCTGTTGGTAAGGCAACAGGGCTTCCTTCATGTTTCACACATGTCTACTGCTAAATGTTTCTGTAGTAAGATAATTCTGTTTTGGCTCAGTACTACTAGAAACTAAAAAGACCTCCCCAGTGGTGTCGATGTTTGCACATTATTGCCAAGGGCTGAGGCAATTGCCAGGTGTAAATAGCTGCATGTACCTGCCAACCCCTTCCCACGAATATAAATATCATGATAGCAGCAGTCTGTTAAGATGACAGTTTTCTGAAAAAAATCGTTTGACTGGTGCTTCCCTCCTCCGTACTGCCTTACAGCAATGGCAACATGATGGGAATATCGGCTGTTCTTTCTGATTGTGCAAACAATCTGGTCCAGTGGTTCATTCCTTCTTCTGTTGAATAATGCTTCTCACCCCACCCAACCCAAACTAAAGTGCTTGCCCTACTCAGTCGTAAGGGCAGTGTTAACAAACACGTTAACCTTCTGAGGATATGATTCCAAACAGTTTAATCTGGAAAATCAAATAAATAAGCAGCAGCAGGAGCTGGCAAATGTGGGTTTATCTTATTAGGCAACCCTTAATTGGTGGTTTTCTCTGAATCCACACCTTGCTAAGCTCTCTGTATGTAATGAAGAACTGGGGGGGGGGGGTTCATACATTATAATTTAGGGAACTGTACTCACCCACTGAAACTGAATGATGAGCATAGACAAAAGAAAATAAGTTCACATAGGGAATAGTTATACCTTGGAGTTTATTGCCATAAGACATAGCAAGAGTCATCAGTTTAAGTAGTTTAAAGTATGGAATTAGGCAAACTAATAGGGAATAAAAGCTATTAATGGTGGCTAGTCATGATGGCTATAAGATGCCCCTGACCAGAAACCACTGAAGAACAATAACTAGTGAAGGTTATTATCCTCATGTTCTGCTTCAGGGCTCCCCAAAGGGATCTGCCTACTATTGCCAGTCCATTTCCAGGAACAATTCAAGGTGCTACTGTTGATCTATAAAGGGCTAAATGATTTGGGTTTAAACTATCTCAAAGACCACATCTCCCGTTATGAGCCTGCCCATATTTTAAGATCATCAGGAGAGGTCCGTCTCTCGGTCTCACCACCCTCACTGGTGCTTTTGGTGGTGGTGGTGGACACAGGAGAGGGTCTTCTCCATCAGTTCTCTCAGACTCTGGAATTCCCTCCCGTGGGAGGCCAGTAGGCCATTGCAGTCCTACTGCAAGCAGAAGACCTTTTTCTTCAGGCAGACTTTCTTTTAGTGACTGGCTGTCTAAAGGGGGTTCACAAAAGGGGGACTGTTGTGTTTCTGTTGTTTTTAATGTGTTTTAGTACTGTTTTCATCTATGAAGTTTTTAATATTATATTTGTCCAGTTCTTTCTATATATTGTAATAATTCATTGTTTTCCCAGCCATCTCATCCTCTGTCATCCCCTTCTCCTCTTGCCTTCACACTTTCCTAACATCAAGGTCTTTTCCAAGGAGTCTTCTCTTCTCATCAGATGGCCAAAGTATTGGAGCCTCAGCTTCAGGATCTGTCCTTCCAGTGAGCACTCAGGGTTGATTTCCTTTAGAACTGATAGGTTTGTTCTCCTTGCAGTCCAGGGGACTCTCAAGAGCCTCCTCCAACACCACAATTCAAAAGCATCAGTTCTTCGGCGGTTATTGCTTTATGTTTTCTTCCTGAGAAGGATCTGCTGAAGGTGAAATATGTGCTCAGGTTGGGTAGGTTCATAGCCTTATAGCAGCAGTGTTTTTGTTTTCTTTTGTTTTGTTTTTGCACTTTAGGTCAAAGCCCCAAATCCTTTGCCTTAGATATGACTCTTATCTGTGCCACAGTTCTCAGTGACAACATTATAGGATTTATAGTGTTCAATCTTGAAATGAGTTCCTTTGTGGTTAATAGCTGCCTACCCTGAAGGATGTTTGGTGATGCTTTTCTTTAGTGCTGGGGTCCCCAACCCCCAGTCCGTAGCCCGGTGCTGGTCCGCGGGCTTCATTGAACTGGGCCATGGACGCGGATCACCGTCCCCCCACCCACCTGCATGGCAGGGGTGTCACGCTTGCAGGTGGATGTGTCATGCTTGTGGGTGGGCAAGTTGCGCTTGCGGGTGGATGTGTCATGCTTGCATGCAAGCGCGACACGCCCCTCTGCGAGCATGACATGCCCACTCATGAGTGCAGGGATGTCCCCGCCCCTGCGCACAGAGCCCGCACCCCCCAACCAGTCCACGGTCCCAAAAAGGTTGTGGACCACTGCTTTAGTGTATTGCTCTCATGGGAGAAGTATCCCATGTAACATCTTTCACAACTATAGTCTTAGGGCCGCACAAAATCTGAATTCACTTGGATGTGTTATGCAGTTAGGGACTCTATGCATTGACTCTCTGCTCACCATCAATACCATCCCTGTATTCCTGTCTCATACCTTTGCTTCCACTTCTGCTTGTGGCTTTGCTTTCTTGAGGTACTTTTGCCACTTCATGGAACCCCACACTGACGCAGGATGGTTCAGACCTATCAACCTGGTTCCTGTTATATCCTGTTTGTTGTGTTGTTCCCATTGCCAGAGCTTTGGGAAAACCATAGCTTTGACTATGCAGACCTTTGTTGTTAAGGTGATGTCTCTGCTTTTTAAGATGCTGTCCAGGTTTCCCATTGCTTTCCTCCCAAGAAGCAGGTGTCTTTTAATTTTATGGCTGTTGTCATCATCTGCAGTGTTCATGGAGCCCAGGAAAGTAAAATCTGTCACTGCCTCCATATCTTCCCCTTTTATTTGCCAGGAGGTAATGGGACCAGTGGCCATGATCTTAGGGTTTTTTTTTTTATCTTGAGCTTCAGACCATTTTTTGCACTCTCCTCTTTCACCCTCATTAAGAGGTCCTTTAATTCCTCCCCACTTTCTGCCATCAGAGTGGTATCATCTGCATATCTGATGTTGTTGATATTTCTTCCGGCAATCTTAATTCCGGCTTCAGAATCATCCAGTCTGGCCTTTCTCATGATGTATTCTGCATATAAGTAGAATAAGCAGGGAGACAATATACAGCCTTGTCGTACTCCTTTCCCAATTTTGAACCAATCAGTTGTTCCATATCCAGTTCTAACTGTTGCTTCCTGTCCCACATATAGATAGATATATAAGATAAAACTTTATTAGGGTCAAAGACCAGCTACATATAGATTTCTCAGGAGGTAGATAAGGTGGTCAGGCATTCCCATTTCTTTAAGAACTTGCCATAGTTTGCTGTGGTCCACATAGTCAAAGGCTTTTGCGTAGTCAATGAAGCAGAAGTAGATGTTTTTCTGGAACTCTCTGGCTTTCTCCATAATCCAGCATATGTTAGCAATTTGGGCTCTAGTTCTTCTGCCCCTTTGAAATCCAGTTTATACTTCTTGGAGTTCTCAGTCCACATACTGCTGAAACTTACCTTGGAGGATTTTGAGCATAACCTTGCTAGTGTGAAATGAGTGCAACTGTACGGTAGTTGGAGCATTCTTTGGCACTGCCATTCCTTGGGATTGGGATGCAGACTGATCTTTTCCAATCCTCTGGGAACTGCTGAATATTCCAAACTTGCTGACATATTGAGTGTAGCACCTTAACAGTGCCATCTTTTAAGATTTTAAATAGTTCAACTGGAATGCCATCACCTCCACTGGCCTTGTTGTTAGTCATGCTTTCTAAGGCCCATTTGACTTCGCCCTCCAGGATGTCTGGCTCAAGGTCAGCAACTACACTTCTCTGGGTTGTCCGGGACATCCAGATCTTTCTGGTATAATTCCTCTGTGTATTCTTGCCACCTCTTCTTGATATATTCTTCTTCTGTAAGGTCCCTTCCATTTTTGTCCTTTATCATGTTCATCTTTGCACAAAATGCTCCTCCAATTTTCCTGAACAGATCTCTGGTTTTTCCCTTTCTATTCTTTTCCTCTATTTCTTTGCATTGTTCATTTAAGAAGGCCCTTTTGTCTCTCCTTGTTATTCTTTGGAAGTCTGCATTCCATTTTCTGTAACCTTCCCAGTCTCCCTTGCATTTTGTTTCCCTTCTCTTCTCTGCTATTTGTAAGGCCTCGTTGGACAGCCATTTTGCTTTCTTGCACTTCCTTTTCTTTGGAATGGTTTTTGTTGCTGCCTCCTGTACAATGTTATGAGCCTCCATCCATAGTTCTTCAGGCACTCTGTCCACCAAACCGAGTTCCTTAAATCTGTTCTTCACTTCCACTGTGTATTGATAAGGGATTGGGTTTAGATTATACCTGACAAGCCCAGTGGTTTTTCCTAATTGCTTCAGTTTAAGCTTGAATTTTGCTATAAGAACCTGATGATCAGAGCCACAATCAGCTCCAGATCTTCTTTTTGCTGACTGTATAGAGCTTCTCCATCTTTGGCTGCAGAGAATATAATCAATCTAATTTTGGTATTGCCCATCTGGTGATGTCCATGTGTAGAGTTGCCTCTTGTGTTGTTGGGGAAGAGTGTTTGTGATGACCAGCTTGTTCTCTTGACAAAATTCTATTAGCCTTTGCCCTGTTTCATTTTGAACTCCAAGGCCAAACTTACCCGTTGTTCCTTTTATCTCTTGACTCTCTACTTTAGCATTCCAGTCCCCTATAATGAGAAGAACATTGTTCTTTGGTGTCAGTTCTAGAAGTTGTTGTAAGTCTTCATAGAATTGGTCAATTTCAGCCTCTTCAGCATTGGTGGTTGGTGCATAAACTTGGATTAATGTGTTGTTGAAAGGTCTGCCTTGGATTCGTGTTGAAATCATGCTATCATTTTTTAGATTGTATCCCAGTACAGCTTTTCCCACTCTTATTTGACTATGAGGGCTACTCCATTTCTTCTATGGGATTCTTGCCCACAATAGTAGATATTATAATTGTCTGAATTGAGTTTGCCCATTCCCATCCATTTTAGTTCACTGACGCCCAGGATGTCAATGTTTATTCTTGTCACCTGCTGTTTGACCACATCCAGCTTCCCAAGGTTCATAGATCTTACATTCTGGGTTCCTATGCAGTATTTTTCTTTGCAGCATCGGACTTTCCTTTCACTTCCATGCACATCCGCAGCTGAGCGTCCTTTCAGATTTGGTCCAACCACTTCATTAACTCTGGAGCTACTTGTACTTGTCCTCCGCTCTTCCTCAATAGCATGTTGGATGCCTTCTGACCTGTGGGGCCCATCTTACAGTGTCATATCTTTTAGCCTTTTTTTCCTGTCCATGGAATTTTCTTGGCAAAGATACTGCAGTGGCTTGCCAGTTCCTGCTCCAGGTGGATCACGTTTAGTCAGAACTTTCCACTATGACCTATCCGTTTTGTGGGTTCCTGCACAACATAGCCCATCGCTTCTCTGAATTACTCAAGCCCCTTCGCCACGACAAGGGAGCAATCCGTGAAGGGATGTCTGGATTACTGTGTGGTAAATACACCACTACATGAACCCTATCTCCACACAATTTTGGCAGACCCCGTCTCCTTGTCTGAATTTGGATTCCCACCCAGTTCTGTATTTCTGTGATATGGTCAGCTGTGATCTGTTAACTCTACACATGTGAGGAAATTCTTCTCTCATTATATTTCATCTTGGATTCGCTTAATCTTGCTTCCCTTTTCTCATTCTCTCTAACATATATTCTCTCCAGCAGAACTAAAGTATGCTGCAAGTGAAATAACGAAATAGATACTTTGAATGCAAGTGAGCAGTCCCCTTAATTACCGTGTGTCACAATCATAACAGGCATTCTTCCAAAGGTAGTTGTTACGGTGGCAGTGTGGCTGCTTTCAGGGCAATTTGCATAGTATTACCGATAATTCTTTGTGATATCATTTTGCTTGTAAAACTTGTCTGTCTTACCTTCAACAGAAAAAGAAGCTCACCCATTCCAGCTCAAATTACACAGAGGAAGAACACTGGCACATGGTTTTTAATGCAGTCATATAGATAGCAGAGCATTCCTGTACATGTCCACTTATTAAGAAGACCTGCTGAATTCAGGGAGCCTTGCCACCCTGTAGGTGGGTTCATGTTTGCAGCCTAAATAACATGATTACAATCTCAGTCAAAGCTCACTGTACGTATGTTCTGATGATGCAGTAAATGCCTGCAACGGTCTAGTCATGTTCTGCTACTACAGGAGGGGGATTTATTGACTGGTAGGTGCTTTGCGAACAAGCAACAGCCATAATAACAGGAGGGTGTGCAACAGCAGGGAGCCTGAAATCAAATGGCTGATGAAAGTGTTGCAAAAATTTGCACGCAGTTGATGGCCCCCATTCTCTCCTTTGGAGTTCCCCTCAGCTGCACTCAACTGTTTGTTTGCACTTCCCACTTCTTTGCTCTGATACAGTGTTGTTGGCAGGCACCTGGCAAAAACCACTGGAGAATCAGATCTCTCCTAAACACCTGGTCCAAGTTCCACACCAAGCTCAGAGGTAAGAGCTGAAGTTCCGCGGATGATGAAAACTCAGGGCTGCGTTTCTGTCATGGAAGCTTACATCTGTAAACTTAGCCTTGACTGACACATTATTTCCTCCGTGCACCCCAATCTATTTTCTGGCTCACTAAGCTTATAAAACTCTGCATAAATTCTCCCTCTCAGCCGGTTCTGTAATCCTGTGAACACATTGTCTTCCTGTTCATTCCTTCAACCAGCAAGTGCCAGCTGTTTGGTCTTGGAAACAATTTTATTTACATTCAGAGCAGGAGTGTGACGTGGAGGGGGGTTTGCAATGCTGATGTTCACAAAGCTATGAAAATTATTGTGGCTGTGTGGAAGTGTTTTGAGTGAGGCTGTTTGACTCAGGTAAGAAAAAATATTAGGGATTCCATCAATCAGCATGCAGTCAAAGTCTCTTTAGATCTGTTCATGGAGGAGAGATGGAACCAGTTATGCACACAGTCTGTAAAGCTAATCCAGTTTTGATTTTTATGCTTATGCCTTAAAGGGCTCCTGATGGGAACCAGAAATAACCAGAATGAAAGTAAATTTAAAAAAATGTGGTCTATCATATTGCAACTGTCACACTTTTATCAGTCTATTTCCCCCATTAAAGGCGAACGAAGCAAATCTCAAGGCATGCAACCTTTGAAACTTTCCCTCCACAATTATTTGTATTTTCTTTTTTCCTAAAGAAAAGTTAAATGTGTGTTTAACTATTCTAGCTGGTAGTTTTTAAAACACACATGTATTCTAAACAGATAAACGGTATAGTGGCTAATTAAAATATTCACCATCTGTGAATTCATATGTGAATTCATGCTGGCAAATAAAAGCAGACAAACAGATGAGAAAGCAGCTTCTAGGTGCTGATTCCCTTGCTGGGTTGAAAACTGTGTACAGTATGCTGATTTGATGAAGCTGCAAGCACAGATGTGTCTCTGCACTGCAATTCAACCATAGAGTGCCCAGTGCAGTTTCCTTTAAAACTGTACAGGTGGTATAAAAAACATGCATTTTAGTGTGGATTGTCATCTGTATTCTGACTTACTGGCTGAATCCAGAATCCACTCAAATCCCTTCAAGGGACCACCTGTTCATTATCCGTTGGCAGGAAACGTCAGTGTTTAGATCCAATATAATTTTTAAAGAGGAGAACAGGATCCCAGCACATTAGCCGCCCTGAGTAGACATGGTCTAGAGGGGCGGGGTATAAATTTAATAAATAAAATAAATAAATTAAGGGATCTCAGGAAATCAGTCCTCCCAAATCTGACACCTCCTGTAACCTCACTCCACAAGGGTACAGCCGAAAGGTAACCAAGATTCCATATTAGGGCCCTAGCTACCTACCTCTGCCATCATAAGTAAGACCTCAGAAGTAAATGAGGTGAAGTGGCCTGAGCCCTGTCTTCCACATCCGGTAGTCTAAAGCCTCACCTGCATCTGGCATAGCTATAAATCAGTGCCCTGAGCTGATTCAAACTCCAAGCCCATTATAAAAGTCCTAGTCCAGGGATGGACGGGCTTTTAAGGTCTTGAGCCCTTATAACTGAACATGGTGACACTGAATGAGGGAGGTAGGAGGTGGAGATCTTTGAGACCAGGAGGGTGGCATGTTCCTTGGCAGTGCTGTGCACAAACTCCTCACAAAACACTGTGACTCTAGTCACTGATACTTCTGTTGTTCCAGAGCTGCTACTCAGTACTTGAGCTTGGCATTTGGGAACTCCCCCATTAAACCATGCCTTAACTTGCCTTCCATAAGGCATGATTTGCTTTTTGTGGTTACCTGAGTCTGTCAGAGTCCTGCAATAAGAAACTTAAACTATGGCTAGCATTACACTAATATTTCTTTTGTAAGCCCTTCATATATTGCAGTTGACCAAGTATTTCCAGACAGAATACTCTGGTCCCAGTTCTGTATTGGCTTTCTTTTTTCTCTATGGTCCTCATCCTGAACAAGCCTGATGTAAATGACACTTTCCAGAATGACAAATATAATATAGCGGATTGGTTATGCACATGCACATCCACCCACCCACCCCCACACCCCCACACCCCCACAGAGAGAGAGAGAGAGAGAGAGAGAGAGAGAGAGAGAGAGAGAGTTTCAGCTGGCAGTGGATATAGCCTATTAGACTAATATTCAATGGGATTCCTTAAGAAGAAACTATTATAAGATTGAATCCTAGGGTATTTGTTTTCAGAGATGTAATTAAAAGATGTGCCTGCACAGGGCAATTCTGTATTAAGCAAGGTGCATGAAGAGTTTAGGAGAGAAATGTAAATGAGAACTCTACAGAAATCCCTTGTGAAGGATGGTTTGGGACTGTGTACAGTATTTTACTTCCAAAGCCATTACACGCCAAGAATAAGTGCTGGCCCAGTTTTCGTTATTTCCAGAAATAATGTTTCCCTTGGTGAAAAACAAACAAGAGGGCATCCCATTCGGAACACATTATGAGCTTATGAAGCTGACACTGAAAGTACATAATAGCTACAGTATATCAAGCTGACCCTTCCTCCTTTTCATACCATCTGAAGATGTTTGTGGAGGCTGTGCAGCACCTGTGCTCACGGAATGGGCTTTTCTTTCATAAACATGCTACTGTATTACACATGATATTAAAATAGCAAAGAATCTTGTGACAGCTTAAAGACTATTGGTCAGAATCCAATTGAATATTCCCAGTGGCACTAGTTCAATGCAGTGAATTCCAGAGATGAATTCCTGCTAGTTAGGTCGGTGTTTGGATTTCTTGCCATTGACCAAGTCATGCAGCTTAGGGAATGGCAACAGGAAATCCAGCTGCAAACTTACCAATTAGTGGCAAGCTCAGGTTGCTGAGACAACTGACTCTGGGGTTCAATTTGCAGCCTGACAAGTCTCAAGGTGCAGCTGCCATGTTCATCACATCTCGGTGTCTCCTCCCTGGGCTGCTTTGTACCTGGAGCAGCAGCATTGAGGCATGGGGAAAAGCCAACCAATGGGGAGGAAGCTGCTTGTGTGTGGATGGGTGGAGCCTTATCTGGTTAGCCAGAAAGTTGAACTTTCCACTCCAGTTGGCCATTGAAGTATAAAATGATGATTCTGGCTGTCATGTGTTCATCTTTGCACACCCATCCTCCCTTATGTATAAGATGATCGCATTTGGGGTATGGGCAGTTGAGGGTAAGGTAACAAATTGCAAACATGTAGTGGATTAATAAGCATTACTCACAAAAGACTCATGGCTGCAACAGACCCATGGCTACTCCTGTGGAAATCCTTGCATCTAACAGCTCATACATTTGGAGGATATAATTTGATGGTGGATGTATTGGGTGTATGTGAAGAGCACCTTCTCTTTCCTTCCTCTCCACTCTTCTTCTCCAACAAACCTCCTTAGCTTTCCCCATCTATGGTGGATCTTCTCTTTTCTTTCTTTCTACACTCAGCATGATTTTTCTTTGCAGTGGATAGCAAGCCTAGTTTTTGTGCCACCCTTCCGGTACCCTGGATTTTAGAATGTCAGCAACCTAGGCACAAGGAAAACCAGAAAATATTTTTCCAGTTCCCTCCAGCTGTGATCCAGACATTAAGGAAATAACATATCCCAGGGCCCCTTGCATCTGGATTGTTGAAGTTTTGAAAGCACCAACAGGCTAGACACATTGAGACCTTTAAGGAAAACTTCCACTGTGATCACTCGGATATAGCTGTTGTTCTGTTTTTAGAATAGGTTATTAGCATTGATGTGGCAATACTATTGCACCCACAGCAAGACTGTGAGGGAAGACTTAATATGTTCTTATCATGCTAGCTTAAGAAAGAAATGTGTGTTCTAAGAATGTCCCTAGTATAAACTGGGACTGTTTTGTTGCACTGGATTAACTAGTCACAGAGGTGATTTTTTAGGTTGTATTAACTGGTTCCTGAATTTAAGCTCTGTTACAATTATGTTTCTAGCATTGTTCCTCTATTACTGTTATTGCTGACATTATTAAATAATTGATTCCCTGTCTTTTCAATTCCTAATAGCATAATAACATGTCAATGGTCTAGTTTAATTACTCTTATTGCCACTGTGGGCTTCTTTCTTTCTTTCTTTCTTTCTTTCTTTCTTTCTTTCTTTCTTTCTTTCTTTCTTTCTTTCTTTCTTTCTTTCTTTCTTTCTTTCTTTCTTTCTTTCTTTCTTTCTTTCTTTCTTTCTTTCTTTCTTGCTGTTTTATGCACCATAGTTCTGTATGTAATTGATTGCTCTTATACTGGAGCTTTAAACAGCGTTAGAGAACTAATTTGCATTCTTCATATTCCTGTTTTGCCCAATTTTTGTTGTGGGTGCTACAACATGGTGGCATAATATTTAAGTGAAAGGATTGCATAAGGAAGAATCTGTCCTGCTGTCTATTCTACAGTCAAGTCCTTGAAAAGTTATTAATGTATTTCATGTCAATGTAGCCTGGAATACTGGTGGAGTTGAATAGGTTTCAGCATTTTATTTATTCACTAGGAAAACTTGACTTAAATTAGCCAGTTTCCGTCTTGGCTTGAGTTGATTAGTCAGATTTACATGAGGACTTGAAAAGCAATTTTCCCAATTCAAAGATGCCAGCTTGTCAAAAGCTAAATCAAGGTGATTCTCTTGGAATTTGTCTTGCATCAGGGAACCTCTTGTGAGCATAAGGAGCAGCAGGCGATTTATTGCCTGGGTTCCCATTGACGTATGGTGAAAGATGATGAGTGACACAATGGTATTTGCTCATCTTGGCTGTGTATGTCTTATATTTCCACTATTTTTTCTCCTATTTTCAAACTTGAAGACATTTCAGAACTATATTGGGTGGTTGTTGAGTTCCAAGGATAATGGCTAAGTTTCACCTAGTGACAGACTCAAAAATTGACCCAAGGCAAACATTAGAAGATGAGCAGTCCATCTCTTCAGTTCAGGGAAGATACAGAACTGTCCCACATGGTCAGACCATCCAACATAAACTGTCTACTCCAGTGATCTCTTCAAGGTTCCAGGCAGGGTTTTCCTGTCCTACTTGATATGGCCAGAGATGGAAGTGGAGACTCTCTGCATGCAAATTATGTGCTCTGAAGCTATAACTCTTCCATAATATATCAGTCAGTGATAATAACACTGTCCAACATAAGAGAGGGTAGGTGGGACTGCTTAAATTGTTGCCTTTTTATTTATTCATTTAATTTGTTCTGCCCTGATTTTCAGTAAGAATCTAGATATTTCCAAAGCAGCTCACAGAATGCCATCTTTGGTGCACCCGGGATCAATTCTGCTTCTTAGGGGCTTGCCAAAGGCTGCAGATCACTTTGTTTTCATACTTCCATTTGAGAAGAAAACAACAACAACTCCAACACCACCCCAGGCATAATGAAGACATCTAGAGAGAAGATGCTGCTGCTGGACACTTCCAGTATCAGCACATCTAATGTGTTTGCAGGATTACAGAGCATATCTGCAGGGCCACATAAATCATTAGCGGCCATAAAGCAGTCACCTCAGGCATTGGAGTGCCTGGGTCACCCACTCATGCATGTCACCACCACCACTGCTATAGAGGACCACTTAGAGGGGGAGGGAAAGAGAGAAGAGGATGACAATAGCAGCAGTGGTGGCAATAACAGTAGCAGCAGGGGAAGGATTTGAATAGTTACCGGCTGCTTGGTCACCATCCGAGTACAATGTTGTACTGTTCAGACCAGTCTATGAAGCTGAGGAAATGTGGGAAGACTGGCTTTTCACAATGCTATGGCTTGGGCCAAGCTTCAAATAATGGTGATTAAGACACACCATCACTGTTGCAACTGCCACAGATATTCTCTTCTTTCTCATCCCACAAGCGTTCCTCCACAGCATCAGAGGTGAAGTATGCACTGCAGGGGGTAGCAGGAAGGGAGGTCTTTCCACCTCAGATGATGGAAAGCTTGTGCTGGCACTGCTTCTCTGGTAGTAAAACTGTTGCTATATGTAAACCACTCAGAGTGGCCTTGGCAGCCAGATAGGTGGTATAGAAGTCAAACAAACAAACAAAAATGAGTGACCAGTTTGAAGGCTTCGGAACTACTCAAAGGAATCTTGTAGTCACAGCTCCATGCAAGAAGTGACTCTTGTTCTAGCATGCTTCTTGGTCAAATCACACATTAAAGCAAATGCTTGTTTCTTTCACTTAAAACATCCCTCGAGGCACACAAACCTTTCAGTGCTATGTGCCTGGGATTTCAGACATGCAAACAATCCTATGCTACCTCTCAACAGAGCAATTACAAAACAAAATCAAGCAAATTCAGCAAATGTGGACCAAACCAAACTCATGGGAGCATAAACATAGATTCTTTCCCCCATCTTTGTGCACTGCTTCTAGATATGGAATGGCCATTGTCTGCAAAGACCCGCTGTTATAGGTACCTCTTCCTCATTGCAATTTCTACAAGGGTGCAGACACCATTTTCAGCTGCCATATTTGTAGGCATTTCTTGGCAGGAAGATGCATCTGTGCTGCTGAACTACATCAAATATTGCTTGTTCCCCTCTGTAGTTAATCCTCTGGGATATATTTGATCAAATGAATCAACTATATGTCATTAAGATAAATTCCCAGAAATATTGTAATTAGTAAAAATAAAAAAATGTCCAGCACATAAAATCTCTGTTGATAAAATAGGCTGAACCTCTTAACTGTAACAAATACAGTTCCAAAGAAACGAAGGTGAGACAAAAGCAGCTCTCTTTCTTAGAGATCAGCCCAAGGCAATGCCAGAATATCTTCCATGTGGATCTTCACCTTGATGGGTAATTTGAATTTGATGAAGCAATGGGGGTTAAAAAGTATATTAAGGCTGTTGGATAAATTCAGAAAGAATACAAGCTATGCATTTTTATGTGAGTGGAAAAGACTTTGCTCTTTCCACATAAACCATGCAAACATGTTTTAGTCATCATGGCATTTTCTGATTTTGACCACATATAGACTCATATGTGGTACACTGAAATGTAAATTACTATTTTCATAAAACAGAAAGGCATCAAAGACCATCACAAACAATGTGTTTTGAGAAAATAATTTTCAAAAATCTCTTGTCTGGTTGACACTAGGGTTTCAGCATCCTTAGCACTTTACACATAGTGTTCCCATATGAATGGAAATATACATGAAAAGATCTCTTGGAATGCCAGGTATTTGATAGCTTTGTACAATACCTGTTCTGCTTACACCCATAAAAAGTATCCAGGTACTTTCATTCTTATGTCAGTGCCCCCAGTCCAGCAGCCTGGAAGGTGGGAGTAGTGGATTTTTATTTATCACTGTGAACTTCTTTTTTTTTTTTTTTTGACTGCAATTCCCTAAAGCCTAACAACCCAGGGCTGACTAAAAAGGCATACTGTAGCATTCAGCCCTGCCCTCACCTGTCTGTCACAGCTGGGCAGTGGAACATCTGCCAATGAGGGGACGGAAGGTGGTGCAGAAGGGGGAGGAGCTGGAATATATAGAGGGGTGTATGATGTAAGAGGAGAGATTCGAGAGAGATTTTGAGAAAGTGAGTGTGTCTATGGGCCTGTGAGCCAAACAGTCAGAGAGGGAATAGTCTGTGTATGTCAGTGAGTGAGAGACCTTGATTAACATTTTTTGATTTACTTTATTTTGTTAAACCAATAAACAAGTTTAAGTTTTGAAGGAACACACGATTCAGTGACTTATTGGTATTGAAACAGCAATACCTGGTGGCAGCTACCTGAGAAGAAGAGGGAGCACTCCTGGAGGCCTGAGTTGGTAGAGGCTTCAGCGTGCCCGCTACACATACCAAAAACATAGATGGTCCTAGTTGCCCATCCTGCTATGTAAATTTACTCTGGGTGCAAACTGCATGTGTCAGACACAGCTCCTACATACTTCGGAGTGGATGATGAAAAAGCAGACAGATACTTCTTGGGGCTTTCAAAATTACACATGCCATTGCAACTCTCCAACTTACTTAACAGTCCTAGAAAAATTTTAGTGTCCCATAGTTACTCCAGAATTTATAATAAAGTGGATTCATATGCAACATGAGTCCCTGCCATCATAATTGTGAATAGCTTATACCAGTCTGTACAAGAGATCACGTGATGGCCCTATGGTGAGAGCCAGTGTGGTATAGCAATCACAGGGTTGAATTGTGATATGGGAGATCCCGGTCAAAGTCCCCAGTGATCCATAGAACTGGCCAGATGACCCATCAACCTCTTTCAGCTTGATTCTCTTTCAGTACATGGTTACTGTGAGGACAAAGTTTTTCATTGGTGGAAAAGTAGGATATAAAAGCAACTAATAAGAAGAACAAAGGATCCATCCTGAACTTCATTAACATAATCAGGTACACTTGTTTTGAAGCAACTGATTAAACATGTGTCTGTGCTGTTTTTATATAGGTAATTCAACTGTAGCTGGCTGGATAGCTCAGCAAGTTAGGCTTCTAGCTCAGAGCCAGAGGTTGGGAGATCAGTTCCCCCCACTGTACCACTGAGGAGAAGAGCCAGCCTGTGTGACCTTGGGCAAGCTGCACAGTTTCAGAGCATCTCCAGAAGAAGGGAATTGTAAACGGCTTCTCCGTATTTTCTACCTAGAATACCCTGAAAAGTTTTTCCATTAGTCAGAATTGATTTGGTGGCACACAATTATTATTCTTAATTTAACTGTGATTCTACAACCTTTGACAGACTGCTGGCTTACTGTTATTCTATTATGCACATTTATTCTTAATAACTTTAAAAAAAAAAAAAATCCACAGCTTTTCATTTTAGTTTACTGACTAAGTTAAGGAGACTACTGTCGGACTACTCTTATACATTGTTATTAATTTAAAAATGAAAATATGACAATAACATCCCAAACTTTCAGAAAAAAATGAATTTTCAAGGAAACATTGTCACAGTTGTTTATTTTAAAAGCTGTCAACAATGATGATAGTGTTATGAGTAAAATCATGGAAATATTAATGACCTTGTGCAATGGATGAAAGGCAAACTGTAGCTTTTCACCAAAACTCAGCAAATAAGATAGTTCTTTTAATAGAAAACTGGCAGTGCAGTTGAATATGTTATAGGGGTAATCACTTATAATATTTTTTCACAAACAGAATCCTGTGATAATAATTCATGTTTTAAGTGGTTCCAAATGCATTTGAACATGCTAGAGGGCCAGAAAAGTTATTTCTTCACTTCAGGGAGGCAGAACCTTTTCTCTGAAAATGATCATTTGTTGTCTGCTCTATCGACAAGCATTTGTAAACATTTTAGACTGCCCCATTGTTTAATTTCAGTTTTGTTGTTGTTGCTTTGAATAGATAAATACATTTTCACATTAGTACTTGCACTTTAATATGTGAACCAAGGACACTTGTAAAGAGCTGCAGTTCAGTGAGGTCACCACAGTCTCTGACATTTAGTTTTTTTGTTTTTTCATAATTGCCGATTTGCTTGTCACAGAGGCAGGCACTAAAGATTGTAGTCTCTCCCCTCTGTGCTGTTACAAGACAGAAACGGTGTCCTTGTTTCCCTCTTCCTTTTCCTTTCCCTCTCTATCATGGAGAAGAAAAATCATAATCCTTTACATCAGGAATTTCTTTGCTGCAATTAAACACTATACTATCTTCTGCTCAGGGCAAAGTTATCCATGTCAATGCTACTTCTTGGTATATGCAACAAGCTGACCACCAACTAGCTGCTCACTTTCCAACAGAAGATGACAACAAATAGAGAGCTAACTAGTAGGCCTAACAAAGTACCTTTTGTCATCCGTTGAAGAGAAAATGCTGACACGGTCATTTTTTGTAGGACCTTCCTAGAGAGCTCAGCCATTTTAAAGACAATGTTGGTTGAAACTAAGCACGGAAATTTGATGAGAATTTTCTATGTAGAAAACTGTAGAAAAGTAAACTATTTTTGGCCTGAACTCATAGGTTTGTTGGGATTATAAATTTAGAAGGAATAGCCATGTGCACTCCAAGCATTTTACCCTACCTAGCAGTTAAATCATGATAATAAGAGATTAAACAACAATTTGTTGCTATTCCATAACATGCCATACAGAATGAAGTGGAAATGAGGTAGGTTTAATTGATTTTTTTAAAAGAAGAAATCCCCTGTAGGTTTCTTTCAAGGAAATCAGTTCCAGGAAACAGGCACTAAATTTTGTTTTCCAATGTTACTCATAATTTAAATAATCCAACTTTCTGCTATGATATCTTTATTTCTTTTCAGTTTTACTTTGTTTAAGGAGTCATATATTGGATGGCAAATTCAACATCACTGTCACTTTCATGTGCAACTTTAATTAAGAGACCAGTGTGCAATAGACCAATGCTATCTAATCAAAGGGCTATTTACACACACAATACAATCGTGGGTTATGTTTTCCTTTATTAAAAATACCTGACTCAAGAAGCTTTTCTGTTCAATGAATGTGAGAATTAAAAAAACAACAACCCGCCATCGCTTCCATGAATAGAATTAACCAGACACCAATTATCACCTCACTGAACATATAAGTCACTGTGACATCTACAACTGAGATCAACCCCTGCTGTTCTTGCAGTTTGAATTAATTTGCTGTGGTTAAAGCAATGTTAAAAGGGGCTGGAACTAGCACTGCAAAAAGAAAAGAATTCTCCAATTTTCAGAAAATGAAGTTGACGGGCTAGCTTTAATGTAAAAAACATTTACACCAATCTGCTTGGGAGGTTTCTATTCAATACATTGATTCCAAATATATCTAGAGTGAGCACAATGGAACAAGCCATGGAGGATGCAGCCTATTATTATATACTTGGGAGATACAACTGATCATAATGCCTGTACCATACTAATCCATCAACTGACGTTTGGTCTTGATGCAGAAGGATTAACATATGCCAGTTGGGGGCTTTAATGCCACAAAGGCATTGGGATGGGTAGTGTTCTGTGCGCTTACAAGTGCATCTACCATTCTCCAATCTCTTCAGCAACATTGGTGCAAATTTGTTAGCAGTATGCAAGGAAGAACGAAGGGTCAGTCATATGCTCATTTTATATGGGAGTATTTGCTAAGGGAGAAGCCAGGGTCTTGGGCAGACACACCCAAATCTGGGCCTAGAATCTTCATTTCAGCATCTCAGAGGTCACGAACTTGATCTAGAAGCTGCAGCTCCTTGGACAACAGTCATCAGGCAGCAGGGCTTGATATGGGAATACAGGAAACTGGCTTATCAGGCAGACTATTGTTCCATCTAGCCCATTATTCTGGGCTCTGACAGATAGCAAAGGATCTTCAAGGTTTTAGGCAGGGCTCTTTCCAAGTTGTACCCAGAGATCCCTGATATTGCCTGATGATCTCCCATCCAAATACTAATATCAAACTTTACATTCAAAATCCGATTAAACTGGGGTCTTCAAGTAATTTCAGACTCCGAATGTGGTACCTGAGTGAGGTGAAAGGTAGAGCCAGAGAGAATTGGTAACAATGGCTGAATAATAATAATGTGTGATACAGCAACTCTAATTCAGTGCTGCATGGAGCCTGTCTATATTTGTTTATAAATTAAATTCACATTCCAACTTCTTTCCAATAATAGCCCTGAGAGTGGCTACCAATAACATTTGAACAAAAGCAGATATGTCTTTGAAGTAGAAAAGATTTGAAACTCAGTTCAGACACTATTAATTGGCTGAAATCGTCTTGCTTGATGCAGTAATTCACACTATAGTAGGCCCACTGAATCAGTGGAGATTTGGTAAGTCAACTCTTCCATAAGCTCCATTGATTCAAATGGGCCTACTCTAGTTGTGATTTTCTATGGTAAAGTAAGTCACAAAATAGGCCCATTTAAATCAACAGAACTTATAGAGCACTGGTTCTTAACCTTGGGTTACTCAAGTGTTTTGGACTGCAACTCCCAGAAGCCTTCACCACCAACTGTGCTGGCTGGGGTTTCTGGGAGTTGCAGTTCAAAAACATCCAAGTAACAAAGGTTAAGAACCACTGTTATAGAGGATTCGACTCACTATATTCTCACTGCTTCAATGGCCTAATGTAACATGTCAGTATACAAATGGAAATAAAATGTTGGTCTGCCCCAGGGAAGGAGAATCTTAATTATCAGAGTAATCTAGGGAGTCAGAACTCTTCCCCATTCTCAGATCCTGTGTTGTAAGCAAAGGACGATCTTTGGCTTGCTACTCATAGCTGGGAAAAAATTGTAACAGTGCCTACCAACCCATTTGGCCATGACACTGGGTTTAACCATCTGCTCCTATATATGACTGCAAGCCTACAGCCCTTCTCTTCTGGCAGTGGGAAAAAAAGTATTTAAAATAAGCAATAGGGACCTACGACTCATCAGATTCAGACAGGTGCCTTGGAAAATCACCCCAGCAGCATGTGTTTCTGTAATGATGATACATATCCCTTTTCACAGTACCATGGGTTTGTAATGCAATGGGAGAGCAGAAGGTTGTCACTTCTGGTTATCACTGTCTCTTCTAGAAGCTGCATCTATAACCTTGCACCTCTCAGGCCAACTGAATAGCATTATGTTTGTCCTACACAGATATTTAATTAATTGTAAGTGTGATACTTGGGCATTATGGCCCCAAATTACTAGCACTTGTGGGAATACCTACATCCCACGAGATGAAAATACACAGTCTTTAAAACCACATAATCCCTTTTGGAAATTTCTACCAAAAAATCATGTTTACATCACTTGTCAACAAAATGATCTCTTCTTGAGATACTTAAGAAAGCAATCAAAAACAGTTATTTTGCCAGTTTTTTCTCTCCTGATGTAAGAGATACAAGGACCACTGATCAGGATATTTACCTCATTTTTGTGAAGCAGGTTAGTTTTGGAGTAGAACTGCATCATTTATGACCCATCAAGCAAAACAGTGCCAATCCAGCGGAGACAGCAGCCCGTTAGGCTTGCAACACTCTGCTATATATTTTCCTACTTTTCTTAAACAACAGAAACAACACCTCTGCACAAAGTCCAGTTCAGAAAATGTTACTTTTAATTGAGTCCTTTCCCCAATTCCTCATTGATTAAACATGATCTTGTTGTATATAGGTCAGGTGGCTTTGTGTGCAACCTAGAATCAAAGTGGATATTCTTTAATTAGTGGCAGTCTAATTCATGCAAGGCTCCAAAGTACAGCACCTCTTTTGGATTCTTGCATGAACAAGATTGCCAGTAATTAAAGAGTCCGAACTGTGATTCTGGATCATGTGCTGAGTAACCCAACTTGTATGCACTGAGAATATATTCAGACAATGAGGACTTGAAGCAGGAACTATTTAATCAGCATCAATCTGCCACTCAAGGTGACAAACTTTCTTATGCTATAACATATACAAGAGGATTCAGACCAATGATTGGCAATGGTTCTCCAGGGTTTTTAGACACAAGGCGCTGCTCAACCTTACCTATTGGTATTGAACCTGGGGCCTTCTGAACTGTAAACATGTGCTGCACTGTTGAGCTATGATTTCTCCTACAACCACCAACATTAAGCAATCCACCACATTACACTGACAGAAAAATACCACCAAACAAACTTCAGCACTTTGAAGGATAGTTTGATGAAAACAAACATGTATTAATATTCTAATTACAGTGGTGCTATGCATTTAATAAAACAATTTATCAAGTTCAGTTTTTTCTATCTTTTCTCCCCTGCCCATTTTTCAACTACATTCCCCATCCCTTGCATCATTTATTAATATCACATCTATGCTTATTATTAGCAGACCTTCCAGCTAACTGTTTCATCCACATTGTATCACAGAGTAAAGAAAGAAAAGAGAACAACACAGAAATTATCATTTTAAAAGTATACTAAATAACGTTATTTACAGTAGAAGTTAAGATTTTGTTTCAGTTAAAAGTAGAGGAAAACATTTAAGAAATGACAGAAGGACCTGTTCTTGACACAAAAAATGCACAAGAAAAATTAACAGTAACTAGCAGAAGCAGAGGAAAATGGAATTCAGTACTCCTGAGCCGCATATACTTCTGGTGATGTTAAAGGAGCATGCGAATGTAAATGATAATGAACTAATTCCTTACTAATTTCAATGCTGTTCCAGGTGCTGAGCTATGCCTCTAATGCTTTGTCTCCCTGAGGAACTTGTAGTAAGAAGATGAGACTTTAAAAAAAAAGGGGGGGGGAGCAGGATGACATTCAAAGCAGCTGGGTAAACATAATCTAAAATACCTATCACCTGCTTAGTTATAATTTATATAAACACCATCCATCAAATGAAGAAGAGAGTTAAAACAGTCCAAAGACTAATGAAGGGACAAAATAACAGTGATGATGACAAAGATCTATGCTTGTAAAGTCTCTGAAGAAGACTGCACCATGATTCACACCAAAAACGTAAATGCTATAAACAAAAAAGTGGGTGTAATGTGCCATCAAGTGACTACCAACTTATGGTGACCCTAGTAAAGTGCTTTTACTGCTGCCTGTCCTCACACACGGCAGGGATTTTCCATGGTAGAGTAGGTATTTCAGTCCACGTCTCTTGCGTTCTAGTCCAACACTCTATCCACTCAGTGGTCCCCAACCTTTTTATCCCCGCAGACTGGCTGGGGAATGCGGGGCACCCCCCTGCGCATGTGCAAAGGGCATGCACGCACTCACACACAGGTGCAAACAGGCTGTGGGGGCAGTGTGTGGGGGGGTGGGGAGGTCTCTCTTCGTGGCCTGGTCTTGCTTGGGCCACGGACCAGGGGTTGGGGAACTCTACATCACAGTGGCTGTAAAGACCAATCAATCAATTAACCAAGCAACTTGATACCGGAGCAGAAAGAAATTAGGCTCAGGAACATTTACACATAGCTCAGACAAATAGAGGAACATTCACACATCTTATGGAATGTCATTGTGTCATGAGTGCAGCTGAAGATCCGGAACCTGAAGGGTTAACTGTAGCTGAGGAGAATGCTGAGCGATTAGAAATACTTGTTTGACCCCCAGTTCTTTGTCCTTCTAACAAGACTATTCTGACCAGGAGAAAGTGAAACCAACGTGGAGAATATGCCAGGGATCTCCTACCAACTCTCCTCAGATTGAAGAAGCTGCTTGGATGAATACCAAAACATTTCAACCTAACAATGAGAAGATGAACGAAAGTAGCCAACACTTGCTGGAGTTTTGCTGTCATTATGGTCTTTGTGTCAGCAACATATTCTTTAATAGGAAGCTTCAACACATAGTCTCTTGGAGACATCCAAGATTGAAGCATTAGCATCAGCTCAATTTGATCCTCACTAGACGCTCTAGCAGAGGGAGGTGGTGGCGCCGTGGGTTAAACTGCAGATTCCTCTGTGCTGCAAGGTCAGAAGACAAGCAGTCATAAGATTGAATCTTCACATATATACTTGCAGTAAAGTTTGGTTCCCCAAATCCTCCAGTAAGCATGGCCAGTGAAGGGTTCTGGAGATAGCAGTCCAAATATATAATTCTTCCTAACTTTGCTTGGGTGTTGTCCAAACAATCCCAAACAACATGAAGTCTTCAACTGATGACCACATCCTTCCTCTATTTTTGTCTTAAATTTTGCACCCAGATAAGGAGTTCCCAAAAAAATACAGTGGCTGACATTTAATAAGTAAATGTTTGCTAATGTAATGTTTTGAATACGAGAGCTCTAAAAACTCACTGCACCTGAGGAAGGTTTGTCTGTTTACCCAGCAAGGGATAGGAAGTAGGGCTGGGCCTTTTGGGGTAACCCAAAGGACCCCCCCCAAGAGGCCCTTTCTTTTGTTTCTACAGTCTTTCATGGCTTTGCAATACACAGCTTCTGATATATGATAGATTTAGTATTCTGAAAGAGAGGGTAATTAAACTACAGTATTTCTTTCGTATTTCTTCATTTGTATTACTTCCGTTTGACCCTTGCATGCAAGATCACCTCACTGATATTTCAGCATCTTCTCTTGCACCCAGAAAACTACCTGATGCTTTGATGCATGATATTGATGAGGATGATGTTGATGATGACAAAAGATTAAGTAGTGCCACTCTACATAGGTGTGGGAAATGACAATGGTTATCTGATGATGTTTCTGAGGCTACTCTTTCTCACCTGTACTATTTCCTGTAGCTTAATTTTAAATATTTATAAAATGCTCCTGGTGAGGATGTGACGTGAATGTTGATGCTGCAGCCTTGCTGCATAGGTTGGATGACTTTATTTCTCATCACAATGGTGCCTGGGAAACAGAAATAAACAAAAACGATGGCTTTACCCCTATTTTGTGAAGCAATTTTGACGGTTCTGTAGGGCTTAAACTTAGCCAAAGATGTGAATTAAAAAAACCCACAACAAGAACCTGAAAAATATGAGTCCTTGCCCATATCTAATAGGAAAAGCCTATAAGAACAACATTTGCTAAGTAGCTGGTAAAAAAAGTAAAAGCCTTGGCGGGCTGGAATGCCCATGGAAAAAAATGGGAAAAATATTTTTCCCCATTTCAACTCTTCTCCAATGAGTAATATAGAGTTTCCATTCCTTTTCCATCATCATCCTGCCAGATCTTTAATGAAGAATGTCTGCTATTTTGAACCTGGAACTTGGATACAGTAGTAAATGGCTTTACTCTCATTCAGGTTAACTAGTTTCCAATTGTAGGCATGTTCCAACCTTGTTCTGCGTCACTACTTTGCATAAACATTCATACATGTTTTTGCTTGTATCTTTTGAAAATATTTATATTTTTGCCTGCATGTTTGAAATGTAAACATTTTTGCATGCACATATTTCAGATGTTTCTGCATCCATTCTTTTCTTTTGCAAACTCAGAACTACACTCAGGTCCAGTTGGGCAACCAAGCCACTGAAAAATCTCAACTATGCCTAAAACTGATGTAGGAAAGCACCTGCTTTATATCAAACAGAATATTTGGAATTCTACCGCTTTTTTAAAAAGTCAAATAAGAGACCCAGTTACCAGGTATCAGTGGCAATTTTGACAATACAATTTTTAAAAAAGCAGTACCCTTACATAACTAAGGGTGCAGTTATACTTTTCTTGGAGTTTAAGCTCCAATGTATAGTAAACTGATTTTCACTCATGTGCTTTTTGTATCACTACACACGGTCACTTTGAAAATTATTACTCTGATATAAAGTAGGAAATTTAAAACTGTTTCGGGAAACTAAAAGTTAAGATTTTAAATTGTTCCATTAAGCAGCATGTTTGCAGACCACCCAGTTTCCATTGTCACTGATCCTGGCGCTTCGACAATGATTGCAACTCCTGCTTTCCCATTTGTCTTCAATGTTGTACAACATTTCTTTGGTTTTCGGGCATCCTATGGAATGCATGCATTTCTCACATTTAAAAAAATTAAGTGAAGTAGCAACATAATGACAGTACTTGGAAACTTGTGACCGCCCACGAATGCAGTATTTAATGAATATTAAGTGACATAGTGACATAACTTCTGAAACCAGCAACCACACCTAAAGGCAGTATTTAATACAAAAGGGCTGTTGCCCAAAGCAATTCATAAAGAATCAATTCCACAAGTGTGTAAAATTAAAAAGCTCCTGCCAGCCCTTAAAAAAACCCTCACTTTGCAGTGAAAAAAAAGCAGGCTTCACCATGTGTCATGTAATCTGGATTTTTCAAATTGATTTTAATTATGCAAAGCTCAATTTAAAAGCAATACTGTCAGTATAACTGCATCCTAAGACTGTGTGTGCCTCTCACATATGTAACTGAATGGCAAATGGTATATAAACCTTGTAATTTTTGTGCTGGAGTTTGGCAGATTTATAACAGGTTACTTATCTAAGGATTTAGTGGAACAGGTAAAACCACTCCTTACTATAAGCCAGTTCTGACTTGAGGCACGTAACTAATTAACTAAACAATCTAAGCAAATTTCATCTAATTCTAACAAAAAATACAGCTGTTTATTTATTTCAAGTGACAGTCAATGGGAGGCATGAAAATGTGAAGTGCGAGTCAAGCTCAGTTAGGAAATTTGAGCTGAATTGCTTTGTTTTCCCCAATCACCAACTCGAAGTTTGAACTCAGTTACACAGCTGATGAACACTTCCAATTGTTTTGTCTGGTCTAAAGTTATCTTGTTCTCCCCAGCTAATTTGTGTTACTCTTTCGGACAAGAACTCTCAGAAACCCCTGCAAGTAATAGTTTTAAAAAGTCACTTGTCCAAGCTTTGTGCCAGCCTGGATGTACAGACTCTATGAAACTGCAAACCTGATTTGTTAATTTTTATAACAGTAAGTGCTTCAATGTAATCCCTGATAGCAGCAACTAAGGTTTTTTTCCTCCTTCCGAAGTGTCCCTCACAGTATGTATTTCTATGAATGTATTGTTAAGAAGACTAAAGCATTGCAAAGGTATTGTTGTTCTGAAATCAGTGACCCAGTAATATGAACCTATTTATGTCTTTAATTCCATGTCTAACAAAAGGAACAGTAGATTGAAGATTCCTCATTGTCAAATTCACAGGAGCTACTCATATCAAAACCTGACAGCAGAAAGTCTTTTCTTCTTGGCTTATGCAACACATTTTGAACTGGTTTCACACTGTTTATCTCCCCCAGCCTGCTCCAGCCCAAAGATCAATGGCAAGGCAGACGGTGATAGAAAACCCAAAGCATCTTTCTTCCTTTTATTTACTTTTCTTTATTGCCAAGGGCAGAGCTGGCTTCAGATGTCTTGCTGACTGAAATGTCCAGGATCATGCCCACCTATCCCATGAACAAAAGACAGCTGGATTGGCAGTCCAATCTGATTTTGGAACTGCCAATAGTAGTACATCCTAAGGGGGGGGGGAAACTATTAGTTAGGACTGCATGGCATATGCAGTTTAGACCTTTAACAACTCAGTTCCACTTGAGCCCCACCCATCCATATTCTCTGCTCAGATGAATGCTACAGTGCAGCAGTGGTGATACCAGGATGCAGTAACAAATGAACAGGATAACAAATGTGCACATACAATGGCCAGTTGAGGCACAGGAATTAGGCTGCCTGACTCTTTCTGTTCAGTTTTCAAGTTTTTTTCTTCCTCCTTTCATATCATAGTTCTTTTTATCCTCCTACTTCAAGGAATCCAAAAGAATTAGGTATTTTTCTTAGACTCCTCAGAAAACACACTGAGGGAGACTTACTTTGCACATTAACTTCAGGAAACATTTCTTACAACAGATACCAAAAGTGGATGAGTAATCATTTGTCAAATAATACTTTGCTAATTCTTTATTTCTTTTGAATTCTTCCCCTTCTATGTGCCTATATTAGATGCTTTCCTATATTAAACCCCTTATGATACAGCTACACTAATAGTCAATATGTATTCATTTGGTTTAATTGCTTCTGAGTCGGCTTTCACATCAGCCAGATATTGCAAGTTTTCATCCATTCCTAGGATATGGACATATTACTGATTCGGCCATTGCTTTGCTGGAATTTTGGCACACATCTAGTGCTTTTTTAGCCCATCAGGTGGTCCAGATTACAAACTCTTATTTTTTTAAAAAATAAGAAACCCCAATAGATCAATGTAATACAAAACATAGAGCCATGGTTTTGGCGCATATATATAAATTCATGATTTACCTTCTCACTGCAACTGTGAGAAAGCATGAGCCTTGCTGGTTTTTAGTCAGCTGTTCAAAAGGTACCTACAAATAGTGCATACACAGAAAGCAACGATGCCATAGAAATTAATGGTGGCTAGTTGAATATGGGAATTGTAGTCAAAAGAGAATATTTCTAAGATCTGATATTATGCCTCTTCCAGGGCTTTTAGAAAAATTAGGTTCTATTTATATCTTTCACAAGCTTCTGGAAACTTAGGGTGAGACTACTCAGTAGGAAATTATGAATTTGGTGTGACGTTGCACTGGAGATTTCAGTCTGTTTGATTTAAGTGGTCACACAGGAAGACAGGAGAAAAGCCTTGTTTGGTGCTTGCTTGCAGTTCTAGTTCTAGTCCTCCAAGTGGCCCCATTACAAAGAACTTTCTTAAGTTGTAACAAGACTTTCCTCAGTTTCCTCATCTTATTTTTAAAAATACTTGCTAATGGAGAGAAGTTTCATTCTTAAGGAGTAAAATAAGTAAATACATAAAAAAGAGTCTTGTCCACGGAGACTTTGCCAGAGAGACAGTGTGTGCTGGCACTGCTTTGTGTGTATGTGTGTGTGCTTGTGTGCACATGTGCCTTTGTGTGCACATGTGTGTTTGACATCCTTCCTCATGAAGCCACAGGTGAGGGGGAAGGTGCAGCAGCAAAGCACCACTTGATGTGTGTACATGTATCATTCGCCCTTCCTTTTCTGCATTGGTTCAAGTAAGCACACATCTGAACTCATGTGAATGCATCTCCCCCCCCCCCCCCAGCAACAGAGGGAAAAACTACAGATTTTGTGTTGGATTCCAGGCTGATTCACATTTTCTCTTTGTGTCTTGTGATCAACAGAAAAAAAATGCAAATCAGTCTGACCCAAACCTGTAGCATTTCCCACATTTTTTATCAAGGTAGTTGCCCCCTTAGGTAGATGTCTTATTTGAGAAAAGGAAGAGTTGGAAAAAGAGAAAAAGAGGAGGAACAGAGTGGGATAACTAATAATTCATTAGAAACTTGTGGTGAGAAAAAAAGATATTCTGCTGCGGGCTAAACTGCAGAAGCCTGTGCTGCAGGGTCAGAAGACCAAGCAGTCGTAAGATCGAATCCACGCGACGGAGTGAGCTCCCGTCACTTGTCCCAGCTCCCAGCAACCTAGCGGTTCGAAAGCATGCAAATGCAAGTAGATCAATAGGGACCACCTTGGTGGGAAGGTAACAGCGTTCCGTGTCTAAGTCGCACTGGCCATGTGACCACAGAAGATTGTCCTCAGACAAAACACTGGCTCTATGGCTTGGAAACGGGGATGAGCACCGCCCCCTAGAGTCGAACATGACTGGACAAAAAAAATTTGTCAAGGGGAACCTTTACCTTTACCTTTTATTGTTGTTGTAATTTTTTATTTTGTATCTATTTTATTGAATTTCTACCCCTCCCATCAAGACCAAAAGTCTACTCTGGGTGGCACTGCAAATTTAAAAACAGTTAAACCAATAAATATGGACTATACATCCAAGACGGTAAAATGTGAATGTAAGATATAGCAGGAGGGAAAGCCTGCCCAAATAACCAGGTGTTGACTTTGCTTCTGAAGACATCCAGAGAGGGAGCCAGGCGGATCTACCCAGGCAAGTTGTTCCAGAGGTGAGGGGCCACTGCTGAGAAGGCCCAGCTCTTTGTTCTTTCCTTCTGGGCCTCCCTCAGCATTAGCCACTCAGCCACCTGGCCTGGCTGGAACGAGTGACTCTGGCAGAACTGTGTGGGAGGAGTAGCTCTGCCAGATATTGAGGTCCTAAACTGTTTAGGGCTTTATATGTATCATTATATGATGTGGTCGACCAGACCAGATGGGCGGGATACAAATCAAATAAATAAATAAATAAATTAGGACTTTGAAATCCACACGGAAATGAATGGGTAGCCAATGTAAGGTGGCCAGAGTGAGGGAAATACGTTGGTACCTTTTCATCCCTGTAAGAAGTCTGGCCACTGTATTCTGCACCATCTGGAGTTTCCGTGTCAGTCTCAAAGGCAGCCCCACAGTAGTCTAACAGTAGTCTAATCTCTAGACTATAAGCACATGGACCAAAGTGGTGAGTGCCCCCACATCAAGATAGGGACACAGCTGGGCAATCTGCCAAAGATGGAAGTGTGCAGAATGGACCACTGACACCACCTGGGCTTCCATGGTGAGTGCCGAATCCAGATGTCACACCCAAACTGCAAACGTGATGGTATTATTAATAGGTTTATTGAAGTTATGGTTTCTGTGAATTTTAAATTTGAGAAAGAGATTTCAAACAATAAGGAAACAGTGATGTCCTTTTTGAAGATCCAGTTTACTTGACTTGGAAGGATAATATGGTTTTTTTTAACTGCTTACTGCTTTCTTAGTACCACTAAGTTAAATGAGACTTACACCACAGCAATGTGCATAGGAGGATTGTTGTCTGTACAGATTGAAAAGTAGAAATTGAAAAACTTACTTTTTCAGGACTACAGATCCCAGAATCCTACAGCCAGCTGTTCTGGCTCAGGAATTTCAAAAGTTAATTCTCCAAGATCTGCTATGAATCTTAATTCATACTACAAAATAGTCCATAAGAGTAAGACAAGATAGCAGGTACATAGAGGTAGAGAGCAAAAATATGGGAGGTGCCACACTGGATTGCTTTGATATTTCAGTTTGTATATAATGAGGAAAAATCAAATACTGTATAGCAAACAAAGTTAAGCTAGCATATTTATAATATGCTATAATAAAATATTCAGCCTCTGATAGAACTACTTCGATTTTTCCCAACGTCTGCATTTTGTTCTCTCTCCCCTGAATCTGACAGTCTATCACTCGTACAGTTTCCAGTTGTATTCTCATGGATTTACAGCGTCTTTCCCCTCTCCCCCTGTCAATAAAAACTGATAGAAAAAGCCATTTTGTGAGAACATCATCATAAACCTCTATGTATAGCAGAATGTCATTACTTTTTCATTCACATGCACAATGTACATGGATTTTTTACATAGTCCTACTGTCCCCATTTTGTTTCCAAGAGTGATGTTTACCCACGTGGCCCCTGCCTGCTTCACCACACAAGGAGCTCCCACTACACCTTCTAGCCACTTGAGACGTTTCTTCTTTTCCTCTCTGCCACCAGTGGACTGTCTTTTATCCACAATACTACAAATTATTTATTTATTTATTTATTTATTTATTTATTTATTTATTTATTTATTTATTTGTTTGTTTGTTTGTTTGTTTGTTTGTTTGTTTGTTTGTTTGTTTGTTTGTTTGTTTGTTTGTTTGTTTGTATTAAGGTTAATCAGGTCACTGATGTTCTTTATTTAATACTTATAATCAAATCGTTCAAGAGTCAGATACTTTCCACATAAACAATCACCATCTAGTATATTTATTGATCTTGACCAGATTATCACTATTATTTATATCTTATCTCAGTCTCCCTGACTTTCTCTCTCTGCAGTTTCTCTCTACCACTCTCAACAACCAACTATCTTCACACTTAACTCTCCCTTCTCTCTCTTGCCAAGCCCCTTATATCTGGTGACTCCGCTCCTCCACTCCTCTCATAGGCTCATGTAAATGAGACCCTGAATGCGATTGACAGGAGTGACGTGGGCCGAACGCCACACCAAGCAACCTATAAAGTTAGTTTGGCTGAGAGGTACTGACGCCAAGTAAAAACACCAAGTAAGTATGGGATTTAAATTCTGGTTCCCCCTTTCCATTTTAACCATGACACCAAACTATCTCTCGCAGATCAGTGGCTGTAGCAATGACACCAAGGCTAAAAATACATGTTTGTAAAAAATAAAGCAACAACTAAAAATGCTTAATTTGCATGGAATGCAAACATGCACAATAGGCAAACAAGACAACTTTATTAACACAATGCCTCTTGATTCACTTTGGGATACAGGGTCTAGACTTACTACATAACCAAATATGGAGTGCTATTCACAAAGAAAGTCTCATACTGCTCAGAAAGTAACTGGGGCATAAGAGCTTGGCATGCAGATGAAAACTGTGTTTGCATATTGCTTTAAAGCATAGCTGGATATGGCCTGGTGTGCTCTGGTCCATGGGGTCACGAAGAGTTGGACTTAATGACTAAACAACAACAACAACAGCTGGATAGCTCAGTGATTTAGGTATCTGGGTTAGGAGACAGAGGTTACGAGTTCAATTCCCTGTTGTGTCTTCTGAGAGTAGAGCCAATCTGTTTGGCCTTGAGCAAGCACAGTCCCAGTCTTACCTGGAAAAAAACCCTGGAAATTGCTGTTGAAACTCAGAACTGACTTGACAACACATTATTATTATTAAAGCATAGTGCAGTGCAACGTGTTTTGCAATATGCTACAAAGAAATGACCTCAAGTTACAGATCACTTAGTACAGCCTCCTGGCACACAGAACAGCTAACTTTTAAACACTTAACGGCTTACTTCAACCAGTTTTCCTTACATGCCATGACCACTGATGGAGAAGCCAACATTGTCTCAATGGTTTCTCCTAGTCTTCTCTCCCCAAAGTGAAAGTATTTTTTTCCTTGTTCTCCTACAAGATGTTCTGGGCTTGCATCTTAAAATGGTACAGAACAGCATGCACAAAGCTTCATTCTCCTTTTACTCTCCTCCAGTACAGCTGTCAGGAGGCAAAAGGAAGCATTTGATTCCATTTTCAACTAACTGTGGCAGCTGTCAAGGATTAGCACTGCTCTGGACTCCATGACTCCATCCTTTGCACACCTAAGAGGATGGGTACCATCCTGCCCACTAGCAAGACTGAGGACAAGGATCGACCATTAGTATGTGTGATCCTTGCCTGTTTATATTCTAGTGGAAGTTAGTTCTTTACTGCCCAGTATATCAGCCCACAAAAACTATGTACAGTTCTCTGTGTCATTCACATTTTGAAGCTGTGACTATGAGTTGATGTCAGAATGTGTCTGAGGTGGCTGCTGTGTATATCATTAATCTCCACTCTTCACAGCTTACTTGCTTATTCCTGCAATTTTCCAGTTTTGCTGCAGCCATGCAAGTTGGCTAATGCTGGAATACCAGGCTACCCAATCCCTAGAGACACATATGGAGCTGCATCAACCTTTTAAGAATAATCTAAAAATCTTTCAAATGTTGTCCTGTAATACACAAATGAAGAAATAAAATGTGATTGTAGTTACATATCAAGAAAATAAGTTACATGGTGGGTAAAAAAAAAAAAAGGGGGGGGGAGATTCAAAGAGCCATCTATGTGTTTCATTTTTGTTTGTTTAGTGCTCACATCATTACTGTACCAAGGAGGAGTTCATCTAAAAATTTGAGATTTTGACAAGATTTATTCTAAGATTTGTATAAAGTTTACAACCAAGGGCATTCTCCTGTTCCCTTCTCCATCTTTGCTCTGTGCTGGTTCCTTAATTTTTTTTCTAATGGGATGGAGCCAACTTTCCCTCTAATCTTCTGCTAGCATGGGGTGGGAGCTCCGCCTATGTTTCTGTATATGTGGGGGTCTGGCTTCAACTGGAAGCAATTGGTTGGCAACTCCAACTCAGCTGTGTGTCTCTGATGCAGCACTGCGCACCCCCACAGCTTAGAGGGAACATTAGATAGAACCCTTCCCTTTATTTCAAAAGCACATAGCACAACTGGTCAAACTGGAAACATGCAGCTGCTTGCATGTTTATGTGCATGGTTTAAACCAGAGATGGGGGGTAGACGAGAGAAGACAGCAGAGATCGGAGGGAAGCACCCAGCAAGAAAGCAAGAAAATGGTGGGATGGAGGATTGAGAAAACAGAGGTGACTGGAGAGAATGCATTCCCCATTGTTCAAAGCATGTTTAGGGAGTGTTCTGTGAATATTCAAAATGTATACATTTTTCTATGTATACTATAAAAATGTGTGCATCTTTCTAGATCTGTCTGTGACCACCTTTGTGTGCCAATTCCAGTGTATAGATTGTGTACAGACTGTGTCCATCCCATAGACTAAATTCATTCCCTCCCACAATTACATATGGTGTGCATTTATAATATATATGAAGATTTCCATGTGCAAATAATATATATTTGTCACTACAGAGGACTTTTTGTAGTATTTAATAATTTGTTTTTTCCAACACAAGAAGAAAACCACAATACACTATGTCTTCTCTGCTGTTCGCACTCTCTTAACATCACTCTGTCATGTTTTCCTCAAAATGCAAGAATTAATTCAGGGAACAGCATGTTCACATATAATTTATACCATATTTACTGAAGCCAGGTTGTTAGCATCCTTGTAAATTAATACAGACATTTCACTAATGCTTGATAGAAAAGTACATGACACATTAACTGTGTGCACAAAAATATTCTATTGGTAAGCTTCCTTTGCAAATGCCAGAATTGGAATCTATCCTTCTGTACAACATGTTTGACACTGACAAATATCCCAGGTGCAGAAGTGCAGGAGGTTGTAGCCTTATAGTAAAGTCTGCCTAAAAGATCACATGAAGTTGAATGCCACCCAGCAACCCAAATAGGGTAAACCAACAGACCGTTAGTTTTGCTGCCTACTTGGATACAGTACCAGAAACCAACCAATGAACTGAGAATTTGAATAAACATTTGGCAGACCAAAATATATGGTAGGTCATGGAACTGAATTTGGTTTGGAATGTCACAAATTGTACCAACAGGTACGGCAGCACCAAGACAGAACTGCTATACCTGAAGTTCTTCGGCCAGTACACAGAGCAACTGGTTGCGCTGGTGACATGCAACTGATTGTACAATTCCTTTTTGCCAAATGTAACACCTAGCTCATATATGCCATTGTAACTTTACCTTATGCTGGTAAGGTAAAGTTGCTCACTGTAAACATCACTGAAAATTAACTTCAGCACTAACACTCAAAACCTATTTTTCTCAACAGAGATGTGTGTGTGTGTTGCCCTTTGCATTTTGCCTGCTAATTTCTGTTTCCTTTTTGGCAGATGGTGTGGTTTTGTAAACAATATAATCAGTAAGTCACTGTGGAATATAGAATTAATCAATTGTTCAGGAGCCTTTCTGTGATGCAATCCTGTTTGCAAAGTTACTCCCTCGCAAACTAGCACCATGACTTTAAATAGAAAATATCTGGAAAATGGGAGCATTTCTAAGCATTTCTAAGATAACACTTTGCAGCTGTTCTTGTGTACATATAGGGAACCCCGTCTCCCCAATTAACAATGACTCACTTGACACTATTCCACTTTCACAAGCATTCCAGTATTAGCTAATGCTCCCCCAGCATCTAAAAGTCACTCTCACAACCACTGTGACAGAAACTGCAAACTGATTTGTTTACATCAGAAATGTGACATCAAGGAAGTAGAGATGGGGGGTAGAAGAGAGAAGACAGCAGAGGTCAGAGGGAAGCACCCAGGAAGAAAGCAAGAGAATGAAGGTTGGATGGAGTATTGAGAAGACAGAGATGACTGGAGAGAGTACTCAACGGACAAACTAGAGAGAACTGAGAAGGCAACAGAGGTTTCATCCATGAAGCATGAGGATTCTCCAAGAATCAAACACTTGTTTTAACATTGAGCCTTTGCAAGTGTTATCAGGGAACCAGTGAAGTTATAAGTTCAGGGTTCTGCTATGCATCACATTACCATCCTTTTCAAAAAGTGAAGTTGCGAGGGGCGAGGGAAGGGGAAAAAAAGAGAAAGCACTGTGGAATCTTCATTGTTCTCTCTTTCTGATAAGAGATCACTTCAAAACACCATCTCTAGTTTAGCTTTAGGCTTTCATATCTTTAACACGGAAAGAGAGAGGAAGGGGGCGATAGAGAAAGAGAACTCCAGCAATAGATAGCTCTTCTTAGATATTTATTATACTTCTGTCTCCCAATATTGTATGACTTTACATATTCCATAGGCTTGTGTCTGGTTTTTCATATTTCATGATGTGACCCAATCATCTTTCATTCACAACCCAGACAGTATAGTAAGCTTGAAAAAATGCACACAATGTAAGGTGTAGCGTACAGGAGGCATCTGATGGCACCCAAGTCTTCAGTTTTGGCAGCTATACTCCTAATGAGTTTGCACAACCATCTCCCTTAAGAGATAACATTATTTATGAAAACAACATAATTGAAACTGCAGGCAAGCTGTCTCAAATATTAACCTAAGTCTCTTTAGGAAGACATTCTTATCTCTAGAAAGAATGCCCCCAAATCTCTTTCCCTCCTTTACCCAGAATGCCTGAAAAACATGTTCTGCCATGTATATTAATAATAATCATGTACTGTCAAGTCAATTCTGACTTATGGCAACTCTTTACAGGGTTTCACAGGTACAGAATACTCAGAAGTGGTTTATCGTTCCATTCTTCTGGGGTTACTAGAAGTGGGGATTTGAACTCCTAACCTCTGGCTCTGCAGCCAGATACCTAAACTATTGAGTGATCCAGCCAACTAAACCATGTATATCATAGAATCATAGAAAAGTGAAGTTGGAAGGGGCCTACAAGGCCATCAAGCCCAACCTCCTGCTCAGTGCAGGAATACAATTACAGCATATCTGTCAGGTGATTATCTAAGTTTTTCTTGAATGCTTCCAGTGTTTGAACACTCACCAACTCCCAAGGTAACTGGTTGCACAGTGACATATAGTGGGGGGGGGGGAAACAGTGGGACGTGTGAATTCACAGATGACCACTTGAAGTACCAGAGTTACAGGTAAGTAACCTCTTTTTCTTCTTTGTGGTCTCTGTGAATGCACACTAATGGGTGCTCAGCAAGCTGACTTACCCGGAGGAGGGACATCACAAGAGTACAGAAGTCAGGACAGTATGGCCCACCACAGCCTCAGCCTTGGCCTGGACATCAAATCGGTAGTGGGATGCAAAGGTCGATGGAGTGGACCAGGTAGCAGCTTGCAGTTGTCACCAAGGTCCACCCCTCTAATGAATGCTGTTGAAGAGGCCTTGGCTCTAGTAGAGTGGGCCTTCACTGTTGTTGGCAGTGGTACATGAGCCAGTTCATATGCAAGACAAATTGCGTAAACAATCCATCTGGAGATAGTCTGAGCGCTAACTGGTGTTCCTTTAGAAACCCCATGGAATGAAACAAAAAACCTCTTCAAGGCAGGGAAGGGAGCAGTTTGAGTCCTGTAATAGGACAGCACCCGTTTAACATTCAGGAGTGCAAGGCCCTTTCCAGAGGTGAGGTAGGTGAAGGGAAAAAGGTGGGCAGCACAATAGGTTGGTTAAAGTGAAAGGATGTTGAAACCTTGGGAAGAAAAGACAAGTCTGGAAAAAGAGTAATTTTGTATGGCTGCAACTGAAGGAACGGGGGATCCATCCTGAGGGCTGCCAACTGCCCTGCCCAACAAGCTGAAGTGATAGCAATAAGGAAGGTGGTCTTCGAGGTCAGAAGCTGCTCTGATGCCAAGGCTAAGGGCTCAAAAGGCGGCTTCATTAGGCAATTGAGGACTAGCTGGAGGGACCACTGTGGGGTAGGAGACTTGTACTCCAGACACATATTCCGAAGACCACGTAAAACTGCTTCAATGTTGGATGGTGGAAAAGGGAGGCTGCCTCAGAAGCTGATGGCTGCTGAGCCACTATGGCAGTCATGAAGACTTTCAAAGAAGAGTGTGACAGGCCTCAGAGAAAGAGGTGAAGCAAGAAGCGGAGGACTCTCTGCAAAGAAGTTGGAGAGTGTAACAGGCAGCCCTGACCTCACCTGTCCATCACAGCTGGGCAGCGAATCATCAGCCAATGGGGTGATGGAGGGTGGGGCTGAAGAGGGAGGAGCTGGAAGAAAAGGGGTGTGAAGTGTGGGGGAAAAGATCAGATCAGGAGTGTGTGTGAGAGAAAGAGCTTGTTTAGACGCCTGCGTGCCTAAGTGGTCAGTGAGGGAAGTCTGTGATTGATTAAATAAGATACAGTGATTGACATCTTGATTAGCTAGTTGTGATTTACATATTTTATTTTGTTATTTCAATAAACCTGTTTTGTTTTGAAGGAAACCTTTGTCCTTCTTAAATAGTCATTACAATTGGTGGCAGCGAGTGTGAAGTAATGTGGTGGGCATTCTGAGAGGCCTGAGTTGGCAGTGACATCAGAGTGGCCTGCTACGTCGCAGGGAGGTAGGTAAATGAGAGGAAGCAGCAAATCTACAGAAGGCAAACCACTTATAAGAATATATTTGAGAAGTGGAGACTTTCTGGGCATGTTTAAGAACCTCAGCTATTGAGGGGGAATCCTCCATGCTATCAAGTGCAGGGACTCCAGGCCTTGGTGAAAGACCTTGCCTTGTTGTTGAGATAGCAGGTGTGGAAACAGAGGTAGATGAAGGAATTCTGATGCTCTTTCCTGGAGGGCGGAGAACCACGGCTGACACAGCCACCAGGGAGCAACAAGGATTGCATCCACATTGTCCTGGCAGATCTTGACCACCGTCTTTTGTATCAGGGGAACTGGCGGAAACATGTACAGGAGATTCCTTGACCAAGTGTTCATGAATGCATCTCCCTGAGAGCAACGTCGTATCCCTGCCCGAGAGCAACAGGCGCTGCATTTGGTGTTGGTTTCTGAAGCAAATATGTCCATGCATGGGGTGCCCCAGTGACAACACAGGTGATGGAAGAAAGCATCGTCCAGAGCCCACTTGTGAGATGGAGCTTGAAGCCTGCTTACGTAATTGGCGAGGACTTTTCCCTTGGATGCCAGATGGACAGCTATAGGGTAGATGTGACAAGTGTAACACCACTCCCAGAGGTTGATGGTGCGGTACAGCAGGGGAATCGAGTGGGTACCTCCCTGTTTGTTGATATAGAACACCGCCGTAGTGTTATGGGAAGCAACCTGAACAACTCGACTCTGGACAACCTGAGCGGGAGAGCTTTGAACTTGTAGGTCATTCATTTTACTTAGAATCTCAGAAACTGGCAGTGGACGAAATGGATGCTGATATGAAAATGGGCATCTTTTAGGTCTATGACTGTAAACCAGTCATCCTGGCAAAGCATCTGAAGAGTTGAGTCCAATGAGACTATGCGAAAATGCCGGGGAGTGATGTACAAGTCCAAGTGGCGAAGATCCAGGATGGGGCGAAGATCCTGCCCTTCTTTGGAATGGTGAAATAGCGGGAGTAAAACCCATGTGCCACATCTGGATGGTTGAGATGAACAATAGCATCCTTTTGGAGGAAAGATTGAATTTCTTCTTCCAAAGGAGGAGAGGGGAGTGTGGATTTGAAGGACCCTGTGATAAGAAGAAAATCAAACTCGATGGCATAGCCAACAGCTATGATGGAAAGGACCCATGAGTAGGAGGTGATGGTGCACCAGGCGTGCAGGAACGGTGAAAGACAAACAGAGGGATCAAAGACTGCTGCTAGCTGGAAGCTGTTAAACATGCTGCCTGGATTTGCGATCCTGGCGGTGGGCTTGTTATCAAGGATGCTGCCTGTTTGGTTGCCAAAAAGAGGAAGGAGAAGGACTAGGGATTGTAGGTCTTAGACAGTCAGGAAAAGACCTTGAGCAGTATTGATGGTGCCATTACCCCAAGGGCGATATTGCTGGGAGGAATAAGATTTTGCAGTTTTCCAGATCTTCAAGAGATTGCCCAAGATCTCGTCCATTTTCTTATCAAACAACCCCACTCCATCAAAGGAGAGGTCCTCGATTCTAGCCCAAGTGTCACCCGAAATGCCCGCAGAGCGGAGCCAGGCTGTCATGAGTTCAGCCAACGATCCACAGCCTGAGCGGTTAACTACAGCTGAGGAGAATGCTGAGCAATTCAAAGCACAGACAGTTGAATTGCCACCAGATTCTCCTCCCCCAGTAGCCAGGGTAAGGGCTAGACTTCGGTAAAGACTTATGATGCAAAGGTCAGAGGATTGCCTGAATGCTGCCCGCAGAAACATCAGGTCAGGTAGTCCTGAGTATTGACAGGATGAAAGGCTTCCAGCAGTTCAATGACTGTTTTGCTATATAATCAGCTCCCAGAGGGCTAGGAAACTTGCAGAAGCAACAAAAAGCAAAAAGCAAAGCATGCTGCTTATATACCGCCCCATAGCGCTTCAAGCACTCTCTGGGCAGTTTACAATTTAATTATGCAGGCTACACATTGCCCCCCCAGCGAGCTGGGTACTCATTTTACCGAACTCGGAAGGATAGAAGGCTGAGTCAACCTTGAGCTGGCTACCTGGGATTTGAACCCCAGGTCGTGAGCACAGTTTTAGCTGCAGTACAGCGGTTTAACCACTGCACCACGAGGCTCCTAGCTCAAGTCAAATCTCTGGGTCACATCCATGTTTCTGACTACCTTGAACCTTGTTCTCTGGACCCTTGGCTTTAGACTCTGACCCTGGACTATGTTGTGTGATTTGGCTTTGGACCGTGATCTCAGATTACGGATTGTGATTTGGCTTTGGCATTTTGATATCAGCTCTGCATTCTCTGAACTTCTGATATTGGATTGGCTTATTGGACTTTGCTCTTGAAACCCCCGGGAACGTGACACAGGCATGGCGGTGCAATGTTATGGCAGTGACTAACTGCTTAGAGGCTGCATTCAAGATGTGTCTGGCAGCAATGCACTCTCGACAGGCCAAACTCAGCCTCTTGATGATATATGAGACCTTGAGCCCAAACCTCCCTCCAAGGCTTCCTGCAAGATGGATAAAGCCGAATTCCACAGATGGCGGTGGCAGGCACCTAAGGCTGCTGAGTAATTTGCCACTCTCAAAATGAAGTTGGCCAAGGAAATGTGGCGACCAATGACATCCAGCTTCCTCCCTCCCTTATTGTTAGGGGTGGAAGCTGAGTGATTCCGGGCCCGGTTCTGTGTTGCATCTACCACGGAATGAATTCGGGAGAGGGTGCTCCAATAAAAAAATCTGTATTTTCCCCATATGTCTTATATAAATTTTCGACCCTCCTTGGAATCTGGAGAGATGAAGACGGTTTGGTCCACGATTCTCTCATCAGGTCTGAGAGAGGGGGGATAAAGCTAAGGCGGAGAGGAGGACTTTGATCTTGTGTAATGTCCTCTTAAACTTTATTCACCTTACAGGTGACTGGCATGCTCCAGCACCTTCATAATCTGAAGGATGAGCTGAGAATAGGAGGTATAATCCTCAGAGGGGGAGGGAGAATGATTCTCTGCCACATTTGATGCAGTTGGTAGATTAGGGGGCGAATCCTCATCGATGTCCGATGCTGCTGAATCAGACTCAACCAAAGGTAAGTCAAGAGATGGAGAGTAGTCAGCCTGAGCAGGTGGAGGAGCAGATGGCCCAAGATCAACATGGTCCTGATGCATATCATTGTCTCTACCAGGCAATGTCAAAGCCCTTGCAGAAGCTGCCCTCAATGGAGATCTCGAGGGGCCTTCTCGGCCCAATATCAGTGAACGAGCTCACTTGGTCTCTGTAGAGAGAAGGTATTCTGGAGGCAAAGGCCTCTTACAAGGGCAAGAAGGGGGAGGAAGATTGAAGTCTTCTTCTGGATAACGATCCTCAACCTATCGATATCGGACTTTCAACTTGACGCTGTGACAGGAGCAGCAGGAGGACAGGGCTCCATCTCCAGGGCTGAATTCCGTCCTGTTTGGGACCCCCCAGGGGGTTAAAACCACCCCAAAGATGTGGTGAAACGGGGGGAGAAGCCTGTTGATCACAGGGGTGGTTACCCACGTTTGATCCAGGAAACTCCCTAACCGACCAGCGGGCGGAAACAAACAGCTGAACTAGCTTGCTTCCAAGTCATCGGCAGCCAGGTCTGAAGAAGTGATAAAGCAGCCTAATTAACATTGTGCTACAAATGGGTGAGAAACATCTTTAAAAACTGCATCTTTTTACTATCCCTGGACAAGACAATTTCTATAGCAGAAATAGCTCTCCATCGTTGTTGATTGAGTTGTGGAGAAGCTGAGGAGAGGAAGAGACAGAAGGAGATACAAGGAAAATAAATTGGGCATTAATTAGACACTTATACTTAAGTAAAGGAAGTTTGGTATTAAAACTTAAGATTTTTTTTTTTCCTGAAAACACTACTGATAATAACTTTGGAAAACAAAACCTGTTTATTTTATGTGTAACAGCTATCTAAGGCACTGGCAGAATGCCTAGAATCAATGGCCTTGAATGTTCTATGACTGTTTGGAACTCCCTTTCTCTTTGAGGACGGAACTGAACTGCAAATTAACCCTAGAAAGCCTAATTTAGCCAAAGTGGAACTTATAAACGGTATCCTCGATGTTGAACTGGATTGGAACTTGAGCCTTTAGGCAGGGAAAATTCTCTATGTCGGAGACTGGATTCGAGCTTAATGGAACTGGATTGATTACTTTAAGCATATGGACAAGTTTAACTTGGAATACAATTTTTTGACAATTGGAACATAATGACACAACAAGGATAATTTTGGGAGGAAACAAAATCTAACCTTCAATCAATCTTAGAAATAGTGAAATCCCATATTGACAGGCAAAATTATTCACAGCACAGTTAAAGAAGAATTATAGTCAACAGGAGACAGGAAATAATGAACAAGGGAATGACAGGGCAGTGGATGGTGTACACCAACCTAAAGAAGGGCTGTAGGAAATTAATGGGGAAAACCTAGTGGAGTTGAGAAGAGTCTTAAGGGAAGATCAGCAGAATCAATTAAACATAGCCTGGAAGATCTATTGGATGTAGACCAAGTGTATAAAGACCTATTGGAGGTAAATCAATTGCATAAAATGGTCTCAGAGGATACAAAAGGCAGAATATTTAGAAAGACAGAAAAAAAATTTGAAAAAAGATTAAGAGAAGGAATTACATCGAAAGATGAAATAGGGAAAAATAGGAAGGTGGCCCTCAGTGTTGGAAAGCATGTATATAACTAACTTCTAGAATTGCAAAGGGGCATATCTTATATATTAAAAAAGAGAATTAAACTGAAATAAGGAAGCATTAATCAGGGTAAACTAGGGATGTGGTGGCGCTGCAGGTTAAACCGCAGAAGCCTCTGTGCTGCAAGGTCAGAAGACCAGCAGTCATAAGATTGAGTCCACGTGATGGAGTGAGCTCCCATTGTTTGTCCCAGCTCCTGCCAATCTAACAGTTCGAAAGCATGTAAAGGTGAGTAGATAAATAGGTACCACCACAGTGGGAAGGGAACTGCGTTCCGTGTCTAGTTGCACTGGCCACGTGACCACGGAAACTGTCTACAGACAAAACACTGGCTCTACGGTTTGGAGACAGGGATGAACACCGTGCCCTAGAGTTGGACATGACTGGACTAAATGTCAAGAGGAACCTTTACCTTAACCTAATCGAGTAAAGGCATAATAGGGTGTTGTTTTTTTAAGATAAATTAAAGATAGATATAAGGTTGGGGTAAACAAATAGTATATAATGAATATGCATTAGATATATACAGTATTGTTATAGACAGGCTAGAAAATGTAAAGATAGAAATGGCTAAACAACCATACAAAGAAAATCTGTATAAGAAACTCTAGATAACATCTATTACATGTTAAGAACTTACTCAGTTATCAGTGGTATAAATCAGTGGTTCTTAACCTTTGTTACTCGGATGTTTTTGAACTGCAACTCCCAGAAACCCCAGCCAGCACAGTTGGTGGTGAAGGCTTCTGGGAGTTGCAGTCCAAAACTCCTGAGTAACCCAAGGTTAAGAACCAGTGGTATAAATTACAAAGTTTGTCAGTTAAATTACCTCAAATTATATAGATTTGGAACTGGAATTACTGTTATTAAGTATGTTATTAAAGAATTTTGAAAACATTGTGTAACAGCCACCCTCACACTTCACAGAGTGGTTGCTACTTTACTTTAAAAACCTCTGCTGCCACCAACTTATCCTTAAAAATCATAAAAGGACAAGTGTAACTTTGAAAACAAAAACTGGTTTATTGATTACAGAAAATAATAATAATAATAAATCACTGGTAAAGAATCAATTAATCAATCACTGTTAATAAACACTGGCTCACACAGACTGTTTCACACCGACAGACTCTCTCATTCACTAAAACTAACAATCACTTTAAACTCTCAGCTCAGACTCTCATTTCCAGTCTCTCCTCACACACTCTTCACCCCCCTTTTTATACTAGCTCCTCCCCTTAAGTTCCACCCTCTGTCACACCATAGGCTGATGACTCACTGCCCAGCTGTGACGGACATGTGATGTTATGTCTGCCCGTTACACATTGTATACTATGAGAGTAACATTATGATAATAGCCAATACTGTATACTAAAATACATACATGAATGGTTTGAATGAGAGGAAGATGTGTGGAATTTGGGGGGACAATTGGGAAGACACCAAGATGCAAAAAATAAATAATTGTAAGCAACCCATGTAACATGATGTTTGATAAGCATGAACCGAATATAGATAGATTGAAAAATGAATAAAATGTATTAAAAACAACAACATCACTATCGAGGCAGTGATGGAGATGGGGAGTAAGGAGCATAGAAGCAGGAGGGGCGACAATACCAATAATATGGCTCCGGTTCGTAAAATCTGTTATATGAACACGGGTCGGGCTCGAAGTCTTCTGCCCCAAAATACGCCCTGCGTTCATAGTACCTCCCTCTGCTGATATACGAGCAGAATGCTGGGCCTCATACAATGGACAACACTGAGAAATCTCCTCTTTGGCTGGTGGGTCCAAATGCCTTGTGTTCTGAGCCCTTTTCCACGAGGGCAGAACCAGAGGGCAATATAGAGCCATGCTCCACCAGAGAGCCTGGGAGAGAACTCAGGCTAGCTTGAGCCAAGTGGACCGCTGAAGGGTCCCCCCAGACTGGTGAGAAGCTAGGAGCTGGGGATGGCAAAGCTTCTGGCAACAAGGGTGGACTATCATTGTCTCCCGAAGGTACACTTAATGTGACCACGTCTCACCAGGAACCCTCCGATTGAGACAGAGTGGGAGAAGCTACCTCCAGTACACGCAGAGGCTTTTCTTCGATGTCAAGCTCAAGGGAGGCTTTGGTAACAATACCATGGCTGTTGACCTCAAGCCCGAAGAAGATGCCTACGGTTTGGATGCTGTCTTACGTCCTTTAGGAGGCTTTGACAATGGGGGAGAACCAGAAGTACAAACGAAGGTGCTGAAGCCGCAACTTAAGTGCCGGCTTGGTGAAGCCATTGCAGACGGAACAGAGGGCCAGCTGATGTTCCTCCCCAAGGCAAAATGAACAGCAAGAATGGCCATCGGAAAGAACAATCTTATTATTGCACGGTCTGGAGTGGCCATAAACGCAATAAGTCATTTTTTATTCTTTCAGTTGTACTCATGAAGGCAGTAGCGAAGTCAAGATGGTCCGAAGAAAAGAAACTAGGGAGGTCTGATAGAAAAGGAAGGATTTTTTTTTTGAACAAACACGAAATTTCCTAACGAAGCTGCTGCAGCGGCAACAAGAAAGGAACTGAGGCATTTGGTGCCGGGGCAGAGTTATAGCCAACGTTTGGAAGGTCCCAGCATCATGTGCTTGAGCTAGAAAGTTCCGAGGCTGCTCTGCGCAGGCACAGATTAACCCATTAGTGTGCATTCACAGAGACCATGAAGGAGAAAACATATTGCCCCTCCTCTGTATTACAGCCTTTCAAATATTTTAAAAGTGCTATCATATCAACCCTCAGCCTTCTTTTCTCAAGACTAAACATGCTCAATTCTTTCTGTCTTTCCTCATAAGATTTGCTTTCCAGCCTCCAATCATCCTTGTTGCCCTCCTCTGAATTTGTTCCAACTTGTTAGCATCTTTCTTGAACTGTGGTGTCCAGAACTGGACACAATACTCAAGGTGAGGCCTAACCAGTGCTGAATAGAGGAGAATTAGCACCTTGCGGAATTTGGAAGGTGTACTTCCAAAATAGCCTAAAACAGCATTTGCCTTTTTGTAGCCACATCACACTGTTGGCTCATATTTAGCTTGTGATCTATGACAATTCCAAGATCCTTCTCACTCATTGTTTTGCTGAGTCAGGTATCCCCCTGCACTCCCTCATCCAAGTCATTAATAAAAATATTGAAGAGCACCAGGCCCAGGATTGAGCCTTGGGGAACCCCACTTGTTACCTCCTCGCAGTTAGAGAAGGACCCATTAATTGCACCAACATTCTGCTTCTTTTTTTCATTCACATCTGAACTGTGGGGCTACAAAACTTTTCCACAGAACAAGCAATACCTATTGCTTTTCTGTCATGAGTTGAAGAAAAAGCTTCCATGTTCTGAACAGTAAACAATATTTTAATATAAATAAGACAGACACACTTGTAGAGGATTATTCAATATCAGCTTTCCTAATCTGGTTTGGGACTCATGCTGTAGCATAATTATTAATTCAGTTCTGCTGGGCTAGGGTGAAGTTGAAAGAGATCCTGCATTGTGGCTCCGTGTTTTTGTTAATTAAAATCATACAATGGTCTTTGCCATCTGGACAGATTATTTTTTTCAGTACATTTTTTAAAAATGTATTAAATTGGTGTAAAACTAATAAAAAGGCAAATACCTGTACAATTACTTAACAAAATATTATAAACTGTTTTCCAGTTACTAGTGATAATCAATCATGCCTCTGTTAACAGATTGGAAAACAATTATCTAGTTGTCCAATTATCTAACGCCTTTTCAAATACTGATAAAATACTGACATACATCCAAGTCTAAATCGCTTACTTCATCTATCAATGAAGTCTGTTCCCCACATTCTTTTCTATATATTCCTTAATTCTTTCTGGGGACTACATCCCAATGGTCCATAATTTATATTTTTTTAAAAGCTCGGAAGATTGATTGATTGATTGATTGATTGATTGATTGATTGATTGATTGATTGATTTCAAACCCACCCACCCCCAAATCTGGTCAAGGCCACTTACAAGTAATCAATAATCTCAAAACATAAAAATACATCAAAATAAAACATATAAAAACATTTAAAGCAATACAAAAAATGTAAAATATTTAAGATAGCAGACATTACACACATAGGCTAATTAGACTCAGCTGAGTTTGCAGGTATGATGTTTCGAATAGCTGCCTAAACAGCCAGGTTTTTAATGACTTTTTAAATTTTAAAAATACTTTTTAAATTTAGTGGCCTTTAATTTATTACTCATTGTTTCTCATTAAATTACACACTGAACCTCTATCATTTTAATTGCTCCAATCAGTTTTATAGCTTTTTTAACTTTCATAGATCTGACCAGCATTCTTAAATTCTTATTACTAAACCCAGAATCATTTCTTCTCAAATATGTTAAGTTTCTCTGAATTTTTTCCATTTCAATATTATTTCCCTTTTGCCAGTATCCGTGATATAGTTTTCCTGTCTTTATCTACCACATATTTTCTTTCCAACAACCATATTTCATCCTCGAACATTTTAATATTCTTTTCTCGTTGTCTTTTACGGTTATGTGATTGATTACCTAATACTAATTCCCTTCATTATCACTTTCATAGTACCCCATAGAATTGCAAAACTGGAAGGTCCCTATGGATCATTGAGTCCCTCCCCTGTCAGGGAGGCACAGTGTTGAATTGGGCTCTTAGGGCTCTGCTGCCAGACAGCTAAATCACTGAGCTATCCCACAGTTTTATGATTGCAGCTTTCCCTCTCATTTATTTCCCATATTTCCATCATTTCTTTATTTCCTTTTGCTGAAAAATACATGTATCTAACTTCCATTTTCTAATTTCTTTATAATCACATTTAATGTTAATGTCCATATTTAATAAAACATTATCTGTTATTTATTGATCTGATCTCACTTTTAACTACTCTCAAATCTAAATTGTTGGATACAGATATATAATATATTCTGGAGTAGCTCCTATGACCACAGGAGAAGAACATATATGCCTTTTCATCTCCTTTCATCACCCTCCAAATATCCTCCAAATCAGCCCTCCTTATCATTTTGTTCAAAATCATACTATTGTATTTCTCATAATTAGTAGGATTTATTTATCTTTCTCTTTAGTAATAACCATGTTAAAATCACCCACCATCAAGGTTCCCTCTAAGATGGGCATATGCACGTACATGCCTCTGCCTCCCTGCGTGCAGCTGTCTCCTCCTCTGCTCAGCAATTGCATTAGGTTCTGGTCACGACTGAACCCAGCGCATAGGATGGGGGTGGAGTCGTAAGCACACGCAGGGGCAAAGTCGCACATGCAAGAGGTGGAGCCTTGCTCAGTGGGGCTGAAAATTAGAGGGTACATTGCCCAGCATTATTACAAACCCTTTCCAAACATCGATTAAAGTATACAGCTCTCCTCCCATTGTTCCTTACTTTGGCCATCTAATGAGAAGAAAAGACTCCCTGGAAAAGACCCTGATGTTGGGAAAGTGTGATGGCAAGAGGAGAAGGGGACGACCGAGGATGAGATGGCTGGACAGTGTCTGCGAAGCAACCAACATGAACCTGACACAACTCCGGGAGGCAGTAGAAGACAGGAGGGCCTGGCGTGCTCTGGTCCATGGGGTCACGAAGAGTCGGACACGACTAAACGACTAAACACACACAGCATTATATATCTTCCTTTATTATCTTTCTTCATTTTATTCACTTTAAAATTACATTTTTAATATAAATGATGGTTGTGATCCCTCTAGATTTTGAATTTCCAAATGCTTTTTCATAGACATCAGACAAACTTGGTTTAACTTCATTAAGACCTTCTTTGCTTAATGAGTTTCTTATAAAAGGATAAAAGTGTTATCCTTATTTAATAACACTTCTGTTTTTTCCTTTTTATAACATGTCCCAGGCCTTTCACATTTAAAGCTGATATTCTTCATCTATTGAACAGAATTATTTACCTCAATTTCTTCCTTCTAGTCCAAAACAGTATGTGTGTGTGGGAACCCTAAAAACCCAGAACAAAATAATAACTCTCGCAAACCCATCATTCCCACACAAAATCTTTCCCCACTTTTTCTTCTGCTGGAACTAATGATAAAACACCTGGGGAAATGTGTTTGGAGCATGCTGTTCTGAAGTTAAATTGTTCACTACATTTGTCACAATTAGACTGTACTTCAAATCATGTATATATGCTGGTTCAGGGATTATGACAGCAATTGTGATTTTGCACTAGAGTATCTGCCCAGGCCATCTAGATACTATTTTCATATCTAGAATATGATCCACACTCTAAGGAAATCACTGGTTCATCCCATAGATTTTTATGCTTGCCTACTTCATCTCTTTTCTCTGTTTATATCAATTAAGGGGTCTTCCAAAAGTACCACTCTTTGCTTTACTTCTTTTTTACAATCTTTGTCATACTAGTTGATAGTTCTTGTTATTTCCACACCCAAAAGTGGTTCCCATCCTCTGAATCTTCAGCCTTTACTCATATTCCTCCTGCCCTGCTCTTGAATCAAGCACTCTTTCTCTTCTTTTGGGGTGCTTTCACTTCACTATTCTTTGTTTCTGCAGTGTAAAACTGTAAATTTTCTATATGCAGAGCGGGATAGAACAACTGTGATCAGGACATTCCCATTGCAAACTCCAGTCCATATCAGAAGCACTGCAATACTAAACTCCATTGCGCAGTTCAAACAATAAAAAATACATCTTGAGTAAGAAGAATATTGTTAGGGTGTTAGGGGACTCTCCAATAAGAATAGCGTTGTCATGATCCCACATGGCCCTAGATTGTTTCACCAAACTAAGAGCTCACGCTACATGTCTTTCAGCTGCCACCAGTTGATTACATCAACATTATGTATTATTAATAATAGAGGTCCAGGCCATGTGTCAAATCTCCCTAAGTACCCATCCTCCTGCTGAGTCTCTTATATCTCGTGACTCCGCCCCTCCAGCACTCCAATTGGTCTATGCAGATATCAAATTAATATTCATGACTCGGGTGGACACTACATTCCTCCCCCCTTAATAACACTAACCTCTTACATTATTTACATCTCTAAGGATACATTGTTGCAAGCACGCTGAAGCCTCTATTATCTCAGGCCTTCAGGAGGTGCTCACTCTTCTTCTTTAGTTGCTGCCACCAATACCAATTCAGTACCAATTATTTACTGAGACATGTGTTGCTTTGAAACTTAAACTTGTTCATTTGATCAGTAATATATAAGTAAATCACAAGTTGCTAATCAATTTCTCTCACTCACTGAACTCACTGACACACAGAACCCTACTCTCACTGACTTTCTGGCTCACTCTCTCACAGACTCACAGATCTCCTAAACTAAAAACTATCATACTCCATACACCCCTCTTTCTATCCCAGCCCCTCCCCCTTTAGCACCACCTTCTGTTCACTCATTGGCTCCTTTTCCACTGCTCAGCCATGACGGACAGGTGAGGGCAGGGCTGAACACTACATACATTACATTACTCTTACATCAATAAAGACATATTAACCTTACATTACTTAAATTAATAAGGATACACTACTTACATCAATATGAACCACACTACATTACTTTTACATTCATAAAGATAGGTAAAGGTAAAGGTTCCCCTTGACATTTAGTCCAGTCGTGTCCGACTCTAGGGTATGGTACTCATTCCCATCTCCAAGCCATAGAGCCAGTGTTTGTCTGTAGACAGTTTCCGTGGTCATGTGGCCAGCACGACTGGATACAGAACACCGTTACTTTCCCACTGAGGTGGTACCTATTTATCTACTCACATTTACATGTTTTTGAACTGCTAGATTGGCAGGAGCTGGGACAAGCGATGGGAGCTCACTCGTCGCATGGATTCGATCTTACAACTGCTGGTCGCCTGACCTTGCAGCACAGAGGCTTCTGTGGTTTAATCCACAATGCTACCACGTCCCATATGTAAGGGGTATTAATAAGGATACTCACTATTGTATTCTCGAAGGCTTACTTTTACATTAATAAGGACAGGTAAAGGTAAAATAATACTCACCATTATTTTCACCATAACCATACACAGCTCTCAGTTCATCAACATCCAAGCAAACTCTGTACTTGAAGCATATTCCATAACCATTACACAAACATAACAGTTAATACAATATTAGAAACTTATCTCCACCTGTTAGTCATTTGGCCTTTAAGACAAAGCATCAGCAACAATATTCTGGGTCCCTTTCACGCTGCAGATTTCAAATTCAGTCTTGCAGAATCAGCGCCCATCTCACCAATTTGCTGCTGTTGGCTTGAATAGTCCTTAGCCATAGAAGAGGAGAGTGATTGGTGCATAGGACAGATCTTCTCCTCCAAATGTACGGCTTCAGCTTTTGCAGCATCTATACGATAGCCAGACACTCTTTCTCAATGGTGGATAAGTGTCTCTCACCAGGTTGGAGTTTCCTGCTGATGCAAGTCACTGGATGTAGACTTCCGCTGTCGTCTGCTTAGAACATCCCACATTTGATGCATCCGTGCACCGGTCAAAGTCCGGTGCAACAAGGACAGGTCCTGAAGTCTGCACTCTCTTCAAACGATCAAAAGCTACCTGGCACTCTGATGTCCACTGGATGTCCTCAGATCACCTCTTTTGGATTAAGCATGTTTTCCTTTTGATTAGCAGCTTCATTTTCTCAACTGTGGAAACGGAAGGCATTTTCTTCAACTCCTCCAGAACAGCTACAGCTGCGTTCTTCTTTGAAAACTTTTTGCTCTTGCTTTCACCCTCACTCATAAACTTGCCCACAGGTACTTTTGTCACAAAACTCTTCATATGAGGGGGACCACTTTCCCGGGTCACCTCAAAATTCACAGGAAAGTTCCTTTTAAGTGCCATCTCAAACACTTGGCTTATTTCAGATTTATTGAGATTTTCATCATCTGGTTTCTCAGGCAGGGGCTCATTTTGCAGGATTTTCAGTGCTTTTGCAACTACACGTTGAGCCTTCTTCAAGTTTGTTAATGGAGCAGCTTCACGCAAAGGGGTAAAGTTCCACAAATCGGCCACATTGACAACTAACAAGTAGTTCAGCCACTTCACAGAGTCCATAAGAAGCTCTGTGCTAAGGAACAAGGTCTCCCCGTCCTCCGCATTACTATCAGTCCCACACTACCGAAGGCACTCAACCACAGACACACTACTGCATCCTGCAGCAAAGTGAAGTGGTGTTAAGAAATCTTTTGTTTTTTCAGACTTGCTTTCTTTTGGGATATGGAGATGCAGCAGCACAATGCAAAGCCGTTTCATGAATTTGGGGATGCCTGAAGTTTACAACCTCAAGAGAAAGGTGTTTTTTTCACACAAGCAACATCCAATTCCCTTGCAGCTTGTAGCAATGAGTGACCTTTAAATTCATATGGCAATTGCTCTTTTAACTGAGGTGTTGCAGCCAAATCACTTGTACTTTTATCGTTGCAATTCAACAGTATAGGATCAGGACCATAGCTTAACAAGAGAGAACATACTTCCACTCTATTCTTAGAAGCAGTTTCATGCAGAAGAGTGAATTGCCACAGATCCATTGTATTTACACATTCATCATGCTTTACTAGAAGTTCTGTTATTATTTTTCTTAGGGGTACTGCTTCAGGGTATCTAGTGCAGCAGTCCCCAACCCCCAGTTTGTGGTCTGGTGCCGGACTGTGGCCATGGCAGGAACGGGCCACAGAGACAGATCTCCTGCCCCCCACATGCACTTCCCCACCCACCCAACTTGCACACACAGCCCACCACCCCCACACACGGGTGCCCCTCCCACTCACGAGCACGCCTGTCCCCTCTGCACATGTGTGCGAGCACACCCCTCCCCTCTGTGAGCACACCCCGCCCAACCATGAGCACGGGGGTAACCCACCACCCTGTACACAGACCCCAACCCCCCAAGTGGTCCACTACTCAGAAAAGGTTGGGGACCACTGATCTAGTGGCATAATCTATAATAAGATGAATTTATTTCCACATCTAGTTACTTTATAGTGTAAGGGTCCCACTATGTCCAGACCTAAGCGTTGGAAAGGGGTCGAGATCACTGACAATGGGTATAGTTTAGCCTTCATCTTGTCATTTCCAATACCTCGTTTTTGGCAAGTATCACAGCTTTGACAATACTGTTTAACTTGGTTCCCCGTCCCCAGCCAATAAAAGTTCTGTGCCACTCTTTGCTTGGTGTGAGAGATGCCCACCTGTGTACCTAATATACCTCTGTGTGCCTTTTCTATAATCTTTCTCTTTATTTGACAGGGACAATTAGCTGTTTGTGGTGTCCTCCCCCCATGAGGAGTCATTAAAACCTCTCTACATAAGAAATCTTTTCCCACACAATACTTCTCTGGGTGTTCATGTGGAATGGGATTCACATGAACTTTTCCAAAATAATCTTTTAAGGTAATATCTTCCTTCTGCTCCTTAATAAAGGCATAATCATTAGGATTTTTAATTAGCACTCAATCAGCTGCCTCTCTAATTTCAGGATGTTCACCTAAAGTGGGTCTTTCAACAAGAGTTTCAGTGTTTCTCTCAGAAGCTTCAGTTTGCTTTCCCTGAGAAAAGGTTACTATTAAAACATTCTGCACATGCTTAGATAGATCTAAACCAATCAAACAAGGAGCTGGGATTTGGTCTGACACAGTTACTTGTCATATGCCAGACCACCCATTATAGTTCACAGATATTTTGGCCATGGGTAGGACCACCAAATCAGAACCAATCCCTTTAATGGAGATTTTATCATGTTCTATAATGTTTTCCTCAGGTATTATATCTGAATGGCAAATAGTTATTTGTGAGCATGAATCTTTAAGACCAAGATATTTTACACCATTGATAAAAAATATTTTCTCCTAGGTTTTCTAGTAAAATAGGATCACACTTGATTAAATAACACTGTACCACTGTGGCTTCAGGAATTTCTGGCCTCTCTGCCAAGACCATTTTCTTAGGTACAGTGCAACCGTTAGAACATTCAGCTGCCTCAGAGGACTGAAGGCAAAATACTTTTTTAGGTCAACTAAATTCTTTTCCTTTTGAGATTCACATAGAGCCGAAAAATGTCGTGGTTTGCCACAAGCATATTGTCTATTTACTATATGTTCAGAATGAAGGGATTTATTAGTTTTTCCCTCAGGACTATTTGATTTCAAGGGACTGTAGTCTGGGAATGATGGTTTCTCTTTAAAATGGCTACCCTTAGCTTGAGCCTGACTGAAGTAATTTCCATGGGATTGGGATGTTCTCCTACTGTTGTCCCATCCTTGTGTATCAAATGTTTACCTCAGAGAATTGAGGATATCTCCCATTAATAGAATCAGCATAATCAGACACTTGTAGCACATTTTTAGGATCCTTATCCTTGACAAAATTGAATAAAATTGTTCAAACACATTTTTCATTTGGTCTAAGGTAGAGACGTGTTCTTGTTCCAGCCATTTATTAAGATACTGGGTTAACCTTGCTCCAAGCTAGGCATAAGACACCTCAGGGTTTTTTTTGAAATTGATTTAACTTTCCTCCTGAGATGCTTTGAATTAATACCAAATCTGGAATAAACCATCTTTCTATAAGCCTCAAAATCTCTAGCTTGCTCCAAGGGCATCTGTGAATAAATTTCAGATAACACTTCACTTATTTGTGATCTTAAAATTATCATCCTCTCCTCATCTTTAACCTGAAAGTCCCAACAAGCTCTCTCAAATGAAATCAGGAAAGATTCAAGACAATACCCCTTCCAATATTGGGGATATTCTTTAGGTCAATTTTTGAGAGATTTCTCACACTGGAATTATTATTATTATTATTATTATTATTATTATTATTATTATTATTATTATTATTATTATTATTATTATTATTATTATTATTATTATTATTATTATTATTATCTAATTCCAATTTCTACATCTCAATTTGAAACTGGATTTCTCTATGCCTTTTTTCCTGCTCAAATTCACTTTCTTTTCCTTTAATTCTAGTTCCCTTTCTCTTTCTTTCTTTTTTCCAATTCTAATTGGTCTTTCATAGCTAGCTCCTTTCCCTTCAGTTTAAATTCTTCTAATTTCCATTTTTCAAAATCTTTGGAACTTTGAATATTTTCTCCCTCTGAGGCAATCAATACAGGTCCCTCACTTTCTTCATCTCTTTGAATTTGAGGGTTCCTATTTTCCTCAACACTCTGGGGCTCAACTTGTGCCTCCATAAATAACTTTTTACTTTGTTTGGATGGCATAAGGTGACTGGGGTTGGTTGTCAGTGGCACCTGTACCTGGCATGTCAGATTTGCCAGAGGACAATGAATTGTCATCCTGAGATGATCGAGAGACCAAAGAGGTAGAGCAGTATAGGCTCAGTACTAGAGCCCTTGGTATAGGTTCAGTCTCAGATTGAGTAGATGCAGAGAAAGGTTCTGTAACAAGGTCATGGGGGCCAGAGTAAAGTGTAGTAGCCTGTACTGTAGGACAGGTCCTCAAGTATTTAGATTGCTTGGTAGGTATGGTAGACTCCTGTACCACCTCCCTCTTTTGGGATGGCTCGAATTGGTGCGTAGGAATATCCTCTCGGGCTTCCAATGGAGGAGCTGTGGAGGGGTACCATGGTAGCGGAGGGTAGAATCGGACCTCTGAAATCCTCCATGGTATGGAGGTGGATGGCATCTGTCAAAATACAGCTGACCATATTGTGGTGGACCCTCCAGATAGTAGCATTGCTGCTCGAGTCTGTAAGGCCGGTATAAAGGACACTTCTCTGTCCTCTTTTTTGGAGTGCATACTTCAGACTCTTGCTTAGATTCAGACTTGCTATCTGCCCACCCTGAAGATCGAGGGCTAAGAGAGGCTACGGCCGGGGTGGAAAGTGCGTCAGCACCAAATCGGCCTGAGCTTGGAGACATGCTTAGAATTGCATGAGACATTTGGGCTGGAGGAATGGTACGATCCTCTCTGTCTGAAAGCCCAATAACTTCCCTTGAAGAGTCTTCCACCGATATAGGAGCCATGGGAAGAGGTCTGGTATTCGGCGTAGCAGCCTTCTTTTGCCTCTTAACCTTATTTTTGTCCTTTTTCTTTTTTGTAAGATCATCGGACAGCACTTGAGCCTTAGCAGAAGTTGGTTTCGGCAGCTTATGGGAGTTCTTGGATTTGGTAAGTGAAGAGGTTGTATTGGATAGAGGCTGCTCGACCGAGCTAGGAGCTGTTTTAGTAGCCTCCGGGTGAGGAGGGTTAGGTGAAGCGAGGGATGTTACCTCCATATTAGGGTTCAAAGTCTTTTTGTACAGAAAAGATCTCAGTCACTGAAGCCATAGCTTAAGAGCCTGTTTAGAAAGGCTCCTGCATGCGGGGGGATGGGTTTGGTGGGATTTCCCTAGACAAAATAGGGGCCATAAAATGAAGAAAGGAACACGGGAGAAAAATTAAAAGGGGAATCCGGGGGGGGGGGAGGCGGGAAAGGCAATAGAATGACGCTAAAGGCAAAAACTCAATTTTCTATTGCCCTAATGAGTAAAAAGAAAAAAACAAGAAAAACAAGATAAGGCAGATTAAAGGGAAAAATAGCTAGTATGCTAGGAAATATTTTCCTTGCTCACTCTGCTGTTCCAAATGTCCTACCCGAGTGGCAGAAAAAAGGGAACTGAAAGGAAGGTTGAGGAGGCGGAGCTGGTGCCTGGGGGGACTAAATTGTTTCTTTTTTCTTAATCTCTAGAATGTTCCAAACATCCTGCGCAGGTGCAGAACAAACTCATTTGTGTGCATTCACAGAGGCCACTACGAAGAACAAATGTGCATGTGGAAAACCCCTTAATCTAAAACTTTTCAAAATGAGTAGTTTTAATATTGATTTGAATTGTTATGTAGCAGACAATGAAAACCACCACCACATATTTGTTAGAGATTCCCACAAACTCTTGCCTTAGAAAACGGATGGTGTGAAGTGCTGAATTTATATGTTTTATTTATATGCCTCCTTTCTCATGATAAGGGGACTCAAGGCAGCTCACAATATTAAAAGGAATGGAATTAAAAACATAATAAGCGAAAAGATCAAAAAACTGTTAAACTACGTGCACATTAAAATACAATTTAATAATTAAGAGCAAGTAAACATTAATAACTATCTTAACTCTAAAAAAGCATTCAGGGGTTCAATCATGATTGCTAAAATCTCTTTTCAGTCTAAGGATGTTGGATACTTTTATTTAGGAGAACTCACAACAGGCCTAACATTATGCTGGCACAGTAGCTGCATGAACAGGAAGAAATTTGGATATGATTCTTTCTTCACTCTGACTCTTTTCTGCCCCTCTGTTGGCTCTTCTGCTGACTGATCTTAGCTTGCACCACTATTGTGCCAGACCTTTTTGCTGGCAGGTCTCTAAGGTCAGCCACCAGGACAAGGGGGTTCTGCAAGTAATAGAAATATCTGCCTATTCCAAACTTACCACAAGCCAGTGCATCTTTGAATTCATATTGCACAGTTCAGCTGCACTTCTATATATATGATTACATGAAAGAAAGTCACATTGTGGCTCAGTGGTACTTGCAACTGGGTGAACATAAACAAGATTGCATTGTAAGTGCACTTGCTGAAACAAAAGAAAAGGCATAAAATATCATATTAACAACAAGAAGAATATTAGTTGAAATGTTGGTGATTTTATTGCTTTTAACCATGGAGTGGTACTTTTGTCCTCTATTGAGTCACACTAGCTTTCCAACACCTCAGAACTGTACTTTCATTTTAAAGAAGGGATTGCCGATATGTAAATGGGTAGAATGGATTTTCAATATTCCATTTTAAAATTTAAATGTACCTAGCTGGAAACAAGAGTTAATAAGCTACATCTTTCATAGAGCCTAAGGGAACAACTGAACAAATTTTATGAGGTACGGTTCAATTATGATGATTACTCTAGTTTTCAAGAATAAACTTAAAATGTTGCCTAAGGCCTCATAAGACCAGCTTTGGAAGAGTCAATATGTCATAGTGCTAGGTAGGCACTCTGTGTCTTCTAAAATAAGCCCATTTAAAAGGAATTTCTTTTTTTCCTCAGAACAAAGAGCAGTTCCATTTAATTTACTAATGCTGCAAAATACATGATAAAACTACCAACTGTGAAACTCCTCCAAGCCTTCTGCTAAATATATGCACCTAATCTGGTTGCCAACAGGCCCATAAAAATCATTTTGGATCAGTAGGTGCACAAACAATTCTAATGCATTTGTATTAACCTTTTTATTGTTCACACTTTTCTATTGTATATCAGTGTCATAGGACTACACGGGTCTGTTTCAAAGAACATTAAAGTCACTGGATGTGATTAAAATGTGTCTTTAGTTCACATTCCATATATGATTAACATTTCAAATTGCCAGTGAAAGCCATATTCAGATTTTAAATGGACTGGAATATTACAAGTGTAACTAGCTGCAACCTAGAAAACAGTAACATCCAAACACTTCTACAGTTATTCCCATTTTAACATGTCTTTTCCTTCCAGCCCATCCGTATTTCATATTTGCAATAGCTAATCAGGTTAGAGGTAATTACTTAGAGCTGCTTTTTATTGTGGTCCAAACTGAGCCAGGTCAATGAGAAGGCTAAGCATGAGAGAGATCTAAAAGCTTGTAAAGATGTATCACCAGGTATGAAGAAAGAGCGAAAGAGAGGTCATGGCCATCCAGCCCATACTTTTACTAAACACATATGCAAGAATAATGCACAACATTAGACCAGCTTGCTTCATAGCAGCAAACAACTTACGTATGAAAGAGCATCACAACACTGAAATAAATTGTGTTCCACACTGTGGCCATTGGGCAGTACTGAAAAAGACACCAGTGTTGAAAATGACCTTTCCCTAAGGACAAAGATATCCAGGGGCACATTGGGGTACACTTGATTACTCAATTAGAACAACTAGAGATCAAATTCCATAGAAAAAAGCTTCTTGAGTTAGGTTGTTAAAACCCCCATTCTTACCACTTTTCTTACAAGTTTCATGTTGACTGAAGAGAGAAATAACAGTGGTTAAAATTTCAGGTTAGGATTTGGAAGATCTGGATTCAAAGCTCTACACAGACATGACACCTCATCCACCAGGAATACAAACAAACAAAAAACAACCGTTGTCAGCTATTTGCTGATCTCCACAAGAATTCCAATGTACAATGAAGGTTAGGCCTCAATGTACACATCTTGAATTTCCGGAACCCACTGAGAATTACAACACGCACACACATGTCCAATGGGGCCAACCACGAGCATACACCATTTAAGTTTAGTGGTCTCATGGTTTATCCTCTCAAAGTCACTGGACTTTTTTGTCCCATCACATTATTTGAGATGAAAAAGCATTATCCAAAGTATATGTTAATGGTATGTTGATCTTGGTTTTGTGCATTTTCCAACACAATAGCCCCATCTACCTCACAGGAAAAAAACAGAGATGGACGAGTGCCATCATGCCATGATCATTTCGCAGAAAAGATGGTATAAGAATGTCACCCACCAATGACATGTGAAACAGATGCAGTACAAAAGGGATATAGAGAGCTGAGCAGTTATGTGGTAACAATTGACAAAATAATGACAGAGGTTACAAATAGTGTAAAATCTCAAATATGAATGAATGGATAGCAAAAATGCAGCAATGGCAAATGCTCCCTAATTATACGAACTAAAAATCCCAAGACAACATTATTGGTTATTCTTCTGTTTTGTCTCTTTGTGTGTGTTTTTAACAATTTATTACTGCAGGGTTCAAGCCATTAAATGGACAATGAAGAATAACCAGATTGAGGAATCCCATAAATGTCTTTGATTAATATTTGATAGATCACTCAGGTTGCAATCTTTATGTGCTGTTATTTTCAGAACTGCTTGTATAGATGATATAAATTGTTTGATTTATAGAAATGATTGGATATTTATTTTATTTATTTATTAGATTTCTATTCTGCCCATCTAGACCAAGGATATTATTCATGAACCAATAAACAAAGCCCTTTCTTCCCCAAAGCATGAAGCAAAACCATTTGGCAGTTAACCTTTGTACAGACAATACAATCCAAAGACCTGCTGGTATTTTTTTATTGGCAGGGGGTCCTATTGTGAATTGTGGCTCTAGGGTGGAGAAAATCTGGCCTTCCAGATGCTATGGCTTACAACTTCCACAGTCCCTTTTCATTGGCCATAGTGGGAATATTAGGCAAGAACACTATAGCTGTTGTTATGTGGCATCAAGTCAAATCCAACTCAGTATCCCTAATACAATATTTAAGGAGAGATTTTACCAGTGCAACACCACAGCCCCCCCCCCCGCCCCGTGAGCTTCCATAGCTGAGCTGGGATTCAAATGCAGATCTCCTGAGTCCTAGTTCCTCACTTTTTCTACTGCACCATGCTAGGTACTCACATACGTTTAAAATGCAATATACGTTTCTGCTATTTGTATTGGACTGTAATTCTTCACACCACTGTATCAGTGTGAACAATCCCATCTCTAATTTCAGCAGTTAGCCAGGGTCAGTACTACTACTATAGTCTCCATGTAAAAGAGTCAAGTGAGAAATGATGAGTGAGCCATTGCTGAGAGTCAGAGTTGACAAAATCCAGGTTAAATGGGCCAATGGTCTGAAAGTATAAGGCAGCTTCATAGGGACCTATAATCTGTATCACCCATCACCACTGAGAGAGAGAGAGAGAGAGAGAGAGAGAGAGAGAGAGATATTTAATCAAAGCCATTAAAAAAAATCTCTAGCAAGCACAAATATTTTTTGAAAAGCTCACTGGTCTTTAGAAGCTAGAAACTGAAAAGAAACGTCATTTTCAGCCATTGATTCTTTGAGTACTCTCATTTTTGTTAATTCTGGACCCAAGTAAATGAACAGAAACATAGAACCTTCCTGAAACTGATGAAGCTGGCACATCATAGCGCATAACAGATAACATATAATGTAATAAAATGAACCTAACATGTGCAGCGTAAAGCAAGCAGCAATCGTACATACATAGAAAGAGATTTAAAATGCAATAAAAGGTCCCAGGATAAAAATTTCAGCCAGTTGCAGTTGTGCTGTTTCTAGTAATTCTTGCTCACATAAATGTTCACTGGGATGTTGTTTGGGTTCAACAGTTTCATTAGAGAGAGGAAGAGAGGGGCCAAACACTACCAGTTGCTAACTTATTATTTTCCCCCACAGCTGTGCACTTGAATTCTTCTATGAAACCCAAGCAGATGCAAGAGCTAACAAGAAAAGCTTGAATGTTAAAAACCAGCAAAAAGAATGCAAGGCATGGCTATATCCAGCACAGCAATAAAATGAGAATTTTAAAAATACTGAATTTTATTTTACTTTTAAATATTTAATATATAAGAGACAAGATGAAGGCCTGTTACAGGTCAAGTATGTCTTTGTGGATTATCAGGAATACATAACAGTCTCATGCTGCTTCTCTCTTGAAGGGGAGTGCTCTATGCACATTGATTACATTTTAAGCCAAACCCATTCCACACAAAACAAACAAACAAGCAAGCAAACAAACAAACAAACAACACTAGCTCCCCATTTAATTGACTGTTTCTTACAGAAACTGAAGGTGAATGAGGAATTTAACTGTCCAGTTTCATACTTAATATTTACTGAATTAGCCTGCTGTGACCTTTTAGTTACACCCTAGCTACCTATTTACATTCCAAGGGATTTTTACAGTACTTGTGCTGATGCACAGGGAATTTAAGCAGGTAATTCTCTATTAATGTTAATGGGAATTACCCATGTAAGTTGCCTGAGCTGTGATAAGAAAACTGACTTCCAGGTTTTCAGTTTTTCCTCCACTCCACCTCATGTGTACAAAGTGAAACCGGAGCTGAACCATGAAAAAAAACAAGGCTACAGGTCCAGAATACATTAGTTTTTGCTGGCATTTTTTATTGCACCAACAGATGAGATTCTACTAGACGTCTCCTTGCTGCAAGACAGTGAACAATTTTTTTGAAGACAAGGAAAGAAGGGAGAGGGACATGTTACAAGTTTTTTAGTAGGCACAGCGCAAGATGTTAAGGTTTATTTTTATTTTTATTTATTTATTTATTATTAGACTTATTACCCTGCCCCTCTAGACAACGTCTACTTGGGGCGGCTTACACAAATAACTAGGTTTGAACCTGAAGGCTCATTCATCTAAAACAATAGCAAATATCTCTCTGTTATTCCATTGATGAAAGATGTAATACTCTTTATATATTAAAAAACAGTAACAGATGCCAAATTAATGTAAACAACTATTTATAAATGGATATAGTGTGTTTGCTGGCAGTTGGTAGTATTAGTAGACATAACACATCTGCTTAAGAGATAACACTCCTTGAGGTGACTAGCCATGTGACGTTAGGTTTTTATTTTGTTTTGTAAGAGGTTCTCTCAAAGTTTTTTTTAAAGCAAGAGCAACTTACAGTGCAATATTCTGGTCCACAAATTTTAGTTTTTCCTGTGTTAGTAAAAGCCAGGAGGCTCCCCTCTGTCAGCACTGCTGGGCACATATCAAACTTCCTAAGATCACTTGGGCTAAAATCATCAGGAGAGGGCTTTCTCTTGGTCCTGCCACCTTCACAGGTGTGTTTGATGAGGACACGGAAGATAACGTTCTCTGTTGTTGCTCACAGGCTTTGGAACTCCCTCCCACAGGAGGCTAGACTGGCCCGATCTTTGCTATCCTTCAACAAGCGGGCAAGACCTTTCTCATTCAGTGACTGGCTGCCTGAAAATGAATTTTTAGATGGAAAATGCATTACTGCTTTGGCTGTGTTTTTAGTACTGCTTACGTTTATCATTTTTCAGAGTGGTATTTGTTTTTAGTATTTGTACATTTATTGTTTTATAATTAATATTGTCTTTTAATGATGTAAATTGCATTTTTATACTTATTGTTCATAACTTTAAAAACTATCTTTTAATTATGTAAGCTGCCTTGGGTCATTTTTAAGGAAAAAAGCAGAGCAAAATATTTTAAATATTTTAAATAAAATTATTGGGTATTTCTCAGCTAATCTTGACACCTCTTCTCCTCATTGATACTACCTGTTCTCCTGCATTCTCCAAGTGTGCAAGAAGTTACCATGATGAGGATATGGAGTAACTGCTTGTAACTGGCTTGTGCTCGCTCTCTCTCTCTCTCTCTCCACAGTTGTACAGATTTTGGTCAGAGGGAAAGATCGACGGTGGCACCAGTGGCATCAGTGACCGGGCAGTAGGTCTTCTCAAAGAGGGGAGCAGCCCCAGAGGGTGTTTTGTGCCCAGAGTAATTCTAATAGTAATTTATACCACCACGAAGTAACATGTACAAATAAAAGCTTTAGAAGTCAGCAGCTGCACCATTTACAAGCCCTAGCAAAACCCTGAGATCAAAATCCTACTGGTGTATGTGTAAAGTTTGTGTTACTTGCTTCAATTAATTGATAAGGTGCTAGAACATGTATGAGTTGAACCATCAGGCGCATGTCCAACCATGTGCCTTTGACACATTGTTAGTTAGCTGCATGTTACATAAACCTTACAAAAACTCCAATAGGATGCTGGCCTGAATTTGTTTGATTGTTTGCACTCTGTATACTCTACTCTCAAAACAGCATCCCCCTCTTTACAAAGTTAGTCCTCCAAAATTTCATATGCCTTTGGGGAAATAACAGTTAATAAATGTCGCTTTTCTTCCTTTTACTCAGTTCCACACATGGGCACTGAACTTTCATATCTAACCTCTTCTTAACCAAACAATTCTAAGGACCTAAAAATTTCTTTATCTTATGGATCCTATCACTTTTATCTGCATCTTCCTACATAGGGCCCATCTGGGAAAATTGTTGTTTTGGATCAGTGTGGCCTGGAACTGTGGTCTGTTTTCCCCAATGCTCTGGATTTACTCACACCAAATTTCTAGATTCATAGTCAGTTTTCCACCAAGATAATCCAGATAAAGTTTCTACACCATTTATTCATAATAAGTCTCCTCCATCCCTCTTCCCAGCCCTCCGCCTCCTCCTTTCTCATGCCCCTCCCATTCTCTGCTCTGTCTCCACTTCTTGCTGCTCCCCTCTTTTGATGTTGTCTTTCAGTAGTAGAAGCTTCCTTTTTGAACAGAAGGGGAAGCAATTTTATGTGATTTTAGTTTTTGACAACCACACTGCATCATTGTCCAAAAATGTGGGCAAGATAATCTTCAGAGTTTTTCTTCATCTCTTCAGTGTCATATAGTATTAAAGCTCTTCCGGGGGATTTTGTAATCAGAACTTTGTAAGCAATTAGTTCCATTACATGCTGTGGTTGTGTTAATAGCCTTCATGCGCCAGCAAAAACTTCCATGCTCCTAGCCTTCTGCCTATGTGTACTCTTTCAATTCTAATTCTTTGCTGCATATTCCTAAAGCCTGTTGCAGTCCACAGGAAACTGTATGATAATCTCACACTGCAATCCAGTCAACCTTTGAAGTCCTAATACTTCGAAGGTGCGAGTTAAGCATGGATCTATCTCAATGAAATTAAGGCAACACAATTAAAATTGTATCTACTGAGAAGTAAATCCCACAAAGTTGATATCCTTCCAAATACAGTACATGGGTAGGGGGCTGCAGTCCACCAGTGGTAGATTTGGCTGGATCATGTCTACACAGAGATGTAAATCCATACACTATTATTTTCAAAATATTCGAATTTTAAATTATTATTATTATTATCACCTCTTGAAATTCCAAAATATCAACCATTCAATTAAAATTATTAGTTTCAAAATGCTGCTATAAAGTCATTTTTGGATTTTGATACTCTTCCTAAACATTGTGGATGAACAAATCTATCAGTTTTGCAGTAACACCCAGAGAATTAAAATCAAATTTTCAATAGCTGAGTACCCAGTAGCTGAGTAAATGTATCCATTTCTGTTTCTCTTAAATTCTGATGTTTGTAATCACAAGTTATTTGGTTCTGCTTTATGAAAAAAAAGTAGATTTTGTTAAGCTGTCAACAAATACAGGGATTTTTTTAAAAGAGATTATTTTATTCTGTTGTTCTATTTGTGTTTTTAACATTGTCTTTATTTGTGAGTTTTTAATATGATGTTTGTTTAATGCTTTTAAATATTGTAACAATTTATTATTTAACTTTTAACTTTGTATTTTTAATACTGTTAGCTGCCTTGGATCCATTAGGAGAAAGGTGGCATATAAAAATTTTAAATCAATAATTAATGAATAAATAAAACCAAATTCTCATCCATCCCTGTTAAACATCTGTATGGTGAAATTTTACTGACATCCTCTTATCACTAGGCAACTCTATGCAATGTATGTATCACAATTTATTTATTAATAGTATTTAGTATGGGGAAATGCCAGAAAAGAAGTAACTTATGCAGATTTATTAATAAATAATAAAAAAAACATAGCTATTTCTGATGTTGCTAGAAGTCCTGATTACAATGCTGTGGCGATAGTTACCACTGATGTGGCAAACTGGTTAGTCCAACTCGTCATGGAATTGCATATATTTAACAAAACTCAGTATGAACACACTAAGCCACTGGACAGATTAAGTCCTGTAAAATAAATGCAAGTATAATTAAGCAAGAAAAAGCTAAGGAGAAGAGCTATGGAAAGTCTAATTAGTCCCAAGAAAGCAAAGCAGGGGTGATGTTAATCTAATTCCCATTGTACCATTTACAATAGGGATGTCAGCAAAGTAAATTCCTACAGGGTAACAAGAATTTCCCCATTGCAAATGCTGAATAGTTCATGAGGCTTAATTATCAATGCCTACCTTGCTGTGCATGTGTCCGGGGGAGGGAGTTATGCTTGCCTAAGAGTAAGCATTCATAAATTTGAGCAGAAAAACACAAGATGTGGCAAAGACATGTTGCAATCTCTCAAAGAGGAGAAAATAAAAGACAGACATTGCTCATTTGTAGAGGCCTAATTCTAATTTGTGCTTTGGGTCTCCTCACTGGGAGAAAGGGAGCCTAGAAATGGAACAAGTAAGCAAGTAATTTGCTCTTTGCTCAACAAGGAGGCTAAGTCACAGTACTTTTATTTCAAAATGTTCACAATCACATATTAATCGCAGCCTTGGAGGGTCAATAGCTCTGAAAATCAAGGTTATCTTAACTTGGTGTGGATGCTAAGCATAATTCCTTCTGCAAAATTGCCAGTGAAAGCTTAGAGGAAACCATATGGCTTTTGGGAGGTATATGCAGAAATGCTTATTTTTGTGGCTGAACCAAGAAACCAAATTTCATTCTTACCCCAGCACCTAACCTTGTAGTCTTCATTATAAAGATTAGAAAGTCTCCTACTGGACAGTCTATGTTGGTTCAGGTATGTTGTGAGAATGGCTGATGGTTAGATTCCAAAAACCCTCTTGTATGGAGAATTAGTGCAGGGAAAGAGCCCCAGAGGGAGACCACAGCTGCGATACAAGGATATCTGCAAGCAGGATCTGAAGGCCTTAGGAATGGACCTCAACAGATGGGAAACCCTGACATCTGAGCGTTCAGCCTGGAGGCAGGTGTTGCATCATGGCCTCTCCCAATTTGAAGAGACCCTTGTCCAGCAGGCTGAGGCAAAGAGGCAGTCACGAAAGCAACAAAATCAGGGAGCTGGACAGGGGACAGATTGTATTTGTCTTCAGTGTGGAAGGGATTGTCACTCTTGAATTGGCCTTCTCAGCCACACTAGATGCTGTTCCAAGTCCTCCATACAGAGCATGTTGCCATAGTCTTTCAAAACTGAAGGATGCCTAACTAACTGGACAGTAGGTATCCTTATTATGCAATGCACTTTAACCCAAAGTCTCAGATTTAACATTAGAAACATGGGTCTCAGTGCTGCTGTCTCCCTTATATCTTATAACCTGGCCTACCACTTCTTCTCTTGGTGTACTTTTTTGTCTGTACTTATTGAGGGAAAGAAATGGGATTTGGAGCTCCTCCATACAAGAATGTTAAGACTTCCTCAGCACATTGGTGTACTTTGCAGCTTTTTCCTATTTGGATGATAGCTTTTGAATCTAATTTTGCAAATTGATCCGTACTCCATTCCCTGTAGGAAATCTAGTGTCCTATAAATTTCTTTAGCACAAATTTGGGGGAGGGGGGTACCATCCATGAGCTAACAGAAGAATATTTGCGCTATCTCTTTTAGCATGAGGCTATTAAACTACTGTGGTTTATTTTTAAGCTACCAGGGAATAAAAGTTTTCAAATTGGATATACTTCTCAGTTTCCAAAAGGAGGTTATCTGAGTAAAGCATATAATCCTCATTGTATTAATAAAAAGTAAACAATATCAAAAGTGAAACTGTTCCCTGATTCTCCTCCAATTTAATTACTGAATTGTTTGATCTTAAACGCTTGGCTGCAATTTCTCTCTGTGCCTAACTAAATAGAGGATCACTTTTCTAACAGTATGGGCAATACTCTGAAATTTATTATTTTCCTTAAAGCAGTTAGACAATTCATAGACAATATGGCTATTCTTACAAATGAAGATCAGTACACTAGTTTTGAGCACTATTTTTGATGTGCCAACATGTTTCCAATTTTAGTTTATAATGTATTTACTTATATTGTAAATGAAGGTTCAACTTCCTAATGCTTCTTAAAATGATTCCTAACTATGAGCATTGAATTAAGTCCACTTGACAACGTAGTCTTATACATGCTTATACAGAACTACAACTGCAGGTTCAGCACTTCCTCATATGTAAGTATGCACAGGATTCCAACCTTAATTCCTCAACAAATTTATGTCACTCTTACAAAAGAAATACGCTTCAGTTTTGGGTCCTATGTGGCTGTAACAGGTGCTATACAGTCATTCTGATGAGCTCTGTGATATGCTGACTAGAGATGTGCCATTCAGGTTTGGTTCTCTTCTTTTTTTGGACTAAAAATTCCAGAATGTTTCATTCTGAGAGTCTCACTTGACAAATAGATGTCTAGGTAAAGGTAAAGGTTCCCCTTGACATTTAGTCCAGTCGTGTCCGATTCTAGGGTGCGGTGCTCATCCCTTTTTCCAAGCCGTAGAGCCAGCATTTGTTTGGAGACAGTTTCCATGGTCATGTGGCCGAGGTGGTACCTATTTATCTACTTGCATTTTTTTACATGCTTTCGAACTGCTAGGTTGGCAGGAGCTGGGGGCAAGCAACGGGAGCTCACTCCGTCAAGTGGATTCGATCTTACGACTGCTGGTCACCTGACCTTGCAGCACAGAGGCTTCTGCAGTTTAACCTGCAGCACCACCAAGCATCTAAATGTGGCTCACCTAGGGGAAAGGCTTAAGCTTTGTAGGCAAGAACAGGCCCAGCCTCCTGCTAAAGATATAGCTCCCAGCAAGCACCAAGACAACTTCCTGTTTATAAAAAAAGAAGATAGGATAGTCTAGCCCTCTGCTTGGACATGAAACCTTCCTGATGAGGTCTTTTCCCCAGTTGAGCCGCAGTCGAGCTGTATGTGTCTATCTGTCAGGTGGGTCTCTCAGCATGGAGAATTCTGTGATCTGTAGTTGTAAAATAATGAATGTCTTATTCCTAATGTTGAGGAAGCAGAGGCAGGAGGGAGCTGTGTTTGGGGGACATTTTAATTGGTGAGATCTTCCTGGTAGGCTGACCCTTTGACCACATGGTCTGAGTGGGCGGGGCTTTGGCTTTAAATTAGTGCCTGCAGAAGCTCTAAGCCCCTTTCCTCAAGACGAAGCAGAGGCAGGAGGGAGCTGTGTTTGGGGGACATTTTAATTGGTGAGATCTTCCTGGTAGGCTGACCCTTTGACCACATGGTCTGAGGGGGCAGGGCTTTGGCTTTAAATTAGTGCCTGCAGAAGCTCTAAGCCCCTTTCCTGAAGAGGAAGCAGAGGCAGGAGGGAGCTGTGTTCGAGGGACATTTTAATTGGTGAGATCTTCCTGGTAGGCTGACGGTGCGCGAAATCCTCTCATTCTATTTTTTTACTCTAATCTGCTAAATAGGATAGCCAAATAGTATTTCATACACCTGGGGGCAGGAATGTTTCAGGAGTAGGATCATACTTCCGCACTATTAGGGAGCAGGCTGGGTAAGTGGGACCCGTCAGCCATGTAAGGCAGCCCATCTAGGAGAAGGAAAACTCTGATTTCAAACCTCCACTGCCTTGTGGCTATATCCACTGATGGAAAAGGCTTCAGGAGATAACCTCGAGGCAAAATCCGGAGCCGGAGTCCCGTAGACAGTTCGTGTTGTTCTGCCAACTCCTGCGATGTCACTGGAACCAGTTGTATTGGCTCTTGCCTCTCCATTGGACTATTTCAGTGACGTGGAGAGGGGGGATTTGCTGCTTGGGTAACAGCCTATCCTCCATATTATTCTACCCAGGCTTCATGCTCTGGAGAGGACACTCCAGCTTTGCATACAGTGTCGAAATAACACAGGAACTAGCAGTTACTGGTTATACGTTTTGCTCGACTGGCGTAGAGCATGATGCCAGGGGCTACTTCTGATGGTGGGACAGCCGAAAAACAGATCAATAACCCTGCACCATACAACAATCAGAAGAAAACATCTGCCCTAAAGTTGGGAACCTGGAATGTTCGGACAATGGCCCCTGGCTTTTCTGACAACCTGCAGGAAATAGACGACGTGCTCAAGACAGCTGTTATCGACATTGAACTGAGTAGACTGCGGATGGACATTGTTGCCCTGCAAGAGATGAAATTGCCAGACATGGGATCTGTCAAAGAAAAAAACTTCTCATTCTTCTGGCAGGGAAAACCATTGAACAAGAACAGGGAATATGGTGTTGGCTTTGCGGTCAGAAATACTCTGCTGAGATCCATTGTTCCACCTACTGTGGGGAGTGAAAGAATCCTGTCTCTGCAGCTCCACTCATCAGCGGGACTGGTCACCCTCATCAGTGCATATGTATCAACACTGTCATCCACAACAGAAGTCAAAGACAAACTCTATGACAATTTGGCAGCTACTATCAAAAAAGTCTCTGAGAGAGAGCCGCTGTTTATTCTCTGAGACTTTAACGCTAGAGTTGGTGCTGATCACAACTCTTGGCCCACCTGTCTAGGCCGTTTTGGCATTGGGAAGATGAATGAAAATGGCCAACGCTTGCTGGAGTTTTGTTGTTATTATGGTCTTTGTGTCACCAACACGTTCTTTAATACAAAGCCTCAACACAAAGTTTCCTGGAGACCTACAAGATCGAAGCATTGGCATCAGCTTGATTTGATCCTCACTAGACGTTCTAGCCTATCTAGTATTACGATCACACGCAGTTACCAGAGTGCTGATTATGATACTGATCATTCCCTGGTGTGTAGCAGAATAAAACTGCGAACAAAGAGATTGTATCACACTAAAAAGGAAGGAAGACCACTTATAGATATCAACAAGATTCACAATCAAAGAAAAGTGGAGGAATTTGCCCAAGCGCTTCAGGAAACCCTTCCAGGCCCGGCTGATGCGAATGCACCTGAACGATGGGAACACTTCAAGAATGCTGTTTATAACACTGCCTTGTCCACATTTGGCAAGAAGACCAAAAAGACGGCTGACTGGTTTGAAGCCCATTTGGAGGAGCTGATTCCAGCCATCGAGGATAAGAGGAGAGCTCTAGCAGCATACAAAGCCTGACCTAGTGAGTACAACTTGCAGGCTCTTCGAGCTGCTCGTAGCCAAGTGCAACAGACTGCCAGGAGATGTTCCAATGATTATTGGCTTCAGCTCTGCTCTCAGATACAGATAGCAGTGGACACAGGTAACATCAAGGGAATGTATAACGGTAGCAAGCAGGCTTTAGGTCCAATACAGAAGACATCTGCTCCCTTGAAGTCTACTACAGGCATGATCATCCAGGACCGAGCACAGCAGATGGAACGCTGGGTGCAGCACTACTCTGAGCTATATTCTAAAGAGAATGTAGTAACGGAAGAGGCACTAAATAACATTGAGTGCCTGCCTGTCTTGGAAGAGTTGGACAGTGAACCAACTTTAGCAGAAATAAAAGCGGCCTTGGATTCCCTTGCCTCTGGCAAGGCACCTGGAAAAGACAACATCCCCATTGAAGTTTTGAAGTGCTGTAAAGAGATCATCACCACTGAGCTGTATGAACTCTTTTGTCTTTGCTGGAGAGAAGGTGGAGTACCACAGGACATGAAGGACGCAAACATTGTCACATTGTATAAGAACAAAGGCGACAGGGGCAACTGCAATAACTACCGTGGTATCTCTCTTCCCAGCGTTGTAGGGAAGCTGCTGGCCCCTGTTGTGCTGAAGAGACTTCAGGTGCTTGCAGACAGAGTGTATCCAGAATCACAATGTGGTTTTCGAGCTAATAGATCCACCACCGACATGATATTTTCCCTCAGACAGTTGCAGGAGAAATGCAGGGAACAACAACAGCCACTCTTTGTGGCCTTCATAGATCTCACAAAGGCCTTTGACTTGGTTAGCAGGGACGGACTTTTTAAAATACTTGGATTGGATGTCCACCTCAACTCCTTAATATCATCAGGTTCTTTCATGAGGAAATGAAGGGCACTGTAGTTTTTGATGGCTCAACATCAGATCCCTTTGACATCCGAAGCGGAGTAAAACAAGGCTGTGTCCTTGCGCCAACCCTGTTTGGGATCTTCTTTGCTGTCATGCTGAAGCAGGCCTTTGGAACTGCAACAGAAGGTGTCTATCTCCGGACTAGATCAGATGGAAAGCTCTTTAATCTCATTAGATTGAGAGTGAAGACCAAAGTCCAACTGAAATGCATGCGGGACTTCCTCTTTGCTGATGATGCAGCCATTGTTGCCCACTCTGCTGAAGACCTCCAACAACTCATAAATCATGTTAGCAAGACCTGCCAAGACTTTGGACTAACTATCAGCCTGAAGAAAACACAAGTCATGTGCCAGGGCGTGGACTCACCTCCCTCTATTACTATCTCCATGCAAGAACTGGAGGTTGTTCATGAATTTGTGTACCTTGGCTCAACAATCTCTAACACTCTCTCCCTAGATGTCGAGCTGGATAAATGCATTGGGAAAGCAGCTACCATGTTCTCTAGACTCACAAAGAGAGTATGGCTTACTAAGAAGTTGACGGCATACACCAAAATCCAGGTCTATAGAGCCTGTGTCCTGAGCACACTCCTATACTGCAGCGAGTCCTGGACCCTTTGTGCACGGCAGGAGAGGAAGCTGAACACCTTCCATATGCGTTGTCTCTGACACATTTTTGGTATCACCTGGCAGGACAAAGTTCCAAATAGAGTAGTCCTAGAACGAGCTGGAATTTTCAGCATGTATACAATATTGAAACAGCGCCGTCTACGTTGGCTTGGGCACGTCGTGAGAATGGCTGATGGTCGGATTCCAAAAGATCTCCTGTATGGAGAATTAGTGCAGGGAAGCCACCTCCGAGGGAGACCACAGCTGCGTTACAAGGACATCTGCAAGCGGGATCTGAAGGCCTTAGGAATGGACCTCAACAGATGGGAAAACTTGATGTCTGAGCGTTCAGCCTGGAGGCAGGTGTTGCATCATGGCCTCTCCCAATTTGAAGAGACACTTGTACAGCAGACTGAGGCAAAGAGGCAGTCCCGAAACAAGCAAAACCATGGAGCTGGACAGGGGACAGATTGAATTTGTCTCCAGTGTGGAAGGGATTGTCACTCTCGAATTGGCCTTCTCAGCCATACAAGACACTGTTCCAAGACCTCCATACAGAGCACGATACCATAGTCTCTCGAGACTGAAGGATGCCTACACACAATGTTGAGGTCCTTATGGCCTCTATGATTCTGGAACACAAAATGCTACCCTACTTTGAATTGATCCATCTACTTCAGTATTTTCTATAACAATGTTTTCTACACTTTGGGCACAAATGTTGTTGGGCTATGACTGCCAGAATTATTGATTATTGTGTGGCTTCCGGCAGCTGAAATCCAACAATGTCTGGGGAATACAAGCTTGTGAATCAGTGACATAGATTAATTAACAGGGGGCTGCCAGGGTCCTAGAAAGCGGTTGCTTTCTTACTATGGCAGATGCCTGATGGGATTTAAGATATTTTGCAGTCAAAACATGTTCTCTATCACTGAACAATGGCCTTTCCTTATTAGTTAAGACACTACTTGGCACTGGTTCATCGTGGTAACCTTTTTGCCCCCACACAGTCAAAGACAGTTCTGTCAAGATGATGGTGAGACACAATTTGTGACAAGTTCCATTGCAATTTTTATGTCTCCTCTCTCAGAGCGGCTGGTGTCCGGTTTCAAATGGTTTCTATCTTGTTTTGCATTGAAATAGAAAGTTAAGCTGAGTACTGTGTGACCACAGCAAAAGTCTGCTAGGAAGTACCCTATTGAAACGTCTTGTACTCATGCAGACACGAAAATGTCCCCAACCTCTGATGTAACCAATGTCCAATCTACATGACCAAGATTTAATGTACACTTACTATGTTATCTATTAAGAACCCTAAATAAGAAAAGCATTATACATAAAGTGTTGTATCCGATACAGAACTACCAATAAACTACATCTCCTTCTACTCTTTCCACAATGCAAAAGCTGCCTCCTCCTCATCCATGCTCATACCAAGGTCAGTTGTCTTTCTTTTGTATATGCTTGGCAAGCACTGTCCCAGAATCATCTCCTTTTTTATTTAAGGTCTTCAGCACTGAAGTCCCTAACTGTCCAGACATGTCAGCATTCTTGAGCTCCATTCTCTCTTCATTGATTATTTCTTTGAATCTTCCCCTTCCTTTCCCTAAACCTATGGGTTGTGGGCTAGTGTCTACCTTTCCTCTTAGGAATATTGTCTCTTCTTCCACATAAACCCCTTCTTCTTTTCCCCACTAAACCTCTTTTCGTCCTGTCTTCTTAGTGTTAATGCAAGTTAAACCCCTCCTTCCCTCACTTTTCAATCACATTGGAGCTATACTGCACAGCTGTGCTACTAGCTCCTCCTTATTTTCCCTATGTCCAATGCTTCTGAGAGACCCTCTTATTTAAGCAGCAAATTACTGTTTCAGTTTTTCTCTGCCATTAAAACTTTATTTGTTGGAAAAGCTTTAATTTATTCCCCATTGCTTTATTAGTAACATACAAGGGCACATCAGACTGTCCCAAGATGGAATAAGGCCAGATTTTTCAGGGAGAGTTTTTCCATAGCAGACCATATAGGCAAAATTTATATTCCAGAAGAGTTTATTGTAAACTAGTTTGCAGATATATTTAGAGTCCTCAGCATGTAACAACATTAATGGATTGCCATGTGAAGAGAAATCTGATGTAGAACTGACTGAAACTGGTCATGATATGGCAGATATAATGTGTGCTAGCTGATAAAATGTGGTTACTGAGACTTTGGAGCATATATATATATGCTGTATTTTGCAGTTGTGTGTTTATTTAATCACGTCAAAAGACTCTTTCTGTTTTCATTTGTACTTCTTTTTAAAGTATATTAAAAGCTACCTTGGGGAAACGACAAATCAATCAATCAATAAGAATAATTTGATAATACATAAAGTGGAGAAGCGTGATTAGAAGAACTGAGGTACTTTAAGAAAGAAGTTATTTTCTATGGGCCACCAAACTAATGTTGCATTAGTGTTAAATTGCTACCAAAGATGGGGGTGAATAGAGAGAAAAAGAATTATTTGATGTACGTAATGCTATCAAAGGTTGGAAAGGCACTTCTTCTGGGTCATGTAATCCATTTTCCATCTATCAATCAGCTTAGTGCTCAAGGATGTTTTAGTATAATAAGGCCTTCCCTGTGTACTTGGAGGTAGAAGTGGCTTGTGTTGTCAAACAAAAACAGCCATGTCAATTTCAGCTCCAGTCAAACAAAGAGAAAGCAATGCTTGCCAAAAGAAAGAGAGCAAAATTGATAGGCCTGGGTAGGAGAGACATGCTATCAGACTTTTGAAGCTTCTAAGACACAATAGGGAACAAAAGAAAGAGCAAAGCGTTAAGGCAGCATGACAGCAGCCTTTTAAGAAAAGTGCCTCTTAAAAGCGTCATAATAGATAACCATTCTGAGATTGCAGGTACCATGTTCCCCTGAGTGGGTCTTTGGATTCTGTTCATGCCAAGACAAAATTATAATAGGCAAAGGCAGTAAATTTAGAAAGGAGAAAGAAAGCTAGTAGGTAGCTTATGTTTATCTCACAGCAACATATAATGGTGAAAACGTCCTGTAGCTTGGGGGCCTCTGATCCGTTCCTTTCTTCTCATGTGCACTCTCTTGCTAAACCACAACATTCTGTTACCTTGATGACAGAACAGAATATTACGCCAGTGTTTGTCCTGTGGGTTGGCTACTGGTTTTTTGAGAGAGAGATTAGGCAGAGAGCAGGCCACTGGTGGTTCACAGTTCACACAGGAAACTGACCCATATCCCCGTGCTAACTTCCTGACAGCTTCTCACATTGTAAAGAGCAAACCACAAACTCAACTGCTGCAAGTCTGAGTTATTAGCCAGAGTGCCTCAACATGTTGGCTTATCCATAAAAAGCCAGGATTGCCCTGTATTGTTCAGAGGTCCAAATGTGACCATTAGTTTTCCAAGAATATATACATGAAAAGATGAAAGAGTGCACTAAAGAACATTGGGGGTTTTAGTATGTAAATCACATCCTATAGTCATGGCTGAAGCTGCTTTGCAAGTACAGTATATGTTTGATCTTGGTATGATTGGCAATTAACATTTCCAGTTCTAGAGGGCAGAACTATTAGGGTCCCCACTTTTTCTGTCTACAGAAAACGGTTTGCCATCTTTCCCCCTCCCATGTTACACTGAACAACAGACCTCCTTTTATGCATGTTAATGAAATATTTGCATTAATCCCTTGGTAGTTTGAAGACTAGAGGCATATTTTAAATTTGACTACTACATGTAGTGTTCATAATTAACAGTGACACAAATTCAATTTTCATGTTTCATAGAAAGATGCTAATACTGATATTGAAATTTCTTTATTTCAACTTTATATATACAGCCACTTGACCAGGGAACAAGGTATACAAGATGAAATACAAGCTTTGCTATGGCTAGAATGAGCCTATTGAAAACAGTGGAACAAGCTGGTTAAGAGTAACTTCTGACACCCAATGTAGGTATGACTGCATCGACCCTTACTTTTTCTACATGTATATTGAATACATCTATAGCCAAGCAAATGCACAAAGAAACATTTTCTGTAATTAGTGAGTAACTTTTTAATTTAGGAACATAAGTTAGCCCACTTGTCTATCTTACCCCAACACCTTCCCCATCTGAGATTTCAGACAGAAATTCAAAGTCTTAACAGAGATTGAATATGGCACTTCTCACATACAGGTATGGACTTCATTCATTCATTACCTCTCTTCTCTAAATTTCTTAAAGGTCAAATGAACGGGACTATGATAAGCAATTCTATAGATTTAATTTAGTGTGTTGACCAAGTAAAAACTTAAAATAATAAAAGATCAAACTTTGAGCAGATACAAACAGCATACTAACTGCAATTGTGTACAGTTATATACACTCAATATGATTACATTGCACAACATTCCAGAGTTAGCACTCTGGCTAACTCAACTCTGCTGAACTACACCACACTACACTATATCAGCCAAAATCTTGTTGCATAGTGTAGTAAACCACAGTTGAGTAGGGACATTGAATCTGTAGGGATTTGGTACATCAGCTTACCTATAAGTTTATTGATTCAAATAGGAATTAATGTGACTACTAGGCTAAAGTAATTCACAGTTAGAGTAGGCCCATTTGAATCAATGGTACTTATGGAAGACATGACACACCAAATCTCCACTGATTCAACAAACCTTCTCTAGTGCAGTTCATTATACACTGGACCCATGACTTACGGAATTAATCCGTATTGGAATGATGGCTGCAGATTGAAAAGTCTGTAGGTCGAGTGTCCATTTCCCATAGGAATGCACTGAAAACCATTTAATCTGTTCCAGCTAAAGAAAAAAAAATCCCAGGGTTGCAAAGTTGCACCCACTGCCCTCTGCCTCCTGTCACCGCGCACACTGGGGGCAAGAGAAAGAGGGCAGCGGGTGCAGCTTTGGAAGCCAGGGAAGCTGAAAGCCACTCTGTGCCCGCTGTCTCCTGTCCCCATTGATGGGAGGCTGAGGGCAGCGGGGGCACCTTTGTATCTCCTGCCCTTTCCCCTTGCCTTTCGTAGATCGAAGCTCCGGCTGCAAGTCGAACCAAAATTTTGCAGCCGGAGCTTTTCATAACTTGAAAGTTTCGTAAGTAGGGACCTTCGTAAGTCAAGAGTCCACTGTATTATAGTAGGATCCCCGTATTTGCGGGATCAAGATCCACAGATCAACATATCTATGGTCTGAATCCAGCAACTGCCACTATTTTTTTTTCTGGTGGGTAACAGCAGCATCCAATCTTTCCCTACCATTACCATCCTCACTCTCATGGCGCCGTCTGAGAAATATGTAATGTCCAGTAGGACTGTCTCAGTGGTGACTGTGGATCTCCTTTCTGAGCAGTTATAAGTCATTTTATGGATGGAATGGATGGAACAGGGTGGGTGTGCTATAAATATATTTAACCAATGAATCGCATCAAGTTCTGCAAGATAACTCACTAAAGGTAGGATAGCAATGTTTTTTTGCTGGACCCATTTTTATAGATTATTCTCTACTATATTTTTAAATTTACACATTGAAGAAGCATACGACTGACTATGCATGAGTCAAGGGAATATCAGAATAACACTGATAGGTGGGTTAGGCTTAGAGGAAATTACTGCTTAAAGGTCACTTCTTGTCTTAGAATGTGAGCCCAGGTTTCCTTAATCCTGATCCAATACTGTTACCATATTTTTCACACTGTCCTTCCATATAATACTACCTGCTGCTGGATGCCAATGGTCTTTTCCTCCAACTTTTTTCTTTATAGCATTTGCCTTTCATCTCTGTATGGAGTCATCTGCTACAGTAGTTCTCAACCTTTTGTATTTTACTGTATATCCAACTAAAGAGCCTGACTCCCACGACTGAAACAAAATGCTCTTTTACCTCCAGAGAAGGATATGTAATATGTTTACTAGCACTCAGTTAATATGTTTATTGTTTATGTTAAGTTGGTGGCCAGAAAGAACAGGGGTTTACAGAAACACTGAGCATCTGGTAATACTATACTATGAACATGCAAAATAGTTGTGGAAGCTAACTCATAGCAGATATAGATTACACCACACTTGCAGGTGAACATGGGCACTGAGAAAGAATGAAATCTTTGCGTTGAGGAAAACCTTGCATTACGTCTAAACTATTTAATTGTCCTGTCATGTACATGTCCCATTGGGTGAGAACTATTAGTTTATAGCTTCCTCTGAATTCAGATGCAGCTCTTTCTTCTTTTAGGGACTACTTAAATGGAAAACCTTTCTTGAGTCAAGGCATCTCGCTTTTACCTGCTCCATCCTCCATTACTACCCACTGCCCCTCAACTCTGTTCACTTTGCCAGTCACTCACTCATTTTCTATCCCTTTATACATCCGATGTGAATTTTAATCTCTAAAGTCAGACACAGTTTATAGTTCTGTACACAACCAACATGCTTTTGCAGAAGCTCGTGCTTTTCTACCTCAAAAGATAAGAACAGACTTTGGGTTCACAACATTTGTCAGGGTATTAAGCTATTTTGATTATTTATTTAAAATTTGTTTGCACAGGAAATTCTTCTACTAGAATCAAAATTAAAAACAATGAACACATCACATGTTCTTCAAGCATTTAATGAACTTCTGAACAGAAAGGGAAAAGCAAGTAGGCCATACTGACAAATTAGGCAAAAACAGGGCAACATATATTTAATTTCTAACAAAATAATTCTACACCAGCTGTGCACACCCTTTTCAGCTGAACAAATACCCTTAAAGGCAAAGATTTTGCATTTATAGGAGGAATCTTATAGTGAAAAACTGCCTGTGTTCATTCTGTCTAGAAGGTTCAGCAGATAGCTACAGGGCAGGCAGAGCATAATTCCTGAGAAGGGATATTGTCTTCTGATGAAGACTTCTCCAGAAATGTTAACAAACAAAACCCCAAACTGTTTACTGCAAATGTGAAAAGAATATAAATAAGCCTTTTAGAGAGCATTATTTCTAGGTTCCTACTGTGTACCAGGATTATCTGTGGCTTTCCAACATTTCAGCCCTGCTACCCTCATCTTTTTAAAGTACTGATGTTAAAGTTTAAATCTTGAGCTGCACATATATGGAACTTGATACATCCAGAGTATGTGTCAGATTGTAGACTGTAATAGATTTACTGCACCCTAGGTTCTGTGCTCAGAAAGCACCATTTAGAGCAAGGGTTTGCAATCCTGCCTTTCCAGATGGTGTTACATTGCAACTCCCATAAGGACAAGCCAACATAATGAATAGTAGAGGATTTGGGGAGTGGCAACCCAACAACATTTGAAGGGCCACTGTTTTGGATCCAAAGCAGCAGATCTGATACTTACCCCTTCAGGCTATGATAAACCATCCATGGACTTATTTAAAATTCTTTATTCTGAGCAAATGTGGGCAAAGTGTGGCCTTTCATATTAGAGCAGAGTCCTGGCCAATAGACCTAATAGGAAGGAATGCTGAGATCTGGAGTCCAACATCTGAAGGACACACAATGGAGGAGTATCAAGAGATAAGATAGTATCAAGAGATAAGATAGTCATATAGACCAGCGTTCCTGACGTCGGGGGAGTTGCCTGCAATATCTGCCGTCCCCAGGCACGGGTGAGAGACGTGTCTGGGAGAATTTCTGGCTTGCGCTCCCCGGCCTTTTTCAGGACTGGGACCCTGTTGCTACTGCTCCTGCTGCTTCAGGCCATCCCACCCCCTTCCATAACATCAGCCACCTGGCTGGGAGGGAGGGAGACCATAAAAGCCGGAAGCTTGTGCCAGGGCCCTCACAGACCAGCGTTCCTGACGTCGGGGGAGTTGCCTGCAATATCTGCCGTCCCCAGGCACGGGTGAGAGACGTGTCTGGGAGAATTTCTGGCTTGCGCTCCCCGACCTTTTTCAGGACTGGGACCCTGTTGCTACTGCTCCTGCTGCTTCAGGCCATCCCACCCCCTTCCATAACATCAGCCACCTGGCTGGGAGGGGAGGGAGGCCATAAAAGCCGGAAGCTTGTGCCAGGGCCCTCACAGACCAGCGTTCCTGACGTCGGGGGAGCTGCCTGCAATATCTGCCGTCCCCAGGCACGGGTGAGAGACGTGTCTGGGAGAATTTCTGGCTTGCGCTCCCCGGCCTTTTTCAGGACTGGGACCCTGTTGCTACTGCTCCTGCTGCTTCAGGCCATCCCACCCCCTTCCATAACATCAGCCACCTGGCTGGGAGGGAGGGAGACCATAAAAGCCGGAAGCTTGTGCCAGGGCCCTCATAGACCAGCGTTCCTGACGTCGGGGGAGTTGCCTGCAATATCTGCCGTCCCCAGGCACGGGTGAGAGACGTGTCTGGGAGAATTTCTGGCTTGCGCTCCCCGGCCTTTTTCAGGACTGGGACCCTGTTGCTACTGCTCCTGCTGCTTCAGGCCATCCCACCCCCTTCCATAACATCAGCCACCTGGCTGGGAGGGAGGGAGACCATAAAAGCCGGAAGCTTGTGCCAGGGCCCTCACAGACCAGCGTTCCTGACGTCGGGGGAGTTGCCTGCAATATCTGCCGTCCCCAGGCACGGGTGAGAGACGTGTCTGGGAGAATTTCTGGCTTGCGCTCCCCGACCTTTTTCAGGACTGGGACCCTGTTGCTACTGCTGATGCTGCTTCAGGCCACCCCACCCCCTTCCATAACATCAGCCACCTGGCTGGGAGGGAGGGAGACCATAAAAGCCGGAAGCTTGTGCCAGGGCCCTCACAGACCAGCGTTCCTGACGTCGGGGGAGTTGCCTGCAATATCTGCCGTCCCCAGGCACGGGTGAGAGACGTGTCTGGGAGAATTTCTGGCTTGCGCTCCCCTGCCTTTTTTAGGACTGGGACCCTGTTGCTACTGCTCCTGCTGCTTCAGGCCATCCCACCCCCTTCCATAACATCAGCCACCTGGCTGGGAGGGAGGGAGACCATAAAAGCCGGAAGCTTGTGCCAGGGCCCTCACAGACCAGCGTTCCTGACGTCGGGGGAGCTGCCTGCAATATCTGCCGTCCCCAGGCACGGGTGAGAGACGTGTCTGGGAGAATTTCTGGCTTGCGCTCCCCTGCCTTTTTTAGGACTGGGACCCTGTTGCTACTGCTCCTGCTGCTTCAGGCCATCCCACCCCCTTCCATAACATCAGCCACCTGGCTGGGGGGGAGGGAGACCATAAAAGCCGGAAGCTTGTGCCAGGGCCCTCACAGACCAGCGTTCCTGACGTCGGGGGAGTTGCCTGCAATATCTGCCGTCCCCAGGCACGGGTGAGAGACGTGTCTGGGAGAATTTCTGGCTTGCGCTCCCCGGCCTTTTTTAGGACTGGGACCCTGTTGCTACTGCTCCTGCTGCTTCAGGCCATCCCACCCCCTTCCATAACATCAGCCACCTGGCTGGGAGGGAGGGAGACCATAAAAGCCGGAAGCTTGTGCCAGGGCCCTCACAGACCAGCGTTCCTGACGTCGGGGGAGTTGCCTGCAATATCTGCCGTCCCCAGGCACGGGTGAGAGACGTGTCTGGGAGAATTTCTGGCTTGCGCTCCCCGACCTTTTTCAGGACTGGGACCCTGTTGCTACTGCTCCTGCTGCTTCAGGCCATCCCACCCCCTTCCATAACATCAGCCACCTGGCTGGGAGGGAGGGAGACCATAAAAGCCGGAAGCTTGTGCCAGGGCCCTCACAGACCAGCGTTCCTGACGTCGGGGGAGCTGCCTGCAATATCTGCCGTCCCCAGGCACGGGTGAGAGACGTGTCTGGGAGAATTTCTGGCTTGCGCTCCCCTGCCTTTCAGGACCGAGACCCTGCTGGTGCTGCTGCTGCTGCTTTGGACAAACCCACCCCTTCCTCAACACCAGCCACCTGGCTGGGAGGGGAGAAGGGGCATTAGAAGGGTGTGTGGGTTTGTTCTTGTTTGTTTGTTTTAACTGTTAGTATTACTAATTGCCATCAGGTTGCATAGAGACCCACAGTGGACCTGATGGAACAGGAAGGGGGGAGGGCATTGGAGGGGGCAGCCATTGAGGTGGTGCTGGGTAGGGGAAGGAATGGCGGTGGGGGTAGAACATGCCCGCGTAGGAGAAGAGAGGTTAGATATCTTACATCTATCCCCTCTTCTAGTCCTACCTCCAACCAAATGGTATCAGGCGACCATATCAGCAAACCCTCGAGCCACACGGTGCTGTTGATGAACGCCAGGTCAGTACAAAATAAAACTGCCCTCATCCATGATGTAATTCTGGATGAGGGTGCTGACCTGGCGTGCATTACTGAGACCTGGGTGGGAGAGGAAGGTGGTGTCCCCCTCTCCCAGCTGTGTCCTCCTGGGTACTCAGTCCAGCACCAGTGTCGCTCGGAGGGTCGGGGAGGGGGAGTTGCTATAGTCTATAGGAGTTCTATCTCCTTGACCAGGCTTCCTGTCCCTTTGAGAGGAGGTCTTGAGGGCCTCTATTGTATGTTGGGCTCACGAGACAGATTAGGGATTCTGTTGGTGTACCACCCACCCTGCTGCGTACCAACAGTCTCCCTACCTGAGCTGACGGAGGCAGTCTCGGACCTGGTGTTGAGGACTCCCAGGCTGCTGGTGCTGGGGGACCTCAACATCCATGCTGAGGCTGCCTTGACCGGGGCGGCTCAGGACTTCATGGCCGCCATGACAACCATGGGACTGTCTCAATGTGTCATCGGCCCGACACATGAGAAGGGCCACACCTTGGACCTTGTTTTCACAACGGGACTGGAAGATGGTGGTTTGGATGTGGAGGGGCTGGTTGTGACCCCATTGTCATGGTCAGACCACTTCCTGGTCAAGTTTAGTCTATTAGCTTCTTCTTCCCTCTGCAAGGGTGGGGGATCTATTAAGATGATCCGCCCTCGGAGACTTATGGATCCAGATGGATTCCTGAATGCTCTGGGGGAGTATCCGTCTGATATGGTTGGCGCTCCTGTCGAAGCTCAGGTCACCCTATGGAATAGGGAGATGACCCGGGTAGTTGACACGATTGCGCCTAAGCGCCCTCTCCCTGCTCGCCGAGCCCAGACAGCTCCCTGGTATACTTCTGAACTGCGGGCGATGAAGCGAGAGGGGAGACGGCTAGAGCGCAGGTGGAGGAAGTCCCGCTGGGAATCTGATCGAACACGACTTAGAGCCCATTATCGGGCCTATTTCGTGGCAATACGGCTGGCGAAATGGCAATATTTCTCCAGCCGCATTGCTTCCTCAGAATGTCGTCCAGCAGAGCTGTTTCGGGTGGTCCGGGATCTTCTTCAACCGGGAAACCCGGTGGAGGTCCCGGACTGCTCATCAGCTCGCTGTGATGAGTTTGCTATTCATTTTGAGGAAAAAATCGCTCAGATTCGCAGTGGGCTGGACTCCACTGTTACTGCAAAATCGGAAGATGTGTCCAGTGTGCCGTGCTTAGGTCAAACTTTAATGGATGAGTTTCAATTGTTGAGACCCGAGGATGTGGACAGGGTGCTTGGATCTGTCCGTTCTACCACCACGCCGCTCGACCCTTGCCCATCTTGGCTAATTGGAAGATCTGCCAGGGGGGTTCGCACTTGGGTCCAGGAGGCCGTGAACGCCTCTCTGAGAGAGGGAGTGGTCCCTACCGCCTTGAAAGAGGCGGTAATTCGACCACTCCTTAAAAAGCCTAACCTGGACCCAAGGCTGGTGGTCAACTACCGACCAGTGGCGAACCTCCCTTATTTGGGCAAGGTGTTGGAGCGGGTTGTGGCCGGGCAACTCCAGGCACTGCTGGATGAAACGGATTTTCTGGATCCATTTCAGTCGGGTTTCAGGCCGGGTTTTGGTACAGAGACAGCCTTGGTCGCCCTGTATGATGACCTTTGCCGGAAGAGAGACAGGGGGAGTGTGACCCTGTTGATACTCCTGGACCTCTCAGCGGCTTTCGACACCATCGACCATGGTGTCCTTCTGGATAGGCTGGCTGGGTTAGGAGTTGGGGGCACTGTTTTACGGTGGTTCCGCTCCTTCCTAGCTGACCGTATCCAGAGGGTGGTGCTGGGGGACAGTTGCTCTGCCCCATGGCATTTATGTCATGGGGTTCCTCAGGGCTCAATACTGTCCCCCATGCTGTTTAACATCTACATGAAACCGCTGGGAGAGGTCATCAGGAGGTTTGGGCTGAGGAGTCAGCAATATGCTGACGACACTCAGCTCTACCTCTCGTTTTCCACCAATCCAGGTGAGGCGGTTTCTGTGCTGAACTCGTGTCTGGACCTGATAATGGACTGGATGAGGGTTAATAAATTGAAACTCAATCCAGACAAGACGGAAGTGCTGTTAGTGGGTGCTTCGCCGGACAGGTTGGAGGGCCACTTCCCTGTCCTGAATGGGGTTACACTCCCCCTAAGGGACAGGGTCCGCAGCCTGGGGGTGCTCCTGGACCCCAGTCTAACTTTGGAAGCTCAGGTGGACTCGGTGGCCAGGGGTGCCTTCCTTCAGCTGCGGAAATTATACCAGCTACGGCCCTACCTGGACGAGTGGAGTCTCATGACAGTTACACATGCACTGGTAACATCTCGTATTGATTATTGCAATGCGCTCTACGTGGGGCTGCCTTTGAAGACGGTCCGGCGACTGCAACTGGTTCAGAATCGAGCTGCGCGGCTGGTGAGTGGTGGGGCCGCCAGAGAGCACATCAAGCCGATTCTGTATAATTTACACTGGTTACCAGTTGCTGTCCGGGCCCAATTCAAAGTGCTTGTTTTGACATATAAAGCCCTAAACGGCTTGGGCCCTGGATACTTGAAGGACCGCCTCCTTCCATATGAGCCTACCCGGCTGTTAAGATCTAGCCAGGGGGCCCTTTTGAAAGAGCCATCCCTCAAGGAGGTAAGAGGGATGGCTTGTAGACAAAGGGCCTTCTCGGCAGCTGCCCCCAGACTATGGAACGCCCTCCCAACTGAAATTCGCCTGGCGCCGACACTGATGATATTTCGGCGCCAGGTCAAAACCTTCCTGTTCCAGAAGGCTTTTAATTGAAATAACATTAACTGTGGGTCTTAATGATGGCAATTTTAATTGTATTTTAATTGTATTTTAATTGTATTTTAATCATTTTATTTTATTCCATTGAATTTTAATTGTTGTAAGCCGCCCAGAGACCTTTGGGTAGAGTGGGCGGCATATAAATTAAATAAATAAATAAATAAATAAATAAATAAATTCGTATCCCGAGGGAGACGAAAATGAATATTGCCACCACAGCTGGCCAGGCTGATTGGACCTTCAGCCCAGAACCAGGTTGTCCACTTACCACTTGCGGCACGGTGCACACAGCCATTGTTGTTCATTCTGCGCCAATCATGGAAGTAGCCTGGTCAGGCTTCCCTGCCTCCCTGAACTACTGACCGATCTGGCAAGGAGGTTGGATGACAAGTCTCCCCACTCAGCTGCTGAGTGGTCAGCAGTGCAGGGAGGCAAGGAAGCCATGACTGGTGCAGCGTAAATGACAATGGCCACACATGCCACATCACAAGCAGTAAATGGATGGCCCAGTTCTGGGAGAGGGTCCCATTGGCCCGGCCATCTGTGGTGGTGGTATTCGGAATCGTCTCCCCCAGGAAATATCCCATCTCTAGGAGTAACTCTGGAATCATTGCCTAATCAGAAGTACTTTCTAACCACATCTTCTATGAAGCAAATTTTCAGGTGCCTACTGGTCCTCGGTGCACTTTGTGTTGAGAGGCAGCAAAGATTATGTTATCATATAGAACAGATTTAGGACAGCAGGAGTTCAAACAGAAATTTCAGTTTATCGATTCAGTTTCAGGGTCCTTACAGCAAAATATTCAATGATACTGTGTTTTTTTTGGGGGGGGGTGTCAAAGGCTTTTCTAACAATGAACTCTTGAAAGTATTTTCCACACAATGTTCTGCTGATTCCTGCTGCTTTTTTCACTACCATTTGATAGATCTCTTGGTCTGCGATCATTGTCTGCTTCCCCCCTGCAGCAAAGAAGAGACTAAAAAAGAAGTGATAGCTCTGAAGGCCACTCTCCCTCTTGTAGAAGGTAGTTTTTTTTATGGAACAGATAATCTCTGTGAGAAAGGGGATAACGTATCATATGGGGAACAAACATGTTACTGTTCCCATGCTTCAACAAAATGGTTTGGACAACAACCAAAATTTAATACATATTATCTATTCTCTAGTCACGTGGTGGCGCTGCAGGCTAAACCGCAGAAGCCTGTGCTGCAGGGTCAGAAGACCAGCAGTCATAAGATTGAATCCACGTGACGGAGTGAGCTCCCGTCGCTTTGTCCCAGCTCCTTGCCAACCTAGCAGTTCGAAAGCATGTAAATGCGAGTAGATAAATAGGTACCATCTCGGTGGGAAGGTAAGACAGCATTCCCTAGTCATGCTGGCCACGTGACAACGGAAACTGTCTTCGGACAGGCGCTGGCTCTATGGCTTGAAAATGGGATAAGCACCGCCCCCTAGAGTTGGACACGACTGGACTAAAAATGTCAAGGGGTACCTTTACCTTTACCTTATCTATTCTCTAAGTTGCAGATCATTAGAAATTGATTAGGGATAGCCAAATATTTAATACAAAAAGAATCATAGAAGCAAGAAGCTTTGATAAGTGTATTCACTGTGCTACAGAGCAATGAAGAAAAAAAGAATTTGAGCCCTCTGCTAAGTCATGTTTCTTCAATTTCTCCTTAATATTTTGTAAGTAAAAATCTATGAGAAATAAGTGCTGTTCAGCTATTTATAAAGAGTGCATTCCACACAAGAGGAACAGAGCAAGCTAGCCCCGCTTGTGCTGTCATCACGTTCCTCATGCAAATGTTATTTGTCCAAAGGATCCATCCTGTTATATTCATGGAGGCTTTAACTGATGAGCCTTTGATAGAAAAAAACACAGTATCATTGAATATTCTGCTTTGAGGGCCCTGATACTGAACTAATAAACTCGGAGTTGTATTTGAGTGCACTTGTGTTGGTTGCAATATGATTCAGAATTGTCTGCATTCTAGCTCAACTCTACAGTTTCTATGGCTATAACAGGGTGCCCTCTTAAGACCCATTATTCTGGTGTGTGAAAAGTGAGGACATATGGTTATTCCAAAGGTAAAAAGTATAGTGATTTACAGGATGATGATGTTGATTCAAAAACACTAGACACAGTCAATCAAAATTATAAAAACTTTGACTGGTATTATATAACAGATACAAGTTTTAACCAAAACCCTAAGTATCTGTTAAATATCGGCACAGTATGTATGCTGTTCCTAATACTACTGTTTTTATAGCTCTGGTGGTGTTATTTCTGAAATCTGCAACTGCTTATAATACTGTGTGAAATTTGTTGCCATTGTTTCCAAAGCCCTGATGATGATGGGGCCCATTGACGTGTGTTTCATCCAGAAGCGAGATGTTTCGATGGCCAGGTCCCTGTATTTTGTTATTTTTTCCAATTCTTTATTTTCAGCTCTGGCATCCCTTGGAATTGTGATGTCAATGATCCAGGCATTTCTTCATTCTATTACTACTATGTCTGGTGTGTTATGTTCAAGATGTCTATCCGTATGGCTCCAGAAATCCCACAAGATCTTGATTTCCTCATTTTCTGACACCTTCTCTGCCTGATGTTCCCACTGGTTTTTGGAGACTGGCAAGTTATATTTTTCGCATAATGTCCAGTGCACTAATTTTACCACCCTATCAAGTCTAATTTTGTAATCTGTTTGTGCAGTCTTTGGACATTTGCAGATGAGGTGTGGCACAATTTTATATTTTTCTCGGCAGAGTCGACATTTGTTGTTAGCACTATTCATCACGTTGGTTTGAAGTGCTTGTTGTTGCGCAGCTTGTTCTTGTGCAAAAATCAAGCCTTCGGTTTCTTTCTCAAGGGTCCCCAGTTTTGGCCATGCCGATAATATTATCGTGCTTTCCAGCAATATTTCTCAGGTGTTGTCCATGTAGTGGTTTATTTTTCCAGTTGTTTAGTTTATTTTCAAATTGTTGTTTCTTATATTGAGTTTTAATTTCTGTTGTTTCCAAAATATTCTCCATTTTCACTGCTTTCAGTAATTTTTCTCTGCTTGTACTGATATAATCATTTAGGCTTTGTTTTTCCTGCTCTACAACATGCTGTATTTGCAATAATCCACTGCCTCCATTTTTTTGTGGTAAATATAATCTGTCCGCATCACTTTTTGGATGTAGTGCGTGATGCTTGTTCATTAGTTTCTGTGTTTTTAAATCCAATTCTTCTAATTCATTTTGAGTCCAATCTATTATTCTAGCTCAGTATCTAATTACTGGAACTGCCCATGTTTATGGCTTTGATTGTATTTCCACCATTTAATTCTGATGTTAAGCTTTTCCGCAGTCTTTTGATATATTCCATTTCTGTCAGTTCTTTAACTTTTGTGTGCACAATGTTATCTGCTTCTAGTATTCCAAGGTATTTATAATTCTCATCACTTGATAGTGATTTTATTATATTGCCATTTTTAACTCTGTTCCATCTAGTTTTTGGGTCTTGCAACAGTGTATAGACAGAGCTGCACATTTGTCAATTGCAAATTTCATTTAGATATTTTCACTAAATATTTGCACTATGTTTAGCAGTGATTCTATCTCTGTGGAATTTTTTGCATATAGTTTTAGGTCATTCATGTATAAGAGATGCTTGATTTTTCCAGCTTGTTGTGAAATATGGTAGCCCAATCCAGTTGTATTTAAGAATATTGACATGGGAATTAATGAGATGTTGAACAGCAGTGGTGACAATGAATCTCATTGAAATATTCATCTTTTGATGCTAACTTCTCCAATTTCTTCACCATGAGCCATTAAGACAGTTTCCCCCTTTTTCCATGTTTTTCTTGTGGAACTTCTGAATGTTTGTTAATCCCCCCAAAATTTTTAGGCAGGTGTTAATCCAGCTGTGTGGCAATGAGTCAATTGCCTTTTTATAGTCTGTCCAGATCTTGTTCAGGTTTGTTTTTCATCTTTTGCATTCTTCAATATCATTTTATCCATAAGCAGCTGATCTTTTGTGCCTCTTGACTTTTTAAAGTTCCCTTTCTGTTCATTTGGTTATAGGGAGTTTTTTGTTAAGTAATTATATATTGATCCTGTAAGTACTCCTGTGAGGAGTTTGTACATTGTTGGAAGGCATGCAATATGTTGATAATTACTGGGTTCATTGCCCTTTTGATTATTTTTTATTATCAGAAATGTGCGGCCTGTTGTCATCCAATCTTCAGTTGTAGAATTTTGGAGTGATTAAATTACACTGCTATGCATTGATGGAGACTTGTTAAGTGCTTTAACCAAAATCCATGCAGCTCATCTGGCCAAGGTGCACTCCAAGTTTTTACAGCCTTTACTTGCCTCTTAATCATTTCAGTTGTTATTTTGAAATTGTGTGTTTTCTCTAGATTGTTTCAAGTGTCCATCATATCTTCCAATTTTCTTTGCTGTAGCTGTTACCCGCTGTTTTAATTCTTCCATAGTTTCAACAATAGTTTTCCTTTCTACGTCATATATTTTGCATAGTCTGCCTTTTACTTTTTCATTTTTAAGTTTTGAATCTTTCAAGTATCTTCAGTTGTTAATGTCTGCACGCAATTTGATTTTCTTTCCAGCTGAATTTTCAATTTTGGAGTGCTCTGAGTTTTCTGGGTTTTTTTATTTTTTTATTTTTTGCAACTTGTAACTAAGTTCCATGGTTATTTTGGTAGCTGTGGTTTGTTTCCTTTAGCATGTTGGTTGGGATTGTTCTGATGACTACATTTGCATCATTCAGTAGATCTTTAATTGGTTTACTTTATAATTGGTGCAAATTAGGGAGCCAGTTACTGATAACTTTTGTTCCACTATTGTGTCTACCTTTATTTATTTATTTATTTATTTACAATATTTTTTAGCCGCACCATTACCCTCCATTTGTCTTCCATACTATGGTCATTGTTCTGTGTTGATTTTTCTTTTACCACCTTTTCTAGTTCTTGCAATTCCAGTTCTGAAAACACTTTATTCTGGATGATAAACCTTCTCTGGTTCATTAATCATTGTTTAGTTATGTCACTGTTTGGATGTTTCCTTTTCCAAATTTCCATCATTCTTTTTTGAAAACCATGGGCTGTTGGGGTTGCCTTGTACACTTGATAATTTCTTGATTTTCAGCAAGTGTCCAAGTTTTGTGTTTACATTGTTCCAGTAGCTTTGCAGCAGCCTGTCCTGGTTCCTCAACAGGGTTTGGTGAGCCCTGTAGCCCATTTGTAATCAAGTGCCCAGGGGCTTGTTGACCCAGGTGACAACTGATCCGGTATGGATTTCTTTTTATTTCCTCTCATCATAATTGATGGCTGGTAGACACAGTTGGTCTGGCTTCTCAGCTGAGACCTGTCTGGCTTGGAAGACCCTTCAACATAGCTCTCAACCTCACATTCTGTGTAATGATCTTTCAAAGAAAAACCTATGGCAAATCTCACCAACAAAACAACCAACCAACCCCTTAACAGTCATCAGTACTTCTACTCAGAAGTAGGTCTTACTGAGTTCAATGATACTGAATGCTAGGAAAGAGTGTATCACAACCTAAGTGTAATTTTATAACCATTAGCAATGGCCTGGCTCTTACTTTTGCTAACAGTATTAAAAAGACATCTACTTGGTAGTCTGTATTACTGCTGCATGGAATATATGTAGCAGGAATACAGATTTAGAGGTGTGAGTAGAATACATTTATGAAGCTAATGCTTGGTGAAAGCTCTTATTAGTTATGGAACTAAAGCCTCCCCTTTTAAGCAGATGTGCCGTTCATAAAAATGGTGTGAACTTTAGGGTCAAGTGGCCCATTATTTCCATGAGGCTATGCTCTACAGCCAAGTTTCTGACAAACGAAGGTGGAAAGGATCTCCTCTCATTATGAACATAAAATACAGCATTATGTAGCAGCTACTAAAATGAGGTGATAGAAAAGGAAATTTTCTGCCATGACAGGTTTTATTTCTGCCACTTCTGCTATGTGATACCGTAAAAGAGTTGCTATGCAATCTAAACCAATTCACAAAGCAGTGAGTAATGTTTAGTAGGCATGGTGTGAAGGAACCTTAGAATGACTTACTCCAATTTGTCACATTCTGAGAGGATTCCAAGAAAACTGCCAACACGTACTAAAGAACTTTCAGTGAAATCTGAAATGATTCATTTGTTATGTCAACTGCAAAGCATTAAGTGATATCTGAAAATCATTTGACGATTTATTGAAGTGATTTAAAATATCCATAATGGAAAGCTGGAATTCTGGCACAAGCCACATTGTCATTAGGCAACATAAGGAAGTCATTTCTTCAAACTTAAAATTATTCATATCATTCTATGGTCATACATAGCTAGAGTGCTAACAAAAATAGGGCACTTTAAAAGCTTTGTATGAAGTTCAAAAAGCATTTCTGCCAACAAGAAGATTAGTAACAAATATCACGAATGGTATTAATACATCATGTACAGTTTAAGCAATTAAACTGTAGCAAATGAAGCCTTTAAAAAGAATAGAAAAAATTGCTAATTTCAAATTTTCACAGCATACTTAACACAATTCCTCACTAGATGGAAGGTTGTTGTCCCGAGGCACATACATTTGTGATGGAGAAGAATTTTGGAAAATGAGAAGGGGAACTACTCCAGTCCAAAGAACAACAACAACAAAACATTAAGCCCTTCTCCCATTTCCACTCAGCAATGGTGCATATCAGCTTCTTATATTATACAGTTTCTTCTCTCCTTTTGCTCATTTGCCAAAACTAGACTGGGATTCTCTGAGCTTAACAACAGATATCTCCAGAGGTGGGTGGTGCATTAATCTAAGTTGTGGAATCATTTCTTTTCTGTTCCAGCTTGAGTGGATTAACTCCTTAGCTTCTAGATCTGGAACTTGGGTGATCATTCTCTCCTCGTGAATTCTGAATTGTTAGGAGAGGGGTCATCAATATGGGGTAAGGAAAATATAAATATTTAATTGCCCAGTTTGCAGCCATGGGCATGGCATTTGTGTTTGCATTCTTTTTGTTTTTTAACAACGTAAATAGGAGGGCAATGCCATTTTACAAAAGAAAGGCTGAAGCAGTTCATTCTATAGACTAGGGACAGATTACAGAAACAAGAAATATCTAGAATTACTTATGTCATTCATGGGAGAGAAGCTAAACCAGTTGAAAAAGAGTTTGGAGAGGTTTTTTTTTTTTACGACCCTGAGACTCTCCCAGCCAGTATGGCTATGTGTGTGTTGAAGTTGTAGTAAAAAAACCCTAACTTTTCCAAGATCTGTTGAAAATATGTCAGATAGCCACTTTATGGATCACATGCACCTGAGAAACTGGCACAGCTACTTGTTTTTTTTTTGTTTCATTTTAAAATTATACATGTTGAAAATACATGTGAGGGAGTCATGGGGGGTGTCACATCATCTAGCCCCAACACAAACACTGGCCAAGCTTCAAAGCATATAGGGGCAGGAACATTGGTAAGTATTTGGATCCAAATCCTGAGCCCAAATCATAGTCTTTGGTACCAATTCTGAAGTCTGAGTTCCCCCTCCCAGAAAAAAAGGGAGTGGTAGATGTGTTCTGAGTCACAAAATGAATCCAAATCAGTGGGGCTGGGGTGGGGACCAAGTCAAGTCTGAGTTGATGCAACGGTTCGACTTAAGTCTGACTTGACAGCAAGTCCCCATGAAGGGGGTAACCAGTGTCTTGTAACATAGATCAACAGGGCTTCTTGCCATGAGGTAGAATTCTAGGCCCCTTACAGGGAGGAGTCCTACAATCATAATACTCCTTCAATGGTTACTGATTGAACAATGAGCAAATGGTATTCACCAGTTAAAAGAAATCATAAAACTTCAGTAAGTAAAATAAATAAATAAACTATATTCATAACATATCAGGCCAAAACAAAAGAAGAATAAAAAACAAAGACGAAAATGTTGTGGCACTTTAAAAGACTAAGTGCTATATTTTAATGTGAGCCTTCATGGACAAGTCTGTTTCCTCAGCCATTGATAGTGTATGCATTATCAGTTGGCGACATTATCTTGTTCAAACCAACATCTCCTCCATGCATGACTTCAGTGTGTGACAGAGGCTCTGTAAATTCTTCTAGATCCCCTCTAGGCTTTGAATAATACAAAAACTGGAGAGAGAGAGAGAGAGATAGAGAGAGAGAGAGAGAGAGAGAGAGGAGGAAGAAGGAGGAGGAGGAGGAGGAGTTCATGCTTCATTTGTTTCCAGGCTCTTCCAGTGCAACAATCAACACACCATTGTCTCCATTCTGTATGGTTTGTAAATATATTCATAGAAAATGTTTCAGTTAAGCCTTGATTTCACAGTAAATACTGATACCAAGGCAAAATCACTGAACGTATGGGAAGAAAAACAGTTTAATCCCTTCATGAATTCAAAACCTAACACAGACCCTATTGAGTGAGTAATGGGAGCTGATGTAATTAGATTTTGACATTTTACTTGGATGTGTTCACTAAAAACACTAAATGAAAATATAAATAAAAATCATCAAAAGAACAAACAGTGTTGCTTTTCAGGAGGGGGAAGGTATTGTTGATGTTTGTTTTTAACTAAAACAGATGGATAGCAATTGCATTTTGGATCTGAATTAACAAAGCCTGAAATAAGTTGTGTGTTTCAATGGCTTCATCTTTTTACATGTATAAAAACTGGATAAATTCTTTGGAAGAGCAAAGCCCATTAAAAAAACAACAACAAATGTTGTCAGTACAAATGCTGTCTCTTGTCGTCCAAACATCTGTCTCATAAGGGAAGAAAGCCCAGTTATGGTCTTGAGTAAAGGTCAGCCTTGGCCCACTCTGTATAGTTCCTGAACCCAACATGATGCTCATCTAATCAAAACTGAAAACCAACTAATTAATTCTTCACTTTTTAAAAAAAGCTGCTTTATTGCAAAAGCTGTTTGACTCTTGATAAGCCTGCAGTCTGCTTGCACCATAATTACATTGGATTACTTGGCAGGTAGCTTCTTAAAGGATTCCCCTGTAGGGGAGGGAGTTGCATTTGATTGCATAGTTCCTTCTACATTATTAGAAAGAAGATTCCAACCAACAAGCAGGAATAAATTCCTAACAAGGAAAGCTTTATGACAGTAGAATAGCATAGGCATCCTTCAGTCTCGAGAGACTATGGTAACATGCTCTGAATCGAGGAGTGTCCTCTCCAGCCCAGCTTCCTAGGGAAAAGGGTCCAGGGTCCTGGGACACGCTCTTTTAAAGCAGGAAGTCCCACCCCTAGGCCCCACCCCCAGGCCATGTGGTCAGGAAACAAAAAGAAAGCCCAGGAAAAAAACTCAGCAGGCATCCATGCAAACAGACCTGGCCTTCGCCCTCAGCCCAGCTTCCTAGGGCCTAGGGACAGTAGAATAGATTTGTTGGAAAAGTGGTGGACTCTGTTTTGATGAATGCTTTCAAGCAAAGGGTGAATGTTCACCTGTCTGGAATGCTATAGCTGTAGCATTCCTCCATTAGCAGGGGGCTGGACTAGATGTCCCCCAGAATCCCCTCTACATATATTCAATAATATGGTGCTATTATTCTATATTTATAACAGGACCTTGCTAAATAAATTTGATAAGGTTATTGGATGGTGACTTGATTTCTGATAAAAAAAACTTGCTTATTTGAGGGACTGGGACTTGGTGAAAGATACTGTCACACTACATAACAGTTTGTAAAAGTGGAACCCAGCAGCTGTTGGGAAATATGGACTGAACCCAGCTGCACTTATATCATATATATGCCATCCATTTATATACTGTTCAAACAAACCACTTAGCTAATATTAGCCCAGCTTGCCTAATTGGACTTATTTTAAAAAAAGAAGCAGATGATGTCAATATAGCATCATCATCATGGGAATTAAGTGGCATATACAGGAATGCAGTACAAAATCCACCAGACTCACAGCGCTCAGAGGAGGCGGAGCAGGAAAGCCAGCTTGCTGCCTCCAAGTGGGCACCCTCCTGAGGAAGTGGAGCTTTGAAGCACTTCACCTGTTCAGGTGATAAACGAACTGGCATGAACCACTGAACCGGCAATTTGTGCCCATGTCTAGAGCAGAATCGTATCAAGTCTGCTTTTTTTTTTTTTTTTTAAATCAGTGCAAGCATTCATATGGTCCTGGGGAAAGACACAAATACATAGTGATGGCTTATTAAAAAATTCAGAAATAAAAGAAGAAGAAAAGAAAATGGTTAATTGCTCTGGCTTCATTAAAAACAACAACAACATACTGTACAGAGTAATGCAGAACTTCAAAAGCCAGAAATAAATTCAGAGTTCAAAATGAATAGTTTGTAAGTGTTAGAAAAGCAAGCAACAGCCAGGTTAACATGGAAAATCAGACCTTGAAAACTGGAATGATTAGCACAGCAACCTTATCCTAAGTCACACCCATCCTGCCTATTCTAAGAAAATGAGAAAGCTAGTACATTGAGATAGGAAAATAATAGGCATCCTAGTTCTAATGAACTCAGGTGGAGTTGCAAAGAGACACTGCTGTCCCTTCACCTCTCAAGAATAAAAGCAAGATATCTTCTTTATTCTCTCTCAGAGATAATCAAGAGAGAAAACTGAGAACCAAGGAAATATCATCAACTCCCTATATGTGCCTTCTCAGCTATTAAGATCAGAAGAGGAGGCCCTCCTCTTGGTCCCATTGTCAGCACAAGCATAGCTGGTGGGGATATGGGAGAGGGCCTTCTCTGTGGCAGCTCCCAGGCTATGGAATGCTCTCCCTCGGGAGATGAGGATGGCCCCTTCCCTTTTATCCTTTCAAAAAAACCTAAAGACCCATCTCTTCAGGAAGGCTTCTAACAATTATAACTGAATCCTTGAACCCCATTTTAGTAGATAATTTAAAACTTTTTCATGTTTTAATTTTTAAATTGTATTTTAAATCATATCTTGTTTAATTTATCTTTTAATATTTAAATTATTTTTTTTAAATGTGTGAATTTTAATGTTGTGAGATGCTTTGGGTCCCTTGTTGGGAGAAATGCAGCATAAAACTAAAACTAAACAACAACAACAACAACAACAACAACAACAACAACAACAACAACAACAACAACAACAACAACAGGCTAGGATGGAAGGAAGATCAGCAAAATCAGAGCTGGTAAAGGACAGTCTAGGAAAGCTGAGTACTTCACTTTGTCTTTTCTTCCACATCAAAGTGTGTTTTTGATTTCTGTGTTTTTTATTCAGTGTAAACTCAGTGGCAGTAGTAAAGAAGATAAAAATAAATTACTTTTTAAAAATTACTAGTTTTTTTAACATTGTAGATCAAGACAAATTTTGTTGTAAAAATGTTTTTTTCTCCCTTAAAATTCCCTGTGTGGTTTCAGTTTCACTTTAAAATGTGTTATAGCTCAAAGGTCTCATTATGGAATAGGGATTGGGAATTCTAATTGTATTATTCTTATTCTAATTCTAATTGAATTATTTGTGTATACAGAGTCCAGCTCCTCCTTCTTTCTCTGGAAGTGTCAGTGAATAGAAAATAATTGGAGATGGAGTCCATAAGAGATTATTTATGGAGATTATGTAGAACATATACACTTGAAAATAAGTATCAAGACTATAATGACTGTGAGTTAATTTTGGGGGCCAAAAAAAAAAATTAAATCCATTCTCTGTAACAGTTTGGATATTTTAGTGCTTTCATCCTTCATTCTCAGTAGTAAACGCTGAGAGCTTTATCTGGTGTGTATAAATTATGTAAAAATAAGGGCAAGATCCGAAACAGCCAAAGCAACTTCCAGATCTCAGGAACTGCAAGACAAGGCAAAATTATCACCAGCAAAGGTTGAGGACCCAAACTGGGAAACACAAACCAAAGCAGATAGAGGCAGGAGTACAGCCAAAAGTGTATGCATGGCAGCTAGATGCAGGCACAAGATCAAAGTCAGGTAGAGTTTTTAAATTAGAGCAGGAGCCGAGAAAAGAGAGCAGGAGTGCAGAAACAGCCCTCATAGTCAAACGCTGCTGTTACCAAAGAAAAAGTGATGATGCTGAGATCTTGGGAACAATTATAGGCCTGTGCAATCAACAACTTGTGCTATGTTATGTTCCATCAAGTTGGAATGGACTTATAGTGACCGTAACTGGGCTTTCAAGGTACTGCCTAAAGTGCAAATTTCATTGTGTCTTGCTCTTAGGGAATAAACAAGAGGATGTGTGTTTGTTTTTACATGGAACTCTGTGCAAGATTAGAAAAAATACCGGTGAGACATTTGTGCAATTTCACTCATTTTTTTGTGCAACATGATCTGCAACATTATGCAACATAGTGTGGGCGGCATATAAATTAAATAAATAAATAAATAAATAAAATAATCTGTGTAAGACAGTTTGATCTGGATCCATTGTTTCTACACGATGTTCCCTATATTTTGTGCAAAAAAAAAAAAAGAGCAGGGGAAGAGAACGAGGCATCTCACTCTTGTGAGGGGAATCTCACAGGCAGAAAATACTGCAGGCATGAACAAGAGTTCTCATGGAAAGTCTTGACATTGCAAGAGGAGAACATGACAGAAAAGAAAACATTTTCTCAAATATACATCATAGGTTTGCACCAAATTGCTAGATGCCTCAGCTTTAGCAGCAGTGCCTTTAACAATCAAATCTAAAAGGTATGCATTTTCCTCCTTATGTATTATTTGATTTCATTTATGGATTCTAGACAGCATTTAAAAGAGCCCAGAGCAAACTTTTCAAAAGCCATCAAAGAATGTACAAGGAACATTAGAGGAAAGCTGGCTTTTGCTTTTTGAAAGCCCTCCGTAACGTATGACAGATCTATCTCACTCACAGTCTCCTCGAGAATGTACCTAGTATAAACCACATTCTGCTCCATAGTTCTTCAGTCCTAACAAGGGAGCAGAAGACATCTATGGCCTCAGCTCATCAGGGATGTCCCACATGTAATCCCAAAGACGCAAGGATATAAATCTGTATGTATATAGAACTATCCCAGTTACAATGTACATACATTTCTGGGCAAGACACTTAAGCATCACTTATGCCCTCTTTTGGCATATGTATGTGTACACGTGTGTGTATAAATGGGCTAAGCCAGATCCAAAAGCTTTAGCACTCCACTTTTAAATAATCCATATCAAACAGACTTGGCATTTTCTGATTCAAGTTTCATTTCTATGGAAAGAAAATTTCTCAATGTTCATAAAATTGATGGATGAGAAGTACAATTTGAATGAGTCCTTCTAGCTGGTGCAAAAGTTGCTGTTTCTAATGGAATTGATTGCCATGTGAAATATGACATAAAATGAAGGAATAATTAAATTGAAATAAAAATCCTTCAGGATCTCCCTTGAGCAACACAAACCCTGATGCTAAACACAACTCTTTTCCACATATCCCGTCTGTTACACTGTCATCTGTTACAGCAGAATTTATTCCACGCAGTAAATATCCAATGCATAAACTTAATTTTGCAACAGGATTTCATGGGCCACTCTGTTAAACCAAACGCTGCATATGCCAAAGTATGATTTAATAATGAAAAATAATATAAAGTACAGGCACTTCATCCAAGAATAGACAAGCAGCTGCTTGGCCAGCTGTAATACACAGCAGTTTGAGCAGGCTGGCTGCATCAGTCTCACAAAAGAGTTCAACAGAACGACTAATGCAGGATAACGTGTGGTTTAAGAGAGTTCAATTGGACAACTGAACACAGGAGGGTCATATTACAGGGGCTCAGTGTTTACTTGCTAATGTAACTGTATACTACTCTCAAACACAAACAAAGTGGAGGGCAGTATGTAAATCCCCACTGTAAAGTTTTTCTTTATAGCAGGGGTTTATCAATAGCTCTCCCTGCTATATCAGTAGGGCTTATCCAAGATATTTTGCTGCCTGAGACCGAACAGCATATGGTACTCCTCCATCTCCCATCAAAGAATCCAAAAACAGATAAATATTTTTTTTGTGGTGCAGGAGGCTGAAAATCTCATAAACACATCTCCCTATATCTGGCAGTAAAATGCAATAATAGATAAAATAACTAATAATGTACTGCTCTTTGTGACACTGAATAACTGCTGCCACAGTCTCCCAAATATGGAACCAGCTTCTGGAGGAGCTCCACCTACCCTCCTCCCTATCGACTTCTAGGAAGCAATTAAAGACATTGCTTTTCAGGGAGGCTTTCCATACCAACCCCAGCTGACCACCTTCCCCATTTTTTCTTTCCCCTCCTCTTCTTCTCACACCTCTTTTCTTCCATCCCCTGTGGAACTAGTTGATTCCATCTGGTTCTTTTTAAAGGTTCTTGCTACTGGTTTAAATATTTCTATTTTTATCTTCGTTTCCTATTTTATGAGTTGTAGCCTGCTCAGAGTCATGCTGTGACACTAATGGCAGCGGGATATCAATCAATCAATCAATCAATCAATCAATCAATCAATCAATCAATCAATCAATCAATCAATCAATCAATCAATCAATCAATCAGCCAGCCAGCCAGTCAGTCAGTCAGTTAGTCAGTCAATCAATAACTCACTAACTCACTCAATCAATAAATCAGGGAGTGTGCCAGGGGTATTTACTATTTAATTTATATTAAATTAATGTAGCCTCCTTATCTAGCTGCAATTTTTTTCCACCATATCTAAGGAACACAAATATTTGCAGACATTTGTATGCAAATTGCATGTAATGTTTTTAAAATTATACTGTTGTTTATGATTGTAAGCCACCTAGAGTGGTCTAATAAGACCAGACAGGCGGGATAGAAATAAAATAAAATAAAATAAAATAAAATAAAATAAAATAAAATAAAATAAAATAAATAAATAAATAAATAAATAAATAAATAAATAAATAAATAAATAAATAAATAAATAAATAAATAAATAAATAATTCTCCTGTCATATAATCATGAAGGGATGCAAAGATTATTAAGAGCCCTGGGGGCTTTTGCACCAGGGGGCAGATGCCAAAACCAAAACCAACATTTAAGTGTTTGGGGAAAGGAGAAAGAAATACAGGTGGCAGTTGAGTAGGCAATTGCTCAAACAGAACATTCTGGTGTGATATTTAAAAATTCAGGACCATGGTCAGATCACTAACACAGCCCTGTTGGCTGAGGTATCCACCAAAGCTGTTTATTGCTCCTCTTCTGGACCAGGCAGAAAAATGGTGGCACCTTTAATACAGCCCTATAAGGATAAACTATTCCCTCAGATGCTCTACAGAGGGCCACTATGGACCCTTCAAATATCACAATATTAGAATTTCCAATATACATTTTCTAACCAAAGCACTAGAGGTACCAAAATCTACATTGAGGATCACAGTCCAGTTGTAGATATCATGCTACTGTGAAGGTACTCTCGCCATGAAAGCAGCCATGGTCTCCAGTAGGAGAGAGTTCCAAAGTCTAGAAGCAACAACAGAGAAGGCTCTCTCTTGTGTCCCCAGCAGATGCTCTTGTGGAGGTGGCGGGACCGAGAGAAAGGCCTCTCCTGATCATCCTAACACACAAGTAGGCTCATAATGGGAGATAAGTGGTATCTGCACTTATATCTAAGGTTCAGCCTACCTTCAAAGGAAGCCACGTGAGGTTTCCCAAGAAGGTATTATTGACTATATGACATTAATGTCCAGACCAGCGTGGCATCTATAGCTAGCTGCCACTCCAGTGGGATATTTCATGATTTTTTCCTCCATATCTCTCTTACTGACTCACAAGAGCCAAGACATTTCCTGACCAAATTCAAACAGAAATCCTTGCAGTTGAAAGAGGTTCAGGGCCACTATATGGGCCCATATGTTGCAAGCAGGTATTGCCCAGGAGGAGGTTCTTTTGGGGGCAGAGTATGTGGAAATGCAGGCTTAAAAATAAAAAAACAGCCAGACAGCAGTGCTGCAAGATACCCAAAGAACAGATTAGTAATATTAATTTACAAGCCTCCCTCATTTGCACCACCCCATATCTTATAGTTAGTTTTAATCGGATTTAATTCATGTCAGTTTAACTGTCATACAGTTTTACTATTAAATAAAAATGTTTCTCTTTAATTACAAAAAAAACTTGATGTCAGAATACAAACAAAGCATGTTCACTGCTTACTCATTATGGTATCTTTACTTGCTGGCTTCCTTATTTGATTTCTGTGCTAAGCTTACTGATTCCATAAATACTAACACCGCCAACCTGTCTATAACATTGCTAGACACTAAAACTGACCCTGAATCCTGACAGACCCTGACTGAGGTAAAAAGATGTGTGTGTGTGGGGGGGGGGGAGAAGCTGAGGTGTAGAGGGAAAGAATTGGTTACTCTAAATGATTTTCATTCTCCCAAAGTTCCTCCCATCAAAACCTCTTAAAGGCATAATATACTGGTTGCTAATACTAAAATGCAGGACATTTTATATTTTGCAGAAGCACAGCAATAAGGATTCTACAAGCAAAATCAAAAGATAGGGGTGCTCCAGACACATTTGAGGACATTTGAGCAAAAGTTTTTCAAGCTGTGATTTCTTGAAAATAACAGTTTTACTGTTTTGCTCATGGGTAAGTTTACCCAGTGTGCTTGTGAATACATTTACCCAGTTTACTTGTAAGTTTATGAATCCATATCATTACATATAATTTTTAGATGTGATCCTTCCTAAAACAATGTCATAGATCTGAATTGGACACAGAGATTACACACACACACGCGCGCGCACACACATGCACAAATCATGGATCCTTCAGTGCATGGCTTTGCAGTGGTGCAAAAACAAAGAGATGACGCACAGATACTCATGGATCCAGATGACTTTCTGCAGGATCATCTCAAAACCACTGTCCACTCATAAGACCCATTTGTGCCTATAAGCTACAACACAGAAATCATGGGTCCCCAAGCGCATGGCTTTGCAGTGGTACAAAAACATGGATCTTCATAGATCCACATGATTTTGCACAAGATCACTCTCAAATAATTCTTCAAACATAGGCCCAATCTGTGCCCACAGACTGCACCACAGAAATCACGGATCCCGCAATGCATACCTTTGCATTGGTCTAAAAACATGGTCTGATGTATAGATCCCCATGAATCCCCATTATTTTGATATAGGATCATCCCCAAAACACTGTCCAATCATAGGTGCTATGACCACACGTTAAAACACATAAATTATGGGTCCATCACCATATGGCATGTGGCACCAACCAACCAACCACCCACACACCCACATACCCACACACCAACCAACTAGAATAATTCTTCCTGGTGTCCTGTTCTATTTTTGCTAGCTGGCAAAGATTATGATATATCCTACCAAATTAAATGGGATTTGGAAAAATGCATTCATTCATTGCCTGCTTCACTATCTCTGCGTACTAATCTTAGTATTTGATCCTTGCTTGTGAATGGCTATTTTATTATTTTATTGGTTTTAGCTGTTATATTTTAAGAGTGGTTTTAATTTCTATTTATGTCTACAGCCTGACTAGCTATGGAGCAATAATGAGGTCATGTTCTCCTTCACTGCAATCAGCTCGTGTTTACTCTGGAGTAAGCCCAATTGAATCAGACAAGGTTAAAGAAGTGTCAATAGGATTGCAGCCCAAGTAATAAAATGTACTCTACTGAGCCTTAAATTAGCTTACTCCAAGCAAAGAAAAAAACTGTAAAAGAATTGGCTTCCAATCAGTGCTGAACTAATTTGCAACTTCCAATAACTTGTACTCATACCAGTACTTCATGTTGACACATACAACTTAAAAATGGTGAAACAGAGTGGGCTGTTTGATCCTAGGCCAACAAAAACAACAACAGAAAGTATTTAAACAGATCTTTGTTTGCTTGCTTTTGCTACTTCATTAATCCTAAATGATGTCAATCAGTGAATCTAACAGCCAAGAATGTTAGTATCACGGTCAGTTCCAAATTATAGTATTGATTAATTGATTCTCTTCTTCTAGTTGTGAATTATATTAGTGCTGGCTCAGACCGAATGACTAAAGGCCAGAGCCTAATTCTCTTGTGTAGAACAGCAACAAAGAGCCCCATAGATTCCTGAGATGGTTTGAATGAACAACTAAAACTTTTTGTATTAGGCTGAACAGAAACTCTGTATGCTTATGTCAAACATAATGGTTCCATATTTAATGATTCTTCCAAAAAAATTTTTAAATCTTAGGGTTAATTCAAACATTAGGGAATCTGGATCCTGGAAACAGCAAAGAGGGGATGAGATTGAGGCAAGGATGGTGAAGATGGAAGGAAGGAAGAAATACCCTTTCTTTATTATTATTATTTTTCCCAAGGAAACTTTATTCTTTTTAAAATGTGCTATAAACAGCCTTGCCTATGTCCAACAAAATTGGACCAAAATTTTGCGGTGCGGAGGTGAGAGAAGGGGGATGCAGAGTAGTCATGATTCATACCCAAAGTCCACCGCCCACGGTCGGGAGGGAAAGAACTGGTTGACAGCTGAGTTCTGAGCTCCTTTTCCATATATTCCCCTTCTGTTCTTTCCTCTTGTTCTTTCTGAATTGCATCAAAGGTGAAGTAACAAGCAGGAGGGCAATGAATGAGAGTTTTACTTGCAGTATGTGTGATGGCTATCAATAGACTGGACTACTAAGAGACATGTGTGCAGGAGTGGGGGGGCGAGAGGAATAAGTATGTAGATTTCCATAAACTGTTCCACAATGTATTCTCAAAGGCTATTCCACAATACTTTGGGCTCCAAATTAGGATACGTTAAGAAGCTGTCTGCTTGCCACTTTTTGGATTTGCAATTTGACCAGTGGCTGTTAACGACAGATTTGATTCCCTGTTACCTTTGCTCTGCTTCTTAGGATTCTTTAGTTTTAACTAATGGTACCCATAAAACAAATGGGAGAAAATAAAACAAAAGAAGTTGAAAGGGGTGGTCCCTTTTGGATTTAACAAAAGGACTGGTGAACAAAAAGCCAGAAAGGAAAGAGACAGCCCTTAAAAAAATCCAAAATAATACAAAAATGACAATTTTCACTGTGTATATTCCTATCTCCCATCTTTGGTAGGGCATGAGCAGTCCCACATTCTCAAAGCAACGGCCACAAAGCTGGCAAACCTCTAACTGAACCACACAGTTTCATATTTAAAGTAAAAAAACAACATTGTAAACCAGTGCAGAGAGAAAGACTTAAGACCACTTCATAACAGAATTTAAAAGAGTTACATTACCGCAGTGTGAAAGCCTGGAAAATTTCACTCATCTTGCATAAATATGCCTGAACTTTCGTCCCTCCCTCCACCTCTTAGTTATGAATCAAATTCTTCCATTCTATTCTCCCTTTATTCCTTGGCCCACTGCTGCCCATTAACTCCTATTCAGTCATTAACACCACGGATGGCCTCTTTCTCAATTTCTGGCAACCATGAGGCTCATTTCATGTTCTTGGGTCAATCCCCCCCACTTTCTCTCTCTCCTATTGATAACTCCCTTAAAAGCCAGACATTATTAAATAACTATGCTGACACAAAGAAAATGTCCATTCCTATTTCTACTACAACACTTCTGAGACACTTTATCTTTTAAGCATCACACTTTTTTAAAAAAAACGTTTACAAAATGGTTCTTACTTTTGAAACTTCAAAACACTGACCTAGCTTCTGTATTTGGAATACACCCAACATTTATAAAAATGTTTAAAATGAGGAAAGACTGTAATTTAGTGCAGACATAAATAAAGGAAAATTAATAAAATCTGACTTGAGGTAAAAACAAACCCAAACCCTAATGTGTTATGCAAATGATATATCTTCCATTATCAAAGATTCTTCCCTTCTCTAATGTATGGACTTGTTCCACATTAGATCATTTCTCTCATTAACAAGTATCATTGTTTCCACAAGCACTAGAAGAAACAATATATTGGATTCTGTTCCTGCCTAAGGCCAATAGACTTCATAAAAGCTGCTAAATTCAATCATCCTTCAGATCCATTGCTGTCTGCTACTTCACAGTAAAGTTTTAATTCCTGATATATCTACAACCATATCTCCAGCCATCATACTGCATTGAAGAAGAATTTCTTCCTCTCTATCCATGATACAAACATTGTAATTAACATTTCCCCAATTAAAGGTCAATGAAAAACAATACCATCTCCCCCCCATTTGGGGATGACTATGAAATGTCTTTCTGTTCCTTTTCCAGCATTATGGATGTCCCACTCCAAACACGTCTTCAAGATGTCCAGGGGGGATGCACTGGAGACTTTGCAGTACACATCTCCTACTTCTTCACTTAAATGCAAAGTATGATTATGTTCTCTATACTTCTATTATGTAACAGAACATTAAGATGGCATCTCCCCACCACCACCTTCAAACTACAGCCACTCAGGGCAAGGTAGGGTGCTTTTAAAAATGTACATATATTGAATAAATCACTATCACCTGTACTCTGTCCCTCAAAACAGTTATTTCTTTTAATTATTTAACTGATAGACTGTAACCACTTTTTAATTTTTAGACTGTAATTATTTTAATTCTTCAGTTATTAGATTTTAGATATCCCTGTACGAGTTCTAGCAGTTTTCCCATTCCACTAGTGCAGAGGTGGGTAAAGCATGGCCTGCGATTGACAAGTAGTCCCCAGCTACAATTCTTCACTTCTTGGGGGCTCCCCAGAGTTCCCCTCAACTGAAAAGGAATTAACAAAAACTGTCTACTTGAAGGGTGGGTAGGGGCTTGTGCTCCTGGGCTTGGTGGGGTATCCCTAACACTTGCGCTCTGTCCCACCACAAACATTGTCTTCAAGAAGTTATTCTTTAAAACCTGGTTGTTCAGTGCCATCTCTGGGCCTGGCATGGCCTTTGAGAGGTGTGTGTGTGTGTGGGGGGGTTGAATTTGGCTTCTAGCCCATCAGACCTTGCCCATCCTTCTATAACCTCTATACTCTATAACCTCTATACTATCCAACCCACTTTGGTTCACCTCAGTGGGTTGGAGAATCTTAAGACTGGACTGTGCTTCTAAATTCCAGTTGAAAAAGAGAGGGAGACTGCTGAAGAGCACAGAAGCTGCTTCCCCTGGATGATGGCATAGGGTCTTACCACTTTGGTTTAGGTTGTAAAATTTTGATATTCTTGTTCCTAACCCATTTAGCTTTGAAGAGATATTTGCATACATCCTTTTCCCTACAAACAACTCTTGCTCTACACAGTGTTGCTAAATGGAATTCAGGGGTGTACTATTTGTATCATTCTGTTTGGGTTGTGCTTCTATTACTGTTTACCCCCCCCGCCCCCACATTTTTGTAAACTTCATTCTGCTTGTAATACTCCTATAAAGAATATAGTCTCATAGACCCCAGAGAGTGGTATACCTGTACCAGTGCAAAGTAAGAGATCATTAATATTCAAGTTGCATCATCAGTTTTACACTAAAGGTATACATTCTGAAAGGGTTAATTATCATTATGCACACTGCCAATGGATACTAGCTACTCAACGGACAAGACCAGACTGTTCTTGCATTCCACATGGAGTATAACATGCTGCCTCCAGTGTTTCATGATCTCAGGCTCGCTGTTGTATAAGCCACAGATCCCCTTCCCCCTTGATTTTGAACAAGGCTTAACTTTGTGCAGCCATATACATGAGGTGAATGAAACAGTAGGATTATGGTCCTAAAAGTCTTTACTTCTTTGGCAAGTCAACCAAATTCCATGTTACCATCTAAATAAATCAGTATAGCAACCTGATGTTGGCCATGACTATTCAGTCATAGGTTACACATTCAACTGGTATGTGTAGATAGCATTACAGCCTACATAAGGTAAATGCATCAGGAAGTTCCTTTGAAAAGAAAACAAATGGCACTCCATTTGAGTGTAAAATCAGCTACCTTTGGAGCCACCAATCACTAAATAATACTGAAAATACTATGATGTTTTCCATAGCACTTTAGAATGCAACAAATATATATTAGCTCGTGGATGAACTCACTCACAGCTTACTGAGTAAAAGCAGTACCCTAACAGTTTATAGCTTTAGAAGCAGGACTGTCAGACAGTGTGCTTTTCATTAAAAGACTCAAAGAAAAAATGCATTTTTCATTGAGAAGGCAGGAAGCTCAATACACAGTTTATAGACTTTAATACTTATGTGAAACAAAATCAAATCAATTCTCCATTGACATTTCTGTTCTCGGAAAATTTCCTGGGAGTTAATGGATCTAAGGTAAAACATACTGTGAGAAATTCCAGTGCATATTTTACATAAAAGTGGTATTTCTTTGAGAATAAAGGTAACAAATCTGATAAGATTCCTGAAATGCCATCTTTACAAATGCAAGCCTGGCTATTTAAATAACACATACAGGGTCTTCATTTTCTCATTTTACAGACGTTCCAAAAGGTTATCATAGAAACCGAAGCATTTTAATTTAAGAAATATTAATTTTTATCAATCTGATTCATTAAAAGAAAGGCTCAGTTTTCATTTGGCCCTAATGACATTTGAAAATCCTTTTTCACAGTAGTGATTGTTAAGCAAATTATTGTGTGTTTATGTGCATGCACGGGCATGTGACATAATTAACTCAGTATCACTAGCAAGTCAAAGTTTTGGCTAAAACATCCAAACTCCCCACTGTACAGAAGAAACCCAAGTCACAAGATGAAAATCAAGAACCCACTTTAGAGACAATGGCATGGGAAGATGGACTCATTACTTTGGACTCTTGTAATATTAGTGGTAGCCCACAGTCCCACCAGAGAAGCGCTTCATCTTGCAGTGGTCCAATGAGAACCCCTCCACTGGTATATCATTTGCAGTCTGTCTGCAACTTGAATGACAGAACACTAATTTTAAGGTTGATTGTTCAGCCTATCACTTTGGAATGATTAAAATACCAAAGCGTTCTGACCTAGAGAAGTACAGGATGTTTATCCCTTTGCACAGATGTCCTCATCAGTGCTGCTGGCAAGGGAGTTAACCCATGCTTGTTGTATCAAATTGTACCTCATTGCTACACCTCCAAATTTTTGCTGCTGATTAAGTCACTTCACGGGTTCTGAATCATTAGCTAGAATTTGACCTTTCTAGTGCCTGACCACCTTATCTATCTCCTGAGAAATCTATATGTGGGACAGGAAGCAACAGTTAGAACTCGATATGGAACAATTGATTGGTTCAAAATTGGGAAAGGAGTACGACAAGGCTGTATATTGTTCCCCAGCTTATTTGACTTATATGCAGAATACATCATGCGAAAGGCAGGACTGGAGGAATCCCAAACCAGAATTAAGATTGCCGGAAGAAATATCAACAACCTCAGATATGCAGAAGGTACCACTCTGATGGTAGAAAGTGAGGAGGAATTAAAGAACCTCTTAATGAGGGTGAAAGAGGAGAGCACCAGAAATGGTCTGAAGCTCAACATTAAAAAAACAAAAAACAAAAACTAAGATTATGGCCACTGGTCCCATCACCTCCTGGCAAATAGAAGGGGAAGATATGGAGGCACTGACAGATTTTACTTTCTTGGGCTCCATGATCACTGCAGATGGGGACAGCAGCCACGAAATTAAAAGACACCTGCTTCTTGGGAGGAAAGCAATGACAAACCTAGACAACATCTTAAAAAGCAGAGACATCATCTTGCCAACAAAGGTCTGCATAGTCAAAGCTATAGTTTTTCCTGTAGTGATGTATGGAAGTGAGAGCTGGACCACAAAGAAGGCTGACCGCCGAAGAATTGATGCTTTTGAATTGTGGTGCTGGAGGAGACTCTTGAGAGTCCCCTGGACTGCAAAGAGAAGAAACCTATCCCCTTTGAAGGAAATCAACCCTGAGTAATCACAGGAAGGATAGATCCTGAAACTGAGGCTCCAATACTTTGGCCATCTCATGAGAAGAGAAGACTCCCTGGAAAAGACCCTGATGTTGAGAAAGTGTGAAGGCAAGAGGAGAAGGGGATGCCAAAGGATGAGATGGTTAGACAGTGTCATCGAAGCTACCAACATGAATTTGACCCAACTCCGGGAGACAGTGGAAGACAGGAGGGCCTGGCGTGCTCTGGTCCATGGGGTCTCAAAGAGTTGGACACGACTTAATGACTAAACAATAACAACAGCAACAAATAGGTCCTGTAAAGTTTTGTGTTTGATCACATGCACTTTGATGCCACAATTCTCACAGAAGAGTGTTGTTGTCTTCACCCTTGCTCCTGGTTCGCTCACAGATTCATATTAGTAAGGCTGGAATCCCATACAACTTAACCTGCAAATGAGTCCCATTGAGCCCAGCTGAGTTTACTTTTAAGTAGTCACACAAAGGGCTGTCCTGTAAATCTGGGATTTAAAGCATTATCTATGTTCAGACAAGGAAATGTTCTGCTACCTATGCCACCTTCAATATTTGGTCCACCCTTGAATACATTGCTGCTGACTGTATATAATCACAGCTCAATTAAAAAAACAAAAAAGCCAATTACTTAGATTTAAACCAATTTAAGATTATTTATTTCAATTTAAGCATTTCAATTTAAAACTTATTATGAAATAGACCAATAAACAATTGTGTCACTTCTCCCAGGAACTTAACCAGCAAAGTTTCTCTGCATATTGAACTGAAATTTATGATTCAGATGGTTCAGACAGTCTCTGATAAGAGGTAATTTTTAGATCATGAAATTAATGAGTACAACTATTACTGTGTCTTGAAGTGAACTGTATTGCTCATTATCTGGACGCTGATCTGGTAGGATCTATGAGACTCTGTGCTTGCATAGGTGTAAGAATGTTTGATAGCTCTGTAGAGGTTATTTAGAATGTACTCACCCTCCCAGAAAGGGACATGGTGGCACGCGGGTTAAACTGCAGAATCTACTGTAAGGTCTGTAAATCTTCAGCTGTAAGATTGAATCCACATGACAGAGTGAGCTCCCATTGCTTGTCCCAGCTCTCACCAACCTAGCGGTTCGAAAGCATGCAAATGTGAGTAGATAAATAGGGACCACCTCAGTGGGAAGGTAACAGTGTTCCATGTCTAAGTCGCACCGGCCATGTGACCACGGAAGATTGTCTTCGGACAAACACTGCCTCTATGGCTTGGAAATGGGGATGAGCACTGCGCCTTAGAGTCAAACACGACTGGACAAAAATTGTCAAGGGGAACCTTTACCTTTACCACCCTCCCAGAATCCTACATTCCACCTGAAAGGAAATCCAGCCTCTGTGAAATTAGACAGAAAGCTTACAGTTCCGTACTACTCCCTAAGGAGATGGTCTGGACAAATCTCTTTTCTGCTACAAGTCTCCGAACATATATGCTTCATGAGTAATGTGAGTACTCACATATTTTCCAAGGTAACCATGCTGGAAACATCCTTCACTCAACAGTATATGCCTCATCTCAACAACAGCTAAAATAAGTGTCCAGAAATATGTCTGTACTGAGAAACATGACCATGAAAATAGAGAAGAGCTAGAGAATTCCCTCTTTCATTGTTATGCTAAGTCTGCACTAGGGATAAAAGGACAAGTTCTGGCTACACTAAGCATTGCCACAGGGACAGCTACTTAGTCAATACTGATTGATTCCTTCCTTAATGTTCCCCTTGGGAGACAGAAGGGTTTCATTACATTGGGACACACAAATAAATATAAACATCTCTCTTGGAACTATTTACTGGTTTCTTTCTCACAAACATTTTGAACAAATACCTCAGGACAAACTGTGCTGAATAGGCATCAAAAGGTTATGTTTTAGGAGCATCAGCATTTTAGAATAATGCCCTGCTACTATAGGTCTCCTGGCCACATAGTATCTGTGGACAAAGCAAAAAAGGCCTGCAAACAGTTGCTTGCATGAAAAACAATGATATACAAAGAAGCAAAAGGAGACGATACAATTTCTTCCCCCAGACATTTCTATAATGAGAAAGCTGGTGAAGCAGCACCCAGAAAATCATGTACATTGTTTGCTACTTGACATTAATCAGCTGCTCTTCACCTGTCCAATGTCTATAGTATAGTTGCAACAGGGTATGATCCCATCATGCTCGGGGAGTTGCCCGAGCTATCTAATAAGGAGACATCACAGAAGGCAAGGTAATAAAGAAATAAACCACACCAGGATCTGCACTAGAATTTGCAGATGGCTCTAACTGGTTGCAGCTGTGATTCAACAGCATGTATAGACACTACCAATGGTCGTTGCTAGAGCCCAGAAAACTCGTGCTGGAAGTAACAATGCTCCCAGAAGTGAAAGTCAAAGGGCTACAGTATAGTAGACTTCTGTGTGCCTTTAACCTCCATTAGTCAACAGGACTTTTCCAGTTCCGCTGGGCAAAGGTTTTCAAGGGAATTTGTCTCAAGTACTCCATCTATCTTAGACAATCAAGATTTGAATGTGACCACCAGAGATTCCCAAAGAAATGAAGTGGCTGAAGACCTTTCTGGCTACTTGATTGGCAATTGGTCAGTGGACCCAGGATTGCAGGAAAGGTCCTCAATTTTATCAATGGACCTGCCTGAGAAAAATATCAAACACCGATCCAAAGAATATATCCATAGATGGAGTGATCCCTGTCGCTTGTCTCAGCTCCCGCCAATCTAGCGTTCAAAAGCATACAAAATGCAAAAATGCAACTAGATAAATAGCTACCATCTCGGTGGGAAGGTAAATGGCGTTCTGTGTCTAGTCACGCTGGCCACGTGACCACGGAGGATTGTCTGCAGACAAAACGCTAGCTCTATGGGTTGGAAACAGAGATGAGCACCGCCACCTAGAGTCGGACACAACTGGACAAATTGTCAAGGGGAACCATTACCTTTACCTTTTTATTCTGAAACTAATCAGAACCCAGATACATCTCTCCAAACAAATGGTTTGGGGGAAAATGTAACTCCATTTAAGATGCCTTCTATTGTCTCCTTTTATACTGATATAAAAGATAAAGGATATTTTAATGGGTCAGTATTGAAGGGTGGCTCCCCACCCTTTAATGTTATCTTTGCTGCTCTTAAAATCAACAATATACAATGTAGGAGTAGCCTAGATCCATTAAACTGTACAGGCAATTTTTAAAAGCTCGTGGAAGCTACTCTGAAATACCCATAATTCTAGCTGACAAAGACTTTGGTAATGCCATGCAAAACAGTTGAGATTTTTTGCAAAGAAAATCTACTATTATGTTCTTTGCAGAAAGCAATTATAATTTGCTCAGTATTCCATTGCAGAGGGGGATGGATTTTGCTCGCATACAGAGGTGAAATCAAAGCTGCCATTTGTTCCCATTTGTCCTTCTTTCCTCCCAGCCTCCCCAAAAGAGACAGTAACAATTGAGATTATATTTGTGACATCATAAATCACAGACTGCTTAGTGGGCCATAAGAATAATGCATAATATGATTAAAAGCAATAATGATTTTGCAAAATACAGAAGGTACACAAATACCCAAATCCAACCTGGTTCTGGTCAAGAACCCAGGCCCCTCTCACCAGTTTCACTGATCAGTAAGTCTTCTCCGTCCCCTGCTCCACACTTGTTTTGTTCCATCAGTGCTTGCTATGAATCCTGTTGGTGCCTCAGTTTCCGGTTTGTGATGACATTTTTCACAGACACAGTGCTGGGAGAAAACTGGTCTGAGATTTTCATTTTCACCAAAGCTATTTTGGCCTTGGGATGTCATTTTGTGCTGCTGAGAGTTTCCTGCAGGCCTGAACTCAGCCTTTGTTGTGAATAAGTGAAGACATATTCAGACAGTTGGATGGAGGGATGGAATGGCTCTTTATATGGTGGGTTTGGGCATTCTAAGCAAGTGGAGAATAGTTGTGCCACAACCCAGGAGAACAAAGCCCCCATTCATCTTCCCGTGTCCCCAACAATTGGTGCTGACTGGGTTAAATCTTTTATGGCTTGGTTGTTATGACAAAAACATTTTAAAGTATGATTAATAAAGTTGTAGTCTGTTTATTCACTGAGAACTGTTGTGTTAGCTTCTATGTTCCCATTGCTACTCCTACTGTGGACACAAAATTTTGATCAAAGCATTGTGGATGCATTAGTGATTAAGCTTTTCTTCTGCTTTACAATAGCCACAGCCTGGGTAATACAATAGGCATGATACTGCTGCTTAACTATCTCATAGGCACTGAGGATTATGATTTATACAGAAGCAATCAGATGTGCCACAGTAAGGAAGTAGAACTGAGAAAACTATCAGTAAAATGTATCTGAAATGGCAGAAAGTGGCTTTTCAAATTTATCAAAAGATCGACCGCTGAGGTGGACAACAGCTTACAAGATGATCTTTCATGAGCTGAGATTTTAGATTCATGAGGTGCCTGCTGCCAAGATATTAGGCTAATATGCCTCTTGCCCCATTGTGTTTCAGCTTTGTGACTAATGTCTTGTTGGGGTACACAATTGTCTACATGGCTTTGAAGTCTGCGCAGCCACCTTCCTGTGAATGCTACAATCTTCTGTTGAAGCCACAGTCACAATTGCTGCATTTCGGTACAGGAACTACAAAAGCCTCAATTGCATGGGTTTTGATTAAAAGACTAAAGAGAAGGCCATGGGGTGGGGGAAATGGGGAAGGACATGACTGTGTGCGGAAGGGAGGTCATGCGGTTTGTTATGAATGCCTCTTCGAAACTAATAATGGAATAATAATCTCCTTTAAAGAAATGGTAATGAAAAAGGGAACAGATGTAGTTTTCAAGGAAATAATTGACTGGGGAAAGGGAGCGGTAGAATGAGAACAGTAGCAGCAGCTATAGGAAATCAACTGTTAATAAATATCGGAGAGTGCAGTCAAATGGCAAGTTAAGCCTCTGCGTATGTTTTGCCTGTTACAAAACGGGAATCCTTTTATACAGAAGATATGTTGATAAGAGCCCCTCCCCGTTCAGGCAATCATTGTACATTTTATATTATTTGAAAAGAGCTTGATTATTTTTCTTTGAATGAAGCAAGATGATTCAAATTTACCTGTCAAGAGAGTTTTCAATTTCACTGTTTTGCCTGCCTCCTTAAAGGTGTGTGATCTAAACAGTGAGAAGCCTCCAGTGGAAGGGATATAAATAATAATGTGTGGCCACAAATACTGCTTTCCTTTTGACCCATTTTAAATTGATGAAACTTAAAGGGAAAATCCTAACAAGGTCAAAATGAAAGCACCTGTAGATATGGACACATCCCTTTTTAGTGAAGAAAATGATTGCCATTTGAAAATCCAAGTACATAATTTTAAAATTCACAACCACAAGGTAAATGCAGGACTGAAAAAGGTAGGAAACCCTCCTCCCACATACACTGTATTTCTGCTAGTTTAAGAACAGTCAATATGAAAATGTCTTCCCATTTAAAAAAACACACACACACAGGTATGTCCTCTTCTATTGAGGGAAGAGAGGAGGATTAACTGGACATCCATATTTCATTACCAACAAATTATGATGCTAGCCTCTTTTTTTATTAAGCAGGAAGTTTGGAATGTATTAGCCGTTTATAAATCTGTGAATGTTTGAACATTCCCTACCCAATTTAAAGAAAAAATAACAAGGACTGATTTACATACAGAATGATGATTAGTTCAACTGTACAGTGGAACAGAAACAAAGAATTTACCATCTTGCCTCCATGCTGTCTCCATGACATCGTAGGAGACTCTGCATATGAGTCTCTCATGACCTCAAATTTAGGTCAAGGAGGGTCAAATGTTCCCTTCAACTGGTTGCATCAGGCACTCAGGGGTGTTTTTAAATATGTATTGCTCAAATGGCACCTCTAGTGCATGGCAAATGGACTCTGAAACCAATGGGAGAAGGAAATGAGGACATGTCAAATATTGTCTAATTTTCATAGTTTGCTTTGAAAGTAAGTATGTTGGATGTAGAAAAGAAAACTCAAAAAACTTCAGTTTCATGAATATCCCATACAGTGGTACCTCGACTTACGAATTTAATCCGTATTGGGACTGCGTTCTTAAGTCGAAGCACCATTTCCCATATGAATACACCGAAAACCATTTAATCCGTTCCGGCTATTTTTTGACCTAAGGTGAACTTAGGTAAAAAAAAAAAAAGGCAGGAAAGGTGTTTCTCTCTTTTTTTGGTTCTTAAGTCGAGGCTCCGTTCTCAAGTTGAAGCAACTTTTCATGAACGGAGCCATTCTTAACTTGAATCGTTCTTATGTAGGGACGTTCTCAAGTTGAGGTACCACTGTACTTCTGATGCCACTAGCCACCTCTTTCACCTCTGGTTGCTATGTGTTATTGGCACCCCTTCCTCTTTGGCTTTATCATCTATATGCAACACACTGCCGCTCAATTTAAGCCACTAAGCGTTTCATTTGCAAGCATTCCTGACGTTGCCATTGCATCACATGAAACATTATCAGCAAAATCACAGCCACTACAGCTAGTGAGGGGCAGGTAAGGGAGGAGTTGAACGACATTCAAGTGCGATGTCGCAATGAATGCTGAATGTTGCCAAAAGTGGGAAGCTCAACAATTATAAATGAGGCCAGGGATATTCTGTGGCATGTCGCATGTCTGTTGTCTAAAACAAAATAAAAAAATTCTCTTGGTTAGTACAAGAAGCACTGACAGAGTGGGTGGGGAGACCCACATGACTTTGCCATTTGCCTCATGATTGGTGCTTCATCAATTGGAAAAGGATCACGGGCATCTCAGAATGAATTGTTGACCTGGTTGATTGTGGCTTGCATCCAACTAAGGAAACAAAAATTTTCAATAACAGGAAGTGAAATTCTCAAGCATGCTCTGGAGCATTACTTCCATTTGTCTCGTTTTTCTAAAAATGAGTATTCTGTGGTGATTTTAAATTACTAAGGAGATCCATAGTTTGGTTCTAAAGGGGTTTGATGTCTGAGAAAACAGACACTAAACTGCACTTTTAGTGGCTGTACTGGTCACATGGAACAAAAACCAAAGAAATGAGAAAGAAATTCACACACACAAAAAAATAACCTTCCTTCTGGCAACTAAATATCAAAGTGCTTGAAGCTAATACTGAATTGGTGAGGGGAGAGATTTGTTTTGTACAACATAATGAAGTTTGCTAAGCTCTGTTGGGTGGTTTTAGACAAATTTCAGCACAGCATGCCTTATACAATGCATAAACATTTTCCATCCATTGCCATATTTACACTGTAATTTTTCTATAAATATGGGCAGAAAGACTTCAAGAGTTATTACAGTAAATGTCCCACTGCACTAATGATGCATGCATTACCTTTATGGATGGGGAATTTTTAGAGCTTCAGATGTTGGACTACAGCTCCTACTGCCCTTGACCACTGTCTGGCTGAACTAAGTGGGGCTGAGGAACACTTTAGTCTAACCACATCTGGAGGGTTGTACTTTACCCCTGATTTACATCAAGCAGACATCCAATTATCTCTTCATTACAGAAACAGCAGAGTCAGAGTGCTGTGTTTCAAATTCCTCTTCCTTCCACTCATGTGCTTAATTCTATGACATGAATGGGACTGAACCAGTATTTAACATTTGTAAACCTTGTGTTTACACAGCACATAAGGTATGAAGTTTCCTTCAATCCGGACGTGTGTCGAGTCTGCTTGAGACCAATTTTCAAATACTGTACATCAAGAAAGCTTATTTAGTAGTACCTGAATTTTTGCATTTGGTGGAGGTTGCAAGGGAGGGCAGTGAGAAGCACACAGCCAAGCCTCTGCTTGATTCAGAAAAGTTATTTAAAAATCCACAAGAGTCAGTAATATTTGACAATTTCTCAAAGGCACTGCCAATCTCCAAGTTTCTCATCTTAGATGAAAATTCATAATTATGCTAATAGCTGCCCTTTTTTCCTTGGCACAGAACTTTGAAGTACTTTTATCAGTGCCTTTCTGATTAAATTTGCAACTCAAGCCATTGTGTCTTTGCATTTTCTTTCTGCCCTTTGTATGCCAATTTCTTCCTCACTAAAATGACCCACAATCACTAGTACAATACTTTAAAAGAGGTTAATTGAAAAAGGAAGTCATTATTATAATTCTTTTGAACATCATTGACATCAAAAGGTTTTTCAGTGAATTTCAGTCAATTGAAGTGAAACACACAGAAAACATAAATCACATTGTACTAACACTGTGGTCATTCGTAGGTCCTTATTATTAGTAGCATTAGCAGTAATAATATTAGTAGTGATGCTTATTATTTAAAGTGTTTATACCCCTTTCATGAGACACAATGTTCTTAGAATTGCCAACAGATAAATAAGAATATAGTCATTCTTGTCAGATATATAATCCAAAAATACATGTTACCAAGGGAAGAAAAGATGAGAAGGGAAAAGAAAAACAGACGTGCACACTTCTCAGTGTTAAGATGTCACCATGTCGATCAGCCACTCTTTCAGCTGACATAAGATTGGCATCATTCTGAATGAAACTTTCTCAGGGTACATAGGGCAATCTGATGTGGGCAGCAACTCTAACAGACCAGGGTTTCCCACCATATAGAAGATCTCTAGAGATGGAAAATCCTTGGATTTACAGTATCATTGAAGTACTCTTTTTGCACAATATGGAACTCATTGTGGAATAAACCTTCCTTGCGTCAGTAAGGACACAATTTGTGGGGCTTATGAGATACTTTGGAAAAATAGAATGAATACAAAATTATATAATATTTTAAAATGTGAATGATTAAAAAGGTATGTAACTGAAAAAAAATGCAGACTAGTCAGTGACATCCATTCTGAAGGAAATCAACCCTGAGTGCTCACTGGAAAGACAGTTCCTGAAGCTGAGGCTCCAATACTTTGGCCATCTCATGAGAAGAGAAGACTCCCTGGAAAAGACCCTGATGTTGGGAGTGAAGGCAAGAGGAGAAGAGGATGACAGAGGATGAGATGGCTGGACAGTGTCAGCAAAGCTACCAACATGAATTTGACTAAACTCTGGGAGGCAGTGGAAGACAGGAGGAGTCTGGCATGCTCTGGTCTGTGGGGTCACGAAGATTCGGACATGAATTAATGACTAAACAACAAAAGTCAATGACCAAGGATACATATTAGATAACATGAATAAATACATGTATTCACTAGGAAGAATGCTTGCAAATATCAATGTGTAAGGAGAACACAATATCCTATACAGTGGGGTCTTGACTTGAGAACTTAATCCGTATTGGAAGGCGGTTCTCAAGTCAAAAAGTTCTCAGGTCAAATCTGCATTTCCCATAGGAATGCATTGAAAACCATTTGATCCGTATCTGCTCTTTTCCGTCCATAGAAACTAATGGGAAGCTGCTATTCCGCCTTCGACCACTAGAGGGGGAATATTTTGTTTCTTTTTTTTCTTAGGTCAAGAAAGGTTCAGGGAAGGCAGGGAAAATACAGTCCAGGCAGTACCAGGCAGTCTGAAGACTGTCTCCCAATCCACTCTCTAAACGCTGGGAGGAGTGAGGAAGCAGACAGGCACCCTTTTCACTGGCCAACAGTTAACTGAAAGTTCAAATGTTGCACTTTCCCTGCCTCCCACGTGGGTTTTTTTCAGTTCTTAACTCAAATCTTAGTATGTAAGTCAAGTCAATATTTTCCTATGAGAGTGGTTCTTAAGTCAAAATGTTCTTAACTCGAGCCGTTCTTAAGTCAAGACCCCACTGTAACTGGATATGAATGATGGATAGTGTAGCCAGGATTATTACAAATCCAGTGAAATTGCAAATGAAAGAAAATAAATCATATTGCAGTTCAAAATAGTGTGCACTGTGTGGCTTTTTAAACTGCAGTAAGTGTTGTATCATATGAAGCAATGGAATTCACTTCAAATTCCACCCAGTTTTTACTGACTGTATAGTTTTGGCTAGTGCTCCTCCAAACCACTGCTGATCATACAATGTCCAGGGATATGACTGTCAAATATATAGTGAAGGGGGAAAGATGAGGCTAGTTTCTACTGGCCTCTAAATGCATTTGGTAACCAATTACCTGAATAGCCCTACAATGTTTCTGTTGGATATATTCCACTGTTGAACGCTAGGTCTGTATCCAATAAATCCCAGCTTATACAAGATCTTATTCTGGAGGAGGATGCAGACCTGGTGTGCATAACTGAGACCTGGGTGGGGAAGGAGGGGTTCCTCTGACCCTTTCCTGTCCTCCGGGTTATGCAGTCCAGCACCAGGGAAGACTGGAGGGGCGGGGGGGGGGAGTTGCCATTATTCATAAAAAATCGCTAGAGGTTACAAGGTGCTCCTTGGTTGTGAAGCCAGGTCTGGAGGCCCTTCATGTGCGGATTGGGACTAGGGATGGTATTGGGATCTTGGTGGGTTACCGTGCTCTCTGCGACCCAGCCACCTCCCTACCGGAGCTGGCGGACTTCATCTCTGCGGCACTGTTGGAGTCCCCGAGACCTTTGGTCCTGGGTGACTTCAACATCCATGCGGAGGCGGAGGTATCCGGTCCAGCTCTTGAGTTCTTGGAAACTGTGGCTTCCTTGAATATGTCCCAACATGTCAACGGTCCCACACACATGGGTGGCCATATGCTCGACCTGTTTTTTTCCACCGAGTGTAGTGAGCGTGGTCGGATGGTGACTGACCTTGTGTCAGTCCCCTTGTCATGGTCAGACCACCACCTAATAAAATGTAACCTCGCAATGACGCTTCCTCCCCGTAGGGAGCATGGACCCATTTTGATGGTCCATCCTTGAAGGTTACTGGATTCAATGAGATCCCAGGATACCATGAGAGGGATTCCAGCGGTATTGTCTGGCACTCCTGTCGAAGCTCTGGTTGATGGTTGGTTTTCCACCGCTACTAGGGCCGTAGACATGATCACTCCCAAACGCCCTCTCAGGAGCAGAGCTCGGCCAGGATCCTGGTATAATCAGGATCTACGAGCAATGAAGCAAATCAGGAGACGGCTAGAGTGCACTTGGAGAAGGGAACCAGCGGGTTATAATAAGATAACTGTCAGGATCGCAACTAATCGTTACCTGGCCAAGGTAAAGGCTGCTAGAAGATCTCACTTCGCTGACTGGATAAGCAAAGCTTCCAATCAGCAGGCGGAACTCTTCCGTATAGTTCGCGATCTATCCGGAATTGGTCTGGGTGAAGGGCCTCCCACTAGCATCTCACCTGACCAATTTGCAGAATTTTTTAAAGTGGAAGCCATCTGCCATGACCTTTCTCCTTTTTTAAATACAATGGATCGAGCAGAGATGTCCAGCGCTCCGTCCTGCCCAGTAATTCTTGACTCCTTTCAGCCTGTGACACCAGATTTGGTGGACAAGGCTCTTGATCGCTGTCGGGCCTCCACCTCTTCCCTCAACCCTTGCCCGGCGTGGCTAATCAAAGCAGCCAGGACTGTAACAACTGAATGGGCTACCACAATAATTAATGGGTCTATTCTTGAGGGCAAGGTCCCCCTTGCCCTCAAGGAGACACTCATTAAGCCCATTAGGAAGAAACTAAATTTGGCGGCGGATGACATTGGAAATTATAGGCCCGTCGCCAATGTTTGTTTCCTCAGCAAGGTGGTTGAGAGGGTGGTGGCAGACCAGCTTCAGGAGCTTCTGGATGAAACCAACGCTCTGGACCCATTCCAGTCGGGCTTTGGGCCGTGCTATGGTACGGAGACGGCACTGGTCACACTGTTGGATGACCTGTTGAGGGAGGCCGATAGGGGCAATATGTCCTTATTGGTCCTCCTTGATATCTCAGCTGCCTTTGATACCGTCGACCACGGTATCCTCCTGGGGAGGCTCTCCAAGTTGGGAATTGGTGGCCTGGTGCTTGCCTGGCTCTGTTGCTTCTTGGAGGACCATCCCCAGAGAGTACAGCTTGGGGAGAGGGTCTCGGCCCCGTGGAGCCTCAATTGTGGGGTCCCACAGGGGTCGATCATCTCTCCAATGCTATTTAACATCTATATGAGTCCGCTGGGTAGGGCCATCAGGAGGTGTGGGGCATCGTGCCATCAGTATGCTGATGACACACAGCTCTACATCTCCTTTTCACATACCTCAGTGGATGCCTTCAGCGCTGCCTGGAGACTGTACTGGAATGGATGCAGTCGAATGGGTTGAGGCTGAACCTGGACAAGACAGAGGTCTTGAGGATGGGTGGCCCTTCCATTAGTGGCATAGGTGACTCCCTCTCTTTTGAGGGGATGATCCTTGCTGCAAAGAGTGAGGTCCGCAGCTTGGGGATACATCTGGACCCGGCACTTACCATGGAAACCCAGGTAGCATCCATGGTCCATTCCGCCTTTTTCCATCTATGGCGGATTGCCCAGCTGCGACCATATCTTGATGGGGGTCCCTCACTACTCTAGTCCATGCGCTCATAATCTCCAGAGTAGACCATTGTAATGCACTCTATGTGGGGCTACCTTTGAGGTTGACGTGGAAATTTCAAGGGGTCCAGAATGCGGCAGCCAGGCTCTTAGGTGGGGTGAGAAAATATCAGCATATCTCCCCCACTCTGGCTGCCTTGCACTGGTTGCCCATCCGTTTCCGCGTTGACTTTAAAGTGCTTATGATTACTTATAAAGCCCTAAACAGTTTGGGAACTCAATATTTGGCAGATCGCCTTCTTCCACCCAGATCTACCCAAACCACCCGTCATAGCCAGCAGGGACGGCTGAGGGGCCTGACACCGAGGGAGGCCCGGAATGAAAAAACAAGGAAACGGTCCTTCTTGGCGGTGGCCCCTCGGCTGTGGAATACCCTTCCAACCAAAATTCGGCTGGCACCCTCGCTGGGTGTTTTCAAAAGCCAGCTAAAAACTTGGCTATTTAAACAGGTCTTCCCTCCAGTCAATTAAGTGATTTCTATCCCTAGTTTTTTCTTTTTCCTTATGGTAGGCCATCTTGGCAATGTTTTGGCAGGTAATTAATTACTCAAATTGTAGTTACAATTGTAAATAACTGAAAATTTTTATGATTTTATATATGTACATATTACCATGTTTTAATTGTAAGCCACCCTGAGTAGACATTGTCTAGAGGGGCGGGGTAAAAATCCAATAAATTAAATTAAATAAATAAATAAATAGACAAATAAATAAATAAATAAACAAACAAACAAACACTCTCCTATGATGCCTTTGGGAGGTTTGGGCTGGGAGGGAGCTGCTGTGAATTTCAATCAACTCAGTAGCAGCCAATAGTTACCGTTCTACCTCAGATTCTCCCCCTTCCCTGCCACCTTTTTACGGTCAGTCTGGGTTCTGTTAGACTTCTGCCAGTGTTAGCAATAGAGTCAGAAGTAAACAGTGAAGTGTTCTGTCAGCAATGCAACCAGTCAGTCAGTTAATACTGAAGTAAATTAAGCAGTTAAGCTCAGTAAAGTCACATGTTAATATTTCCATAAAATACTATGTTTGCTTTTATATAAGAACTGCAAGTAAATGGAAACTTTTTATTCTCATTCATATCAGGGTCTCTTAGTGAATGTAGTGAAACAATAAGTGCCAGTTAAAGTAAACTAACAAATAAGGGATGGCCTACTAAAGGAGACTGTAGTTCAATCTGCTCTGTAGGTTTCTGCCAGAACTATTCTTGTCTGTTGCATAATAAGGGGAAGTTTATTATTATTTTTAATTAAGGTCACACTCAATTTTTCCTCACACCAAACTCTGCCAATAAACCAAACTCCAACAGTTTCACACATTCTTTAGTCACATCCGTAGGCCCTGTCTTTGCACTGTCCTGCCAATTAACAGAGCAGTAACTTTTATGCTCTCGTTTTCATTATGTTTGTGTGCCGCAGGGAGCCAGATACAAATACACAAGACTGACATTATTGCAGTCCCTAATTTTTAAAGGTAACAATCTTGACTATACTCTTTCCATTTGCATATTTGCATACAGAACTGAATAACAAAATGTGTAAGCTTATGGTTTTGTTTATTAGGAATAAAATATAAATATATTATTAACAATTTGGTATGTTTCACTGCAGAGTTTTTAACCTCTTCATTAGCTTCAAGTTGGGTATAAGCAGAGAACAAAGAGAGAAATGTTGTTTCTGTTTATTCCCCAATCAATAAGAAGTGACAGAGCACAATACTTTCCCCAAACATGCTGAATTACAGAGCACAGATGTGAAAGAAATCTGATTAAACATGCACAATGCCAGACTTCAGTCTTTTAAGGTACAACATGGTTCAGTGGTTTCTCCAAATCTGAGGGCATTTTCTTGCCTGCAAGGTCCCAGCTGCTGAGTGACAAAACTAATGACACACGAAAACTCCAAATATAAACAGGCAACAGTGAACAATGGCTAAATTGTGTATGTGCGTTGCTTTGGTCTGACTCAAAGCTTTTAGCTGTCCCACAGGAATTCACATAGTTTTTGTTAAAACTTTCAAGCCCTTTTGAAAATTGCTATTTATTTGCTTTAGGGATGTACTGATATTGCTGAGAATTATATGCTATGGTCATTAAAAGCATGAGTCCTCTGGAATACACCTCACCATGTAGCTGTGAAGTCCTCAGGAAACCATGTGTTCCTGTCCTGAAAACACATCAGCAATACAGGAATAACTTTGGGTTACCTTGCCTGAATGTTTTGAAGTCAATAAATTGTTTGAAAAATATTTCTGAATGGATAAAGTGCTATATAAAGGTTAACCGTGCAGCCTACACATTTTTATTCAGAAGTAAGTTCCACTCAGAAGGGTACTCCAGGAAAGGATAAAAAAAATCTAATAGGATCCTGGAGGGATCAGACCAGCAACCTTGCTAGGCTAGTATCCTGTTTCCCATAGTGACCAAACAGTGAGTCTTGTGTCTCCAGCTGGAACGGGGGGGGGGGGGGGAGCCACAACCCAAAATTTCAATAGGCAGCAACTCTGTCCCATCTCGGGCACAAATGTTTTATGCATTTTGGAGGCCCACAAGCAAAACATCATTGCAATACTCTTTTTCTAATGAAGTTCCTCAACAACTAGTTTTCAAAGGCCATGGATGGACTCATTCTCCTCAGCTTTGTCTCCCCCCCCTTTTTTTCCCAAAAAAGCATCTAGGACCGATCACTAAATCATATGGCAGCAAATTCTAAAGCTTCAGTATGCACTGAATTAATACTTTTGCCTATCTTAAATTTCCTGCCCTTCACGTAATGGGAAAACCTCAGGCTCTAGTATTATATGAGCAGAGAATAATAGTTATCTCCCCACTTTATCTACACCATGCATAATTGTATACATTTGTAATGTCTTGTCTTATCTTTTTTTCTAAATTAACATAAATCTCTAAAAAGTTCCTTGAAGGAAAAATTATCATAGAATCATAGAATACAGTGGTGCCTCGACTTATGACCATAATCCGTTCCAGAAGATGGATGTAACTTGAAATGGTCATAAATCGAAGCACCATTTCCCATAGGAATGCATTGGAATGGGATTAATCCATTCCAGCAGAAAAAAATAACAAAAAACCCAAAACAAAAAAAACCAAAAAAAAACCACAATTACCTCCATCGCAATGCGAGGGGCTGAAAAACAAAGCAAAAAAGCACGCGCGCACAAACACACACACACACACACACAGTCAGCCCCATTGGAAAACACAAAACCCCCCCCCCCCACACACAGCACAGAAACATACCCACCAAACCCAAACCCACGCTGCAAAACAAAGTAACTGTACTTACTCATGAGCAGAAAGCAGCACTAGAAATTTCCAAGCCTCCTCTGATGCACACTCTCTAACCATTGGGGCGAAAGAGCTATAAAGAAGCTCCTCCATGACCAACGGTTAGCCATCTAATTTGAATTCCCCGCCTTTCCCCCGCCTCTTTTGATCGCAACTGGAAGCTCCAGCCGCAAGTCGAAGCAAAATTTTGCACCCGTAGCTGGTTGCAACTCGAAATGGTCATATGTCAGGACTGTTGCTAAGTTGAGTCATCACTGTAATGAAGTTGGAAGGGGCCTATAAAGCTGTTGAATCCAACACTCTGCTCAATGCAGGAATACAAATCAAAGGATATCTTTCAGATGGTTATCTAAATTTCTCTTGACTGTCCCCAGTGTTGGAGCAGTCGTCACATCCCAAGGTAATTAATTCCATTGCTGTACTGCTCTAACAATTAAGAAGTTTTTCCTGACAGTCAACTGAAATCTAGCTTCCTGTAACTTGAGCCCATTGTTGTGTTGTGTCCTGAACTCAGGGATGAGTGCGAACAGATTCTGCCCCTCCTCTGTATGGCAGCCTTTCAAGTGTTTGGAAAAATGCTATCATATCTCCACTCAGTCTTCTTTTCTCAAGACTAAACATGCCAAGTTATTTCAGCCTTTCCTCATAAGGCTTGGTTTCCATCCTCTTGATTATCCGTGTTGCTCTCCTCTGAACTTGTTCCAGTTTGTCAGCATCCTTCTTGAAGTATGGTATCCAGAACTGGACACATTACTCAAGGTGAGGGCTAGTCAGTGCTGAATAGAGGGAAACTAGCATCTTGCGGGATTTGGAAACTGTACTTCTGTTAATGCAGCCTAAAACAGTATTTGCCTTTTTTGTAGCCATGTCACACTGCTGGTTCATATTCAGCTTGTGATCTATGATGATTCCAAGATCCTTCTCACTTGTAGTATTGCTGAGGCAGGTATTCCCCATCTTGTAACTGTGTGTTTGGTTTCTTTTTCCTAGCTGCAATACTTTGCACTTATCCCTGTTGAATTTCATTCTGTTGTTTTCAGCCCAGTGATCATGCCTATCTAGATCATTTTGAATGTTATTTCTGTCTTCCAGAGTATTCCACCTAATTTTGTGTCAGCTGCAGGTCTGATTAGCATTCCCTGCACCCCTTGATCCAGGTCATTAATAAAGATATTGAGTAGCACTAGGTCCAGGACTGAGCCCTGGGGTATCCCACCTATTACTTCCTCCCAGTTGGAGAAGAAGTCATTGATTAATCATCACCCTCTGACTAGGATTCTGTAGTCAGCTGGGTATCCACCTAACAGTTATTCCATCCAGCCCACACCTAGTTAGCTCTCTGCTATTTTTCCCCCTTTCACTGTCAACATCTATATTTTTATTGTAAATATTTACTCTCCTAATTTTTTTAAACAATGGTTCTTAAAATAACATGATTTATTTTATTTTATTTTATTTATTTGATGGTCTATGTGTTAGAGCTACCAGTCACCAAGCTACACCCCAGCCTTTCCGTCCCTCCTATATCTACCCTTGCATTTAACAGATATAGAGGTCCTGGAAAGAAATGTTTCGGTTTCCAGAGACAAGATACACTGGCTAAATTCCTGCTGGGCAACTCCACATGTTGACCACAATTCTGCAGTGACTTTAGAGGAAAACATGGTAGGGAGTAGAGGTGCTATTCACAAAGTACTTCTGCATATGTGCCCTGAATTGTGTGGCCTCATTGGGCACGCTTAGGTATAATTGACAGGCCTAGATTGGCTCTGTGGTAAACTGATGAGTCAAAGTTTGTAAAAGAGTCCAATCATCTCCTTCAGCTGAGTAAGTCACAAGCTGAACAGTCTGATGTAGCACAGCTGGCAAAACAAAATGCTGTAGAAGAACCCTGGGGAAGCTAGTCCCTGATTGGCCAGTAGGGGCAATAAACTTGATAGTCTCAGAGCACTGGGTTTGTTGGGTTGAACAAGGAGAAATAGAAGGAGCTATTATATTGAATATTGTTACGGACTCTGAATACATGCTGTAATAACTGGACTGGATTTGATCTTAAGTGCTTACCGTGTATGACTATTGGACTGGACTAAGCTAACTCTGTATGTATGACTCAACTGCTACTTATAAAACAATACAGTTTTTTCTTTACTCTGACAGGGCTCTCATTCCACTACTGACCTGCACATTGGTTCCTGTTTTGGATAAAACTCTGCCAGGGCTAAGGAAAAGGCATTGCTCCGTCCTAAAGTTCCTGTCGATAATGCCTGGCATGCTTATGCTGGTGTAATTTTCATTAGTGGAAGATAAATAGGATTTCAGTCACTGTCCTTAGTCACTGAGTCCATTGTAACCCAATCTGCAAATGCACCTTCAGAATAATAACGACTAAGATGTGGTCTGCTTAGGAAGATCCTCACTTTAAGTCAGACTTCTTAAGAATATTTGAATTAGTTCACTTATTTGGTCAGATCACACATCGGCTAGTAGATCATTCGATTCAGATCAGTTTCCTCCTTCTACAACATTATTCCTCTAGGCAATTTTTTTTACAGTGCCACGTGTCTGAGATATGCACACCAAGTGCAAATGACCAACTACAAAGCAAAATCAATTCAGTTTGCCAAATGTGAATTTGAGGCTACCTCTTGTTGGAATACTCAGAATGAATATTCTTAAGGGCACACCATTTCTGGATCTAAACTAGTGAGCCTATCAGTTCTGGATTTGGGATTCATCTGAATCTAGAAGACACCCATTTGTCAGCTGGCAACAGAGTACATTACTGATCAACAGATGGTACAAAACATGACCAATGTCAATGGTTACTTGCATTTCAAGTCAAGAACTGCATTTTTACTTCTAACAACCAGGTACAACAGGAGACAGGACTGGTTGTGAGTAAATATATAAGTGGAGAAACAAGAGGTCACATTAAGCAGATAAACCACGGTTAGCATTGCCTAAGCTGTAGCTCAAAATAGTTCTTAACAGTCCCATAAAGCAGCTGCCCCCAAGTAAACCATGGCCATCAGAGCTCGGACCAATATTTTAAAACGCCATTCAATATTTTTCAGATACAGTACTAATTTCTGCCTTCATCTATTCCTCTTGCTACTGGATTCATGCCATGCTGTATTGCTGGGCCAGCCCTGCCCTTTCAGTGTTGCAAGGTAGGATATGACAGGGTGGCTGTTATCTAATGAAAATTCCAGGACCACTTTGCTCCTAAGAGGAAATACATAGCAGTGAGAGGTCCTGATTCAGCAAAGCCCCTAAGTGTTTGCTCCCATCCAACTGAAATTGAAATCAATATATTCAAACCCGCAGAACTTATTGAATGCAGCCATGCATTCATCAAAATAAAATGTCAGCATGGTAAAGAAAAACACACTGACACTGCATTGCCTGTAATGAGGAGCACTGCAGATCTCAATGAATGAATATCAACGATGGAAAGTTATAGGACTTGCTGTTTTTATTGTGGGTTTTCTACAGTGGAAAGCCTACTAGGCCCGAGACTATGTTATTCACCTGGATATGCCCAGATCTCATCTGCAATAAATTTCCCCAAATGTTAAGTAAGAATGAGATTCCTATGATGGGAGGGGAATCTATCAAGGAATACAGTAACTCTCAAATCTATTACAGAAAGCAAGGAGAAATGATTCTATGCAGAGCAGAACCCTGTTCACAAGTGTCCCACCCCCACCATCACAGCTTTCTCATCTCTGTCGCCTGCCTCTCATGTTACTGCCAGTATGTTAGTACTGTTACTAACAATTAGTACAAGTATGGTTCCAGTTCTCCTTTAGAAAGAAATAAAGAGAGACCGAGAAGGCACAGTTAGTATGGGTGGCCATGCTGTCAGTGTCACTAGGAGGCATACAGTAGGTTTCTGGAGAAATCCCAGCAAAAACTCATGCACACATGGAAGGGAATTTGTGAAAAAGTATCCACTTTCACAATATCCACTGAAATTTTTATTGAAATTTGTGTGACTTCCTTCTGAGTAAATATAAATAGGAATTAAATCAAAGGCAAGGCTGCAGCCCTGTCCTTACTTACAAGGAACTGAACTTCATTGAATTTAGTGAAATATAGTTTTGAGTAACACACATAGGCTTGCATTTTAACAACCTAGTAAAAATATTAGGGCTCATTGGCTGAAATCCTGGTGTCCGGTTATGTAAAAGGCATAACTTTTGGAAGTGAATTGCTATAAGTTTAGAAATCTCCATAGACATAATCTGTTGTATGCTGAGTCTAGCAACTTGTTATGTAAGAGATAAAGTCTATGGAGATTTCTAAACTTATAGCTGTTTGTTTCCAAAAGTTATGTCTTTTGTATAACTGGGTAACAGGATTTCAGACATATTTTCTTAGGTTATTGGCTCCATTTATAATTGAAGTATAAACATTGTGTAACTGAAGTTGCATTCCATTTAAAATGAAGGCAGCCGCCTCAGTATTTTTGTTCACCCTTTATCTTCTTCATTTTAACAAGGTGCAAGCAGTGCCTTACTTGAAAGAAGATATGTTGGAAAGTTTACAGGGCTCTTTTGAAAGCTATGGAAATGTTCAGGAAATGGAAATTGCAGGCATACAAGACAGATACATTTGTATGAATTGAGAGGCTCATTAATACTAGAAGTAAATTTCAAGGTCCAAGACCCCGGTTCATAATGGATGAAAACTGCTACTGTAATGAAACTTGAAAGAAAAATGGAAAAGGTTTTCTCCCAAAAGGGGAATTCTTAACTGAAATTGTGTTTGTGTGAATTTGAACTGATACAGATGGGCACAGCAGAGATGGGGAAGGTTACTAATCCATATTAACTGGTGGATTCTGGGAGTTGTAGTACAAAAAGTAACCTTTCCTAGTTTTTTGTTAACCTAAGGGAATCAGGTCTAGCATAAGCCTCTTTCTTTTCCTCACCATGCTAGCTGAGGAATACTAGGAACTGTAGTCCAAAAATATAACTTGCAGGTTCTGCATCAGAATAACAGAGATAAATCTAGAATAAGAGTCCTGCAGATTAAAGGGCTCCTGGCAACTGTTGAAGGCTTCTGATTCAGCAGAGAAATCACAATGGAAGAAAGAGCAGCCATCTTTTTCCTCTCTCTCTTTCCCCTGCAGTCCCTATCATCCTCAACCTCCCATCTATTCTGGAGAGTTGAAAGACTAGCCAGAACAATGGAGGAAGTGTTGGGAGTTGAGCTGTAGAGAGGAATCAATGAATTGTACCCCCATTCCCTTTCACTGGCAGAAAGAAGTGTTCCAAAGGCTTTCACTCAGGAAATGCTCCCTCTGGCACACAAGAAGCTGGATCTGAATATGCTAACTTCCCCTTGACTTTAAGGAACAGGTATAAATATAGGGTTGCTGAAGTATATAAATTAATTCAGAATCCTTTTGTGCATCTCTGTGGGTGGTAATTTACCCTAATGGGAATTTAATAATTCATATTAACCACATTACTAATCTTATGTTTTGCTTACAGTAAATTACAACCACTGAGATTATAAATCACTTATTTCAGAGGAGGGGAACGATCCTGCTTGAATTTACTGACTAACAGCAGGTACAGAGGAGTCTTGCTGTTTCTAAATGACCTCTAATCAATTTTTATCTTTGTGTGTTTGGCATAAATAAGCAATGCAGGCATTTCATCCTACACATTCTCCTTAAGCAGACATCACTACAGGCTATAAATTGTTTTTCTTAAGTCTCAAGCCCCAACTTTTGACTATAAATTAAGTGAGAGCTCCCTTGGGTGTACAAAAATGTTTGCGTGCACCCAATGATATTTTCAATCATTATTTCTTCCCCAAGGCTGAATCATATTAACAAAAGTTCAGATCCTCGGCACATGAAGTTGTCCTAAGAACCATGGGCAAAATCCTGTTGCGACAACTTTGTGCTCAGCGCAACTTGGATGAAGCATTAGAAACATGTGGCCTAGTAACAGCTACAGTGGCAAATAGCATTTGTTGTGGAAGCAGAAGGGATGAACTCAAACTTTTACAATCTGATGATATGACACATATGGTATCATATGATACTGTGGTAACTTGAATGTGATGCTTTGGACAGTGGGAACACACACAGCCCGCAATCTTTCTCCTTAGACACTTTGAACTTAAAAAAAAAAACAATAAGAAAAAACCTACCAAGTTTAGCACTAGGTCACCATATCACTGCATTGATACATTAGCTTTGCTGACGCTCCAATACTTCAGCCATCTCATGAGAAGAGAAAACTCCCTGGAAAAGACCCTGGTGTTGGGAAAGTGTGAAGGAAAGAGGAGAAGGGGATGACAGAGTATGAGATGGTTGGACAGTGTCATCAAAGCTACCAACATGAATTTGACCCAACTCTGGGAAGCAGTGGAAGACAGGAGGGCCTGGCGTGCTCTGGTCCATGGAGTCACGAAGAGTCGGTCATGACTAAACGACTAAACAACAACATCCCCCCATGTTTTTTGTTCCAAGGCTTCCCTGGACTCCCTTCTGCCCTAGGAAATTATTTGGGAGCCTTTAAACATGGAAAGAGACCCTTTAAAAGTAAGAAAAATTGCTGCTGGATCACTACTGCCAACCTGACGGCAATTTTTGACTACTAAAGGCTTCTTGCGCACTCTTGTCCCCTCCTCAAGGCTTCCCCAGGGCAAAAGGGACCCCAAGAAAGCTTTGGAACCTAAAGCAGCAGGACAGTGAATCTTTTAATTAGTACAAGCTAAATGTTTCAGGGGCACCCAGTTTGATGGAGTGGACAGAGTGATTAACCCAGGAGGCTTTGATTTGAATCCTTACTCATTTATGGAAATTTACTGGGGATGAGAAACTGATAAAATGCCTCCTTAAATATATCATTTACTTAAAAAAAAAAACCCAAACAGGGTCACTATAAGTCAGTTCCTACTTGATGGCACATAAGAATAATTTTTTCAGGCACCCAATCCAAGTTGCACTGGGTGCAAAAGTTATACAACAGGATTATGCCCTGTGATTGACTGGTTGTTTGCAGAAGGTGAATTTTCTATCCTGAGCTTCCCCATATTTTCCCCAAAGGCCAGGGTCAGAAGCTGCCCTTCATCAATGTGGTATGAGACAAGGGCTACAGGAGGAAGAGGAATCACACAGTATTGGGTGAGTTATCCTGCATAACAGCTCATTCCTCTGTATTCAGGATTCATGCCAAAGAACTTTTTAAAAATTTATTGAATATTAACAGCAGTGCAGGATTAGCAAATCATCATTATCAATTATGTGGCAACTAAGAGTACAATGCTTATGTCCCATGAAGTTGACTACAGTTCATGAATCTTATGCCAAATAAAGTGATGAAGTTTTCAAGGCTGAGGAGCGATCAACCACCTACAGTGATTGTTACTTATACCATTTTTACCTTGATTGAAAGACAGAAACAATTACTTTTAAAACCTTTTTTAAAAATCTGGCTCCAGAACTGTAAATACTGTATCCAAAAATTTAAAAAACCCTTTGGGTTATATATTGTATCCACAATATCATGTCTGCCTTGCCAGCAGAGAAACTGAGGCCAGACTTTACACAGGAGAGAACAGCCTAAATGCTGACAACACCAATGTCAGAAGTCAAGATGGTTTAGAGCAGCGGTCCCCAACCTTTTTAGCCCCACAGACTGGCTGGGGAAGGCCCCTGCACTTCTGTGCATGCGCGAAGGAGCTTTTGCGCTCATTTGCATGCTCAAAGGACGGCGCAGTGTTTGTGCGCATGAGCAAATGGCAGCACAGTGCTCCTGCAGGTGCGCACACTCACATGCAGGTGCAAACGGGCTGTGGGGGGGAGTGTGTGCAGGGGTGGAGGGAGGTCTCTCTCCATGGCCCGGTCTGGCTTAGGCCATGGACCAGGGGTTGAGGACCTCTGGTTTACAGGAACCCGTCTTGTGCTCCCTATCATCCACAAACAGACACTAATCAGAGAAAAAAAAGTAAGAACCTAACTTGGTTTTTCACCTAAACGTGAAACACGAAACAACTGTTACGGTGGGGTTTGTTTGTTCTTTTGACAAGTTTTCCAGGTATATTATGAACCTTTCAATACTGAGAGCACCTGTACCTACTCAGTGCATCCAATGAAAATGGAAAGGTGTCAAAATAACTTGAAGTTAAAATTTAAAATGCAAGAACTTTCCCCTCCCTGCTTCTTAAAATCTTCTCTTGAGTCCCTTCCCCTCAGGACTTTATAGGAATTCAAATTAAGGCACTGGATTTCCAGTTGCACAGGAGGTAGATCCATTGCAACTATTTTAGAAAAGGAAAATCAGGACAAGAGTCAAAAACAGCCTGCTCAATGGTGTCTGAACGTGCTGATCTTCAGTGGCCCTTAGGGAAGGCAAGTACATTCCAACCTCCTACACGGCTCCTTGAAGCTGTGTGCGGGAGCTAGGTGAAGTTGGTTAATCTGTCCATTGCTCACTTAAAAAATAGACACTTGCCATTGTCACATGGTCACAGATGACAGCAGTGCTATAAACATCCAAAGTGTATTATTTGCTGAATGAAAGATAGCTGAACTGCTGTTCCAAGGAACACAGCAATCATTCCTATTTAGCAAAGAAAAACAAACTCTAATCTAGATGCAGAATTGCACACCTGTCAGTGTGACGTAATGTCTATGCTGGTGGTTATCTTCCTGCCCAAGTTTTGCTGAAAGATTATCCTCATATAATTCTTACCTGGAGCTGCTTTATAGCCAGTGAATGGCAGCATGACAATGTTTGTTCATTCTGAAGTTTATTTTTGGTTGCTTAAATGGATTTATAAGAAATCATGGGAAAAAAAGACAATCATAGAGATTTACAGTACAGGGAGAACATAATTTTTTTAATTTTTTTTCTATCTCCCACAAAAGCTGCAATTTGATTTGGCTGTCACTAACAGGTTTCTTGGGGCTCCCTGCTAAGGGTAGCAGTTTTAGACATTCCCAGCAGCAGTTCACAGACGTCATGCTCATTTTGGCTTTCAGAAACACAGCTGTTCTGTTTCCTTCTGAGTGATCTGCCTTGCTGATGCCCTCCAGCTAGTGTGTTCTTTGATAAGGTCCAGTGGAGAGGTGCAAAAGAACTGAACATTCGGCTCCTAATAGCAAACGCAGAACCAAATTTCACAACAAATTGTGTTTTCAGTGCTTCCTGATGTCACCTGATTAAATAGGCTGAAATTAGTTCTAGCACACTGGCTTGGAAGAAATCACAATGAAAACTCCTGCTCGGGGCTGTAAAGGCTTTTTCTTTTCTTTTTAAAATTCTTTTCTTTGTTTTAAAGGCCAGTTTCCTTTCTGTTTGGAAGGAGGAATGAACAACTGGCAGATATTGCTCTGCAGTCATTTATCCCTCCTGCCAAAAATGAGAGAATAAACACTTAAGAGCAATGTTTTAAGCCTGCATCGTGTAGTTTCAATTTTAAAAGACATATGGTCTGAATCTCATTATACCACTAGCTGTGAAAGTCCAGTGGAATAATAAATCTTGACAAACCGTCTGTATGGCATTCCCTCCCCATTCAGTTATGATTTCTTGCACTTTACGCAGAACACTTGCAATTATACCATTTCTAGTACATGCATGTATTTCTAGAAGGATTAAAAAGGAGTAATAGTAGATTAAATTTACATCAAAACCTGTGGTATTTGTAAAATGCAGAAGGCGGAGCCTGTACTCATGGCAGATATAATGTCAGAAAATATGCAGGATGTAGCAAAGCATTTTAAATTGAACTGGGGCAATATGTTTTTTTTCTAGGAAAAGGTTTGGTATTATCGGTATAATTACAATTATAACCTATACCTCTAGGATTGCTGTGAAAAACATTTCCTCCCTTTGTGGGTGGTTATACTGCTGTCATTTTGGAAAACATAAAGATGTATAACTAATTATAACTAATTTAAAAAACAACAACAGACTAACAATCATTTTATATATCTGCTGTTTTAGTATGCCTCCACAATCTATTTCTAAAATTTATGTAAGCAACATGTGGCTTATGCTCACTTACAGATGACATATTTTTGTGGTAAATGCCAGCCTGCTTTAGTGCATGACAGCTTCCATTTTTAGTTCTGAAGAAATCATAGCTAAATTCAAATAATTGGTAGGGAAGAACACAGCAGGATTTGTGAGCTCAGCCTTCCTGGGCGAAGGCAATGGTGCCACAAGTAAGGGTCCCTGAGTCATACTATTGACATTAGAGTCGCTAGATATCGGGTTTTCACCATGAGACTCACATTTTGGGGTCCATTAGATGGGTTTCAGGCTTTGGACTCCTATCTCAGGGAATGGTATGCTGGCAACGTGACCTCTCCAGCTTTTATAGGGTTCATTCACATGGGTTTAGGATGTGTCATTTAGGCATGCTTGGAAACACCCAAGTCTTGTTCATTATCTTGCATGTTCTAGTGCTGTTAGTGGAATTCACATGTTGGTCTTCAAATTAATCACAGTCTCTACATTGTCCATCTGCTGCCCCACACCCCATTTTGCATTTGTTGCTTCAGGTTTTGCCATGTGACATTACATGAGCCTACTTCTAGGACTCAGACTTTGATCCTAAAATCTCAGGGAATGGAATCTTGCTGATCTGCAATCCCAATTGAAACTCACCATTTCTTGGCTTAGATTACAATTTTTAATCAACTTATAATGTGCTGGATGTATAGCAAATTAAATGTCACCAAAGTTCTTATCCAGTATGGAGTCAACCTTTGTGAATTGTGCTTTGTAGAGGCATGTTAAGATATTATAGTAACCTCTTACTCTTGATGACATGTTCATTGACCATTATGAATTAGATCTCTCAACAAAGGAGCTGTTTGTTTGGTCCACGTCTCCACCACTTGTGTCAAATCTTGATTGTCCTTTAATGCCAATACAATGGGGGGCTGAATTCTCAAATGATTCTGTGCTATGACTGGTCATGTGGAAATGCTATGGAGAACATGAAACCATACTGCAATTCTCAGGGGGAACAGGATAATTAACACATTTGTGCAGTGCCATGAATGAACATGAGCCAGGAGAAAATGCACGGAACAGGTGAACATTTTATAAAACCTTTCTGAGAGAGCACATGAACACGTCTTCTGTTGAGCTATGGGAATTAGCCCATCACTGCTAATAATCAATAATTATTGGGTGAAACCAAATATCCTATTAAACACAAACAGAAAAAAAGTGGAAAACAGATTGTTTTAAAAGCAAAACCTCTTACTAGGATACTTGTGCTCCACATTTGAATGTGTTGTTGTTTAGTCGTTAAGTCATGTCCCCATGGACCAGAGCAGGCCAGGCCCTCCTGTCTTCCACTGCCACCCAGAGTTGGGTCAAATTCATGTACAGTAGTTGGGGCATTCTTTGGCACTGCCATTCTTTGGGATTGGGATGTAGAGTGATCTTTTCCTATTCTCTGGCCACTGCTGAATTTTCCAAACTTTCTGGCATATTGAGTGTCATCCTTTAAGATTTTAAGTAGTTCAACTGGAATGCCATCACCTCCACTGGCCTTGTTGTTAGCCATGCTTTCTAAGGCCCACTTGACTTCACTCTCCAGGATGTATGGCTCAAGGTCAGAAAACACATTATCTGGGTTGTCTGGGACATCCAGATCTTTCTGGTATAATTCCTCTTTGTAATCTTGCCACCTTTTCTTGGTGTCTTCTGTTAGGTCCCAACAATTTTTTTCCTTTATCATGTCCATCTTTGCACAAAATGTTCCTTTAATACCTCCAATTTTTTTGAACAGATCTCTGGTAATTCCCTTTCTATTATTTTCCTCTATTTCTTTGCACTGTTCATTTAAGAAGGCCCTGTTGTCTCTCCTTGCTATTGTTCAGAAGTCTGCATTCCATTTTCTGAAACTTTCCCAGTCTCCCTTGCATTTTGTTTCCCTTCTCTTCTCTGCAATTTGTAATGCCTCATTGGACAGCCACTCTGCTTTCTTGCATTTCCTTTTCTTTGGGATGGCTTTTGTTGTTGCCTCCTATACAATGTTACCAGCCTCCATCCATAGTTCTTCCGGCATTCTGTCCACCAAATCGAGTTCCTTATATCTGTTCCTCACTTCCACTGTGTATTCATAAAGGGATTTGGTTTAGATTATACCTGACTAGCCCAGTGGTGTTTTCTACTTTCTCCAGTTTAAGCTTGAGTTTTGCTATAAGCAGCTGATGATCAGAGCCACAGTCAGCTCCAGGCTTTATATTTGCTGTATAGAGCTTCTTCATCTTTGGCTGCAGAGAATATAATCAATCTGATTACGGTATTGCCCATCTGGTGATGTCCATGTGTAGAGTCACCTCTTGTGTTGTTGGAAAAGAGTGTTTCTGATGACCAGCTTGTTCTCTTGACAAACCTCTATTAGCCTTTGCCCTGCTTCGTTTTGAACTCCAAGGACAAGCTTACCTGTTGTTTCTTTTATCTCTTGACTCCCTACTTTAGCATTCCAATCCCTTATAATGAGAAGAACAACTTTCTTTGGCATCAGTTCTAGAAGGTGTTGTAAGTATTCATAGAATTGGTCAATTTCAGCCTCTTCAGCATCAGTGGTTGGTGCATAAAATTGGATTACTGTGATGTTGAAAGGTCTGCCTTGGATTCGTATTGAAATCATTCTGTCATTTTAGAGATTATATCCCAGTACAGCTTTTCCCACTCTTTTGTTGACTATGAGGGCTACTCCATTTCTTCTATGGGATTCTTGTCCACAAGTAGATATGATAATTGTCTGAATTGAATTCACCCATTCCCGTCCATTTTAGTTCACTGATGTCCAGGGTGTCAATGTTTATTCTTGCCATCTCCTGTTTGACCATATCAAGCTTACCAAGGTTCATAGATCTTACATTCCAGGTTCCTATGCAGTATTTTTCTTTGCAGCATCGGACTTTCCTTTCACTTCCAGGCACGTCCACAGCTGAGTGTCCTTTCGGCTTTGGCCCAACCACTTCATTAGCTCTTGAGCCACTTGTACTTTTCCTCCACTCTTTTTCAGTAGCATATTGGACACATTCCGACCTGAGGGGCTCATCTTCCGGCGTCATATCTTTTAGCCTTTTGTTTCTGTTCATGGGGTTTTCTTGGCAAAGATACTGGAGTGGCTTGCCAATTCCTGTTCCAGATGGATCACATTTAGTCTGAACTCTCCACTATGACCTGTCCATCTTGGGTGTCCCTGCATGACACAGCCCATAGCTTCTCTGAATTACTTAAGACTCTTCGCCATGAGAAGGCAGCAATCCATGAAGGGGCCACATTGGAATACATACGTACATTTAGAGAACATGCTGTCAACTTTATTTATTTGTTTAGAATTTTAGGCTTCATGTCAATGGTTCAAAATGACAAAATTTGAAGTTCAGCTTCAAATTCTAGAAGAGCAATTCGGTATCAAAGCTATTTTCTAGAAAGGAAGAAAGTAATAGAGAATTTTTGTTTTCTGAGCAAAGTATACTTTGCCATGATTCTTTGATTTAAAATGTGTTCTGTAAGAACAGAAATGTTATATTGAACTGTATTCTTTTTACCTATCAGAAATTATTTGTGCTAGTTTCAAATCGGATTACATCTGCACTGACTGGATGTAATAACCCTTCTCCAACATGGAAACTCTCTTTTTTTCCTATATATATAAAGTAAAAGGGGGCGGGGAGTTAAAATGGCTACTTGAAAAGTGTCATTTTACTAGCTTTTACAGGGAAAAAAGTCTTTTGAGAGTTCAAACAACCTTTTTAGATAAAGGGCAACACCCACCTGATAAAAGGATCTTTGAGTTTTTCAGAAGTCTTTTCTAAATGCTATTTCTGTTCATGGGATATCATTATGAAATTGAAGTTTGTTCTCATAATTCCCACAAAAATATGGCTTCTGGCTGTGACAGCAAAGGCTTTGTGAGTTGCCTTGGCCCTGGAAATTGCTGGTTGTAGACAACTGCTGTCCAAAAGAACTGAAAGGTCAATTTGTAAATGGGACAAATGGATGTCTGCCTTGAGGCTGTGCAGCATGTTAACTAGCAACATGGCACAGCATGGTTTAGGAATACTATGTCTGACTTGGGGAAATCAAGGAAATCAACAGGCACAACAGGCAGCCTTCCTGTTCTTCTGGTAAGCTACTCCGTAAAAAGACTCATTAATAAGGGACCTAGTACTAATGTAGACAAGCAGGTACACTAACATTTGAGAGTCTCTACCGATATCAGAAAAAAAAAAAGACCCCCTAAAGGGTAGGTTCAATGATTAAATGAAAGCAGTAATAGAATTTTGAGTACACAGCATGTTTTGTTTGTGGTAGCCTCTGAGAGATGTTCAATGTGTGCACAGGGGGCATACGTGGCAGGGAAAGAGTACATTGGTGATCAGCTTCATCCCTATGTATGCACATCCGTAAAGAGATATTTTTGTTCACAAATATTGTTGTTGTTGTTTAGTTGTTTAATCATGTCCGACTCTTCATGACCCCATGGACAAGAGCATGCTGGGCCCTCCTGTATTCCACTGACTCCCGGATTTTGGTCAAATTCATGTTGGTAGCTTCGGTGACACTGTCCAACCATCTTGTCCTCTGTCATCCCCTTTTCCTCCTGCCTTCACACTTTCCCAACATCAGGGTCTTTTCCAGGGAGTCTTCTCTTCTCAAAAGATGGCCAAAGTATTGGAGCATTCAGGGTTGATTTCTTTCAGAATTGATAGGTTTGATCTTCTTGCAGTCCAGGGGACTCTCAAGAGTCTCCTCCACCACCACAATTCAAAAGCATCAATTCTTCAGCGGCCAGCCTTCTTTATGATCCAGCTCTCACTTCCCTACATCGCTACAGGAAAAACCATAGTTTGACTATGTGGACCTTTGTCGGCAAGGTGATGTCTCTGCTTTTTAAGATGCTGTCAAGGTTTGTCATCGCTTTCCTCCCAAGAAGCAGGCGTCTTTTAATTTCGTGGCTGCTGTCCCCATCTGCAGTGATCATGGAGCCCCAAAAAGTAAAATCTGTCAGTGCCTCCATATCTTCCCCTTCTATTTGCCAGGAGGTGATGGGACCGGTGGCCATAATCTTAGTTTTTTTTTTTTTTTTTTTTAATGTTGAGCTTCACACCATTTCTGGTGCTCTCCTCTTTCACCCTCATTAAGAGGTTCTTTAATTCCTCCTCACTTTCTACCATCAGAGTGGTACCTTCTGCATATCTGAGGTTGTTGATATTTCTTTCGGCAATCTTAATTCTGGTTTGGGATTCCTCCAGTCCTGCCTTTTGCATGTTGCATTCTGCATATAAGTTAAATAGGCAGGGAGACAATATACAGCCTTGTCGTACTCCTTTCCCAATTTTGAACCAATCAGTGTTTCCATATCCATTTCTAACTGTTGCTTCCTGTCCCACATATAGATTTCTCAGGAGATGGATAAGGTGGTCAGGCACACCCATTCCTTTAAGAACTTGCCATAGTTTGTTGTGGTCCAGACAGTCAAAAGCTTTTGCGTTGTCAATGAAGCAGAAATAGATGTTTTTCTGGAACTCTCTGGCTTTCTCCATAATCCAGTGCATGTTATCAATTTGGTCTCGAGTTCCTCTGCCCCTTTGAAATCCAGCTTGTACTTCTGGCAGTTCCTGGTCCACATTCTGCTGAAGCCTACCTTGTAGGATTTTGAGCATAACCTTCCTAGCATGGGAAATGAGTGCAATTGTACAGTAGTTGGAGCATTCTTTTGCACTGCCCTTCTTTGGGATTGGAATGTAAACTGATTTTTTCCAATCCTCTGGCCACTGCTGAGTTTTCCAAACTTGCTGGCGTATTGAGTGTAACACCTTAACAGTGTCATCTTTTAAGATATTAAGTAGTTCAACTGGAATGCCATCACCTCCACTGGCCTTGTTGTTAGCCCACTTGACTTCACTCTCCAGGTGAAGTCACTTATCCATTTTGAAGGAAATCAACCCTGAGTGCTCACTGGAAGGACAAATCCTGAAGCTGAGGTGCCAATACTTTGGCCATCTCATGAGAAGAGAAGACTCCCTCGAAAAGACCCTGATGTTGGGAAAGTGTGAGTCCAAAAGGAGAAGGGGATGATAGAGGATGAGAGGGAATTCAGGCCACTAAAATTATCTACTCTCCATATTCTAATAGATTCTGATACTCTTAAAAATGATACACTGAAGCTATTCTTATTTCAAGAGATGGGGACGGACTGCCAAAATAGTGTTTTGTCTTGGTTAATGATACATCAACCTGATGAACCACAAACCACAAACTTCCCTGTAGTGAACTGACAAACCATGAATTGGTTCATAGAGTTTGTTTGTTTTTAGATAGCCTATGGCTATCTTTAAGAAAAAAACTGAGCTGCCCCAGCCTCACAGCTTGCCCCTCACCACCTTCCCACTGCCCCTGTCACCTCCCTGCTGCCTCCTCCTCCTCTGCCGCTGCCATTTCAGCACAGCCAGAAGTGGCACAATGGAAGTTATGGTGGTTTCCATTCTGGCAGCCTAGCTTCCATTCCATTAGAAACAGTGGCGGGGGCCCTTCCCTTCAGGCAGCCAAGCTTGCCTTCTCTGTCTATGGCCCCTATGAACAGCTGATCTATGGGCACATAGACAGATGGGGCAAGCCTGGCTGTCCAAAAGGAAGCCCCCCCACCATCTTTGCAAACAGCACCCTAGCTGTCCCACTCTGCTTATGCCTCCAAGGAACAGCTGATCCGTGGAGGCATAGGCAGAGAGGTAATTCGCTATGAATGAATGAATATAAAACGGTTATATTGCTCCCTTCGTATTCCTTGGGCTCACTGGAACTGACAAATATGAAGTGACAACAAATATCATGATTCATTTTTATATTCGTCCCCATGTCTACCTTTTTCTCAGAGAGAATGAGCTCTGGAACACTGACATGGTCAGAAATGTTGCCACATCCGTCTAATACATTGTTTATTCTGGGAAGCAGTAAAACAATTCCTGTACACAACCGTGTAAGATTCTACAACCAACCATCTAAAATTGGCAAAGTCCTCTATATATGCCCTGTTTAAAATTATTAGATGCAGAATTGGATGATATTCTGTAACCTGACTATGAAATTTAACAAGGTTAGATTAATCTGATGATTTAAATGTGAATGAAGGAACAACCCATGTTACAATGAATAGTTTTCCTGAAGATGAGTCTGAAATAGTGTTTCCCAACTTGAGGGTCACAAAGTATGTTCAGAAAATGGGATGTAACAAGTGGAAGAGTAAGGCAAGTAAGTTTTCTGTAATTGCTATTATTATTGGCATGTGTCTAGCTGTTGATCTGTAATGCAGCCCATGAACTGAGGCTTTACAAAGAACAGGTCTGAGATATTTTTCCCACAGGATCTCAGAATCTAAAAAGAGGCACAAGGAAACAATAGAAGAAGGGAATGGGATTAGTGGCAAGAGTAAATTTAAAAAATTGTGACTATTTATACCACATACACTTTTGTTTACATACATTACAGCACCAGTGGTTCCAGAGATTTCCTGGTAAAGGAACGATGAGCAGGCCCTCTTGTGTCTTATCTTTCCCTCTGGACCAGGCTATATTTTTATGCTGCTTTTTCAATCTGCTCAAGTAGTTATTTATACACCAGTACTCTCCCTATATGGTGAAACAATTGGAGGCGGTGTGTGTGTGGGGAGACTACAAAAGATGCTTCTGTGCAAGGCAGATTCAATTACCAGTCATTCATGCATGCAACTCTGCATCATTCATGCCAAAGAATGTGTGGAGTTCATGTGCATGGATATTTCTGCATGTAAGAAATACAGGTAGAATATCCAACCCAACCACATCAACATATCTCTAATTAATGTTCAGTTGACCTAAAATATGAGGCAAAAGGTACACATCACATATATATATACACAAAATGCAATTGAATATATGCAGTATGTACAACAGCAAACAACAATATGATTTAAGATTTTAGGTTTTCTGCTACCGAACAAGGATAGAATCCTAAGTACAAAAAGCATGATTTATTGTTGCTGCAATGGGGATCAGTCTGGATATTCTGCTGAATTCAGCTGGGTTTTTCCCCCTTCTGTTCTGAATAGAAATTGGTTTGAAACTGTTTCTCACGATGAAGCATGTCAGCTCCTTTTCTTTGTCCTTTGATTCAACAATGGAGGGATCCTAACCCCTGCTGGAGTCTGGTTGAAGCAGTGAAGAGGGGAATAACACAGTCCGTCTGTTGGCAGAAAGGAGCTCCAGGGATAGGGCAGTATGTGTGCCAGGGGTTTATGGGGGTGACTGTGGAAGCTCCATAAGTATAGGATTATCACCAGCAGTAAACCCTACAATGTGGGAGGTGAAACATGAAGGGAAGGAGACTTGTCTTAGACCCCTAGGTTAGGACACCCGTCTGTCTCAGAACTTTCTGTCCTATTGGACTGAGTAGAAAGCAAATGGTAGGAACAACAACAAAGTAATAATTTAAAAAATCCTGCCATAAAATGAAGGGGAGAAATCCTCTTTTTCCCCTAACCAATGCAAGCAAGCAACACTGTAGAAGTTATAGATCAACCCATCGCCCACCCACACATCCCCAGGGTAGCATTGCTAGGTAGCTTATTCTCATGATTA